>NC_141537.1:152251641-152581641 GCF_021556685.1 Rattus norvegicus | reverse complement strand
TTGAGGGATTCGAAGAATGTGAGATGCCTGCTACAGAAAGCTTTAGGAACTGAACAGGGCTGTCACAATAAAACAAAAGAGCCACTTATGCTGTGTACAACAGGACCACAAGGAGCTTAAATGATGCCATCACACACTCAGATGTTGGACATAGATCTGTAGGATCTGGTATTTTTCCTGCTGGTGTGGGGTTTACTTGAGTCATTCTGGTCTTTCTTTGCTATCAGCCATATCATTCCTCCCCTTTGAAGTGGAAAATTTTCCTGAGTGATTGTACATTGGAACTATATGACTTTTAAAAATTATCGTCTTACAATTGAGTGTCTTGAATATCAGAAGAGACTTGTTCACTCTTCTATATAATCCAGTCATTTAATCCCTTGGTATTTGCCTAAGAAGGCAAAAACTATATCCATATAAAGAAGTACACATGGATGGTGATAGCAGTTTCATTCATAATTGGCCAAGTTCGGGGGCAACCAAATTGTATCAGTGGGTAAAAACATAGACAAACAGTGGTAAGCCTAGACAATGGAATATCATTCAGTAGTAAGAAACCAATTTTGAAGTCATCAAAACACACAAAAAAAATCTCCAGTGGGCATTACTATGTGAAAGGAATCAATATAATTCTAACTACATGACATTTTGGAAAAGCATAAAGTATGAATACAGTAAATAGATCTGTGATTGGCAGAACATTGGAAGTGGAAGAAACCAACAGGCATACCCAGGAGGCAGTGAACCTATTCTGTATGGTTCTTTGGTGGTAGATATATCAGACATATTGGTTGAAACTCATTAACAAGTACCAGACCAAGTGCAACCCCTCATGCAAACTAAGGCCTCGATGGGCTGAGTTTCTGAGACAAGCTTGTTAGCTAAGCCATCACTGTGGTGGTGCTAATACAGGGAGAAGTCACATGTGTGTATGGGAAATGATAACTTCTGCTCGGTGAACCTAAAAGTGCTCTAAAAATACAACCTACTTCAAAGTAAAGTAAAACAGAAAGGAAAAGGGAAGGAGAGATGAGGAAAAGTGGGAAAGGGTGAAAGAAAAGTGGAGTGGGGGAAGGAAGAAAGGCGGCAACGGAAGAGTGATTCTGTAGATGGGTTTGAAGAGGAATGATCCCCGACTGGGAGTGTCCTGAAAACCATTGCAGGAAACCACCACACTGAAGCCAGTTATCAGGGCTTCATTTTGCTGATAGGTAGGATGGGGACACCAGGGCTTAAGTAGAGTAGGTTCCTCATGTCCCTAAAACTCCACAGGGCTTTCCCATCATGTCTGTGACCTCTGAGGACAAATGTCATCTGCACTGCCTGTTGTGGTAGGGGCTGTTCTTCAGCTCTTCGCCTGACCCCTGAATGATGGGGTTAAGTCCTCTCAGCTCTGTCTTCCTCACCCCAGCATTCTCTCTCGTCCGAGAACAGCCGATGTCCTTCCTGTTTCAGATTTTGCACATGCGATTCACATGGCTGGAATGCTCTCCTCAGTCCCTTGTCTTATTCTACAGAATTAAGGTAAATCTCACTGAGAAGGGAGCCCTTCCCTCCCCTACCCACAGGCTGCATTTGATTCCTTGGCTTCAGCTGCAAACTCTCTTTTAGAATCCCAAGACAGCAGTAACAAACCAGAAGGTGAAGCTTGCTTTTATAAGTTATCTCATTTGAAAATCACCCCAAAGTCCCATATAGGTCTTTCAGTAAAAGCCAGTGCCACCCAACTGGCTGATCTCTGCTCCTTCCCTGAGGTCCTCATTTACTAAAGTCCCAGCCACAAAGCTCACAAGGTCACTTCAGAGAACACAAGATGTCAGCAATCAATCCACCTCTGCACAGATTTGAACCTGGGGGGCAGAGTTTCCCCATATCCTTCCTGACTCAGGGTTCACAGATGGGCTGCTGCATTAAGCGAGTGGCTGTAATTTTGAAATTTGAGAGCAAAGAGCAAGTGACCTCAATGGCGAAACACAAACTCAATGCAACTCCCCACCGAGGCCTGCGGGTTCTTCTCTAATCCCACAAACTTAATTCCCAGAGCTGCCTCAAGCCCGCCTATAAATTACTTTTATAGGAGCGTTATCACATTACTGAAAATTAATAGAATCCCTATTGGACACACATCTATCCTGGCTTTGTAACCATGCTAGGAATGCAGTCCTATGGGCTGCTACTCATGCTTTCATGGGAGTCACCCAGGTCATTTAATGCCTCGTTTCAGATCTTTCCTCAGTCACCTTTTAGACTAAGAGCAAAGGACCTGCTCCAAATGGAACGATATACTTTGAGATTAGTGAGGTCGCTGTCTCAGCATCTCTAAAGAACTAGCAGCTGGGCCAAAGGATGCAGTAGCATGTGGATGTTGCTTAGCAACCAGGAAGCTGCTGCCTCCTCTGCTTTGCTCCAGGACCACTTCCCAGTGCATGGCTTCTCCATCACTTTACAAGCCATGCATGGCTTTTCTCCTGATCTCCTATAGTTAGGGAATGAACTTCCAGGGCTGAATGAACCTCCTACCTGCTAGGACTTGCATAAGCTCCTCAGCAGAGTGATGGAATGGCCTACTTGCCTTCGTTTAGGCCATGCTATTCCCTGCTCTGAGGTGGGCTGCTGGGATATAGAAAGAACAAATTGCCAAGTTGGCAACCCAGGACTCCCCACTGTCATTGATAGGGATCAGAGAAATTATTTCACCACAAGAAACCAAACTTTGATTGCCCAAATGAACTGCAAGACTAAATCTGACCACACGCCCCTTCCCCCCACAAAAGCCTTCAGGGCAGTTGCTATTCTTGGGATAAAGACCCACATCCTTCCTGGAGAAGCCAGATGTGCCCTTCACCCCACTCTGCTGCCTACTCGTGTGGTCTCAGAATCTCCACCTCTTCCTAGTCCCAGAAGGGCTGGCAGTCCCCATAGATTGCTGAAGCCATTTCCTTCTACACAGGCACCTACATTAATAAGCAAGTGCACATAAGTAAAAATATGTGTCAATATATGCTTAGTAATATACTCTGAGGCTCAAATTGAACTCGAGGTTCTCACGTAGAACATTCCCTCTACCATGACGCTACACCTTAATAACTGCTCGGACGTCTTCAGACTCCAGGTAAGCTAAATGTACTCCAACAGATAAGGGAAATCCACCTATGGAAGAGAGGCAGAGTGGTGGGAGCATCTGGATGTCACACTCCTCTGTATGGATCTCGGTGTGTGAGCCCAATGAGCCTGTGATAACGAAACCCTACAGAACAAGGCTTTAACAGAAGGACACTGTCCAGTTTGGGAGACTGGAAATCTGAGATCAAGGTATGAAGCAGAACTCCTGCTCCTGAATTAGATCTCCTTGGCTCACGGGTGACTATCTACATCCTTTGTGTACATGGTCATCTTTCTTTGAGCCTGTGCCCTGATCACTTTTATTCTTTTTCAATTAATTAATTAATTAATTAGACAACTAATTAATTTATGTCTATGTTTGTGTGCCTCTGGGAGCTTATGTGCATTACATGCGTGCAGATGTCTTCAGGGGCCATAAAGAAGTGTCAGGTGGGAATGGCGGGAACTGAATCTGGCTATTCTGCAAGAGCAATAAGTATTCTTGACTACTCAGCCATCTCTCTTGCCCTTGATCACCTTTCTTATAAGCAGGCCAATTTTGTTGGTTAGGGCCTGCCCTCACGAACTAATTTTAATTTACATCACCTATTTAAAGACCCTCTCCCCATCTTTAAATCCGGTCACATTCTAATGGGAAATAAGACGTTCCGGTGATGAGAAACAAATGAACCTGTTAGGCATTATGGTTGGAGAAGGGCTTTTTTTTTTCTTGTTGGGTCAAAATTAAATCTCTTTACCTGCAACAGAAAGGTGGAGGTATATAATAGAAATCTTGTGGGTGTGTGTCATAGTTGGGTTTTATTGCTGTGAAGAGACCGTGACCAAGGCAACTCTTACAAAGGAAAACATTTAATTGGGGCTGACTTATACTTTCAGAGGTTTAAGCACAGCAGTATGCAGGCAAATGTGGTGTTGGAGAAGTGGGTGGGAGTTCTACATCTTGATATGAAGACAGCCAGGAGGAAATTCTCTTCTGTAGGCGCCAAGAGAAGGCTCTCTTCTGCCGTGGGTGTAGCTTGAGCTTATATATGAGATCTCAAAGCCACCTCTACAAAGATATACTTCCTCCAACAGAGCCACAGCTATCCCAACAAGGCCACACCTCTTAACAGTGCCACTCCCTATGGGCCAAGTTTTCGAACACATGAGACTATGGGGGCCATAGGTATTCAACCAGCACAGTGTGTGTGGGGGAGTTATGGTCCTGCAGTGAAATTTCCACTGAGGTTTTC
Source organism: Rattus norvegicus (assembly GCF_021556685.1). Lineage (NCBI taxonomy): Eukaryota > Metazoa > Chordata > Mammalia > Rodentia > Muridae > Rattus > Rattus norvegicus. The sequence continues at coordinate 152,577,286 of NC_141537.1, read as the reverse complement.
ATCCTCTGAGTCATTGAATTACCTAGCCCTCAAAGGAGAGCTAGGCTTTCTACTTCTGACAGAAGCTCCCCAGGAAAATCCATTGAATTAATAGCTCTTTTCTTTTTATGATTTTACATTTTATTTAAGATCAAGAGATAAAATTATGTGCATTGTGTTCAACATGGTGTTTTAAATCACACATGTATCAAATTACTATATTTAGCTTATTAAAATATGTATCACCTGACACCATTGTGACTTTTGTAGTAAGAACATATTATATCTACTCATTCAGTATTTTTTCAAGAACACATTACCATACACCATACATTGTAGTTGATTGTTACCACTATTCTTATACGACGACAGATTTTATTTTAACTTTTTATAATTTCCTTGTGAGTTTCACATCATGCACACCAGTTTCGCTTATCTTTCCATCCCCTCACATTCACCTCTCCCCAACATAACACACATACACACACACACTCCAAAGCATAGAAAACATCTCATCATGGAAGCTGCAGTATGTTAGAGTCTCCCACAAATATCTCTCTGTCCATACATCTTCACTTGCGAATGTTCATTGCAATGAGTCATTGATCTGATTCCAGATCTCTGGATTCTGTGACACCATTAACATTGGATCCTCAGTGGACCTCCTCCCAGTTATCCTATAGTTGCCCTGTATCATGGATATCCTGTAGCTTTGGATCAGGAGGACTGGCCCTTTCATTCATCCCAACCATTTGCCTATGCTACAGATTTTGGGGTGGGTCAACTCAGAGCCCTGGATCTGGCCCTGGGTGGCGGCTGAGCTGGTCAATAAACTGGTTCTCCCTTATCCACACCATCAGAATGAGCTCTCCAGCACTCCTCTGGCTAGGCCACCTGATGCCATCGAAGGCAGGAGGCAGGGCCCTGTTTTCATGCCCTCAACTCAGATCACCTTCACCTAGGCCTCTGGGGCCAGCTCCAATGTGCTGTTTGGGTAAGGCAGAGAGCCCACTCTCCTCAGTGCTGCTACCAGTAAGAGCTTGGTCCAGATCTCTAGGGGCCCTCCCACTAAGGCCAAAGCCAGTTCTGCACAGTCCCTGCATATCCAAATGGGTCCCTGGCAGCTGCTCTGACCAGGGACAGTCCCATGTACTCTAGTAGTAATATGAAATACGGACATAGACATTTGATCCCTGCCACTGCACAGATAGCCACAGATTCAGACATGGCCTCAGTGGTAGTTTGGGATGGGACTTCACCATGCCTAGGGTGGCAGGCCTGGCCATCACAACAGGCTGTTCCTCTCCACTCTCAAGCCTCCAGTTCCATCTCTCTTCATAATGGTCAACCTGCTCTACTTCTCTCTGTCTAGCATCGAATCACCACATACTTGCACACTGTGGTGGTTCCAGCTACAAACTAGCCACATGGCTGGCGGGTCCCTGGGTGAGATCCTCCATCCATGCTGCATGGCGTACCAGCAAGTGAGTGTCTATGACCTGCCTGTGCCAAGATCATGTCTGTGGGTAGCATAGTGCTCTGAAGTTCTCCATCTTCCTGTGCTGTGCTTCGTGGTAGTGGGTGGGGCTCAAGTGCCCATGGCCTGGCTCAGCCATGGGACCTGGCATATCAGAATGCAGGTCTCTGTCTGTCTCCCTCCTGAGCTACACTGCCTGGTTTGATTTGATTTTTATGAGTTCTAGGCATAAGATAGCTTTGCCCACTAAACAGGGCACCGAGCTAGAATGAACAAAGGACTGCCATCTGCTTTGCCCCTGACTGATGTAAGAACAAGACCACCACCAAGGTGTCTCTTTGTCCATGGCGAGGGTGACAATAGATATTTTAAACATATTTACTCTGTCCGGCTTTACATTTTTTTAATCCTTGACTAATCTCTGTTTGAGGGCCCCTAGTTGCTATCTTTCTCCTCTATGCTCTTACATAATCAACTGTTTTTAATTCCACATGTAAGTTAAATTTTTCTGATGTGCTTAGCGCAGTATCCAGCACAGAGATGACCGGATGCAAGTGTCCTTGCAGTGTGCATGTGAATAGGAAGACAGCAGAAAGCAGGGTTGAAGAAGAAGGGTGTGCAGAGGCAGCTGGCCCAATCGGTCATTGAGGAGACCACAAATGACAGACTTAGTTCCTCTGAACCTCTTAATTCTCAGTATTAACACACCTCTCGGGGTTGGAGATTTAGCTCAGTGGTAGAGCGCTTGCCTAGCAAGCGCAAAGCCCTGGGTTCGGTCCCCAGCTCCGAAAAAAAAGAAAGAAAAACAAAAACATACCTCTCTGTTACCTTTTCTAGGGTACGGAATCATTAGACTTTCCAGATATGCAGAAAACAAAGACTGGAGGAGACAGCAGATTGCACCTCATGATGTAAGGGAGGCTGCTGCTTCTTCTCTTAACATGCTCTTCTTAACTCTTGACATTTTTTAATGAAAATGCCAAGCTCTGAGCAAGCAGAAGGCTATGAATACATGCAGGTTCCAATGCCAAAATTAGGAAGGTTCTAGAACTGGGTTTTCCAAAACAGGAGAGGCAGGTATGACAGAAAACTGTGAAGTCCCAGAACTAATCTATATGGTCTCCCTTGTCCCCGAGATTCTGACAGCCTTCTACAGGCCCACATGATGCTTGCCATGGTTCTTGGGACAGTGGCAGGATGCCACCACTGTTCCAGTTGCCCCTGTAGAGTATTGTGAGGTCAGTCAGAAAGTCTTGACCATGTTCTCCTATGGAGGAGATTTCACTCAAAGAAATGTCCTTATCCTATCTCAGAGATTCTAGAACATGCTCCAAAGAAAATGCTTTCTGCCTCTTAGCAACCATCCAGAATTTCTTTTCAAACATATTTGTGTCTTCTCAGAAAGGCATTAGAGAAAGATGTTCCCCATTCCTGCTAGGACCCAGGCTCAGGGTAGCCAGGAGCTGGGCATCTGAGGAAATCCAGCTCAGGTTGCACTGGGGGCTTTTGCTGCCTCTAGACAGTGCCAAGCATAGAAAGATAGGAAGCCAGTCTATGGCTTAAATATGATTGCTTCTTTCCAAAGATTTTAATTGATGCTTGATCTTCATTACAAAATCTATGGAGACAGTTCCTTCTGGAGGTAACTAGCCTGTTCATGTGTTTGATGGATTTGTGGATTATGAGGTTGGCCAGTTATTTTGAGAGTGTGTCAGCTATAATACCGTTGCCAATTGCAGCCTTTTAAGCTTGGACTGGAGCCAAGAGCCTAAAGCATAGCTCTTCTTTGAAATTCCCCAGTCTGTGGTATTATGTCAGCAACAGAAAATGGTCAGGTTGGAAAGGATTTTGTATACCCATTACCATAACCTTTTTTTAAAATACATAAATTATCTAGAATTTTCATTGGAGAAAAAAATGATAGGAAAACTATTATAGAAACATCCAGAGATTTGTAAAAAACAAGAACACAAACCCAATGCTGGTTCTTCAGGAAAGGCAAAATGCTAAGTTGATTTCCACATCACAAAAAGGACACTCTATGGCTAGGAATAGAGGCCGGTGATTGTAATTGGAACTTGGGAGGCCAAGGCACAAGTATTGAGTCTGAGATAAGCTTGGATTACATAATGAGATCCAGGCCAACATAGGCTATAGAATGACATCTCATTTCAAGACAAATACTCACACAAACAAAAAATCAACCAACCAACCAACTAGCAGTACAGTTTGGAAGTCTGGGGACGGCTAATCCCTGACTTCAAAAGTCACTGATCCAGGTATCTTAGGCAGAAATGCTTGTTAATGACTCTCACAGCCCCTGCTGTGTTGCTGAGGGATGATAGGAAATGCAGACTCTGTCTTGCTGAGGGATGATGGGAATTCAGACTTGCCCTGACCTAGAATATGGCCTTACCATTAATACCAGTGAACAGCATGACCTGGGCCTCCACTTCCTCCAGAGTAGCCTTGAGGTCTCCCTGTGTGATGGGTGGATGTATGAGAAGGTTTCAGTGGCTGATGCCTTCCTTCCTTATGAAGCACTCCCCACCTCCCATGAATGCCTTCCTTTCTTCCTGGCCCACAGCATCTGTGAACATCCCTGGTGGGTGTTACAGGTGCAAGCAACTGTGAATAGTGACCCTGATGAGCGTCCAATGGATCATCTGGATCTGGTTGAGCCAAACAGTGAAGCAATCTTTTTGTACATCTTGTTTCTTTCTAAGGAGAATGCCAGAGGCCAGGAAACATGGAGGAATGACTTAGCACAGCTGAAAGAAGAGAACAGATGTCTCTCTGGCTTTAGTATTAGGCCAGAAGTCCTTATCTCTCTCCAAGTAGCTTTGTACCCAGTTTCCAGGCAATGAGAGGGAATGGGAATAGGATTGACATCAAGGACAGAGGGAGCTCCCTCCTACCTGAGGTCTGTTCCTGGAAACCACTCACTCATAACATGCCAGCACAAAACAGGTGCACAAGCATGAAAACATTCCTTAAAATGGTAGCTTTCGACAGCCAGCATCTGGTAGACACAGACATGGTAGCATAGGGGTGTTGGGGTACCGTGAGAAGGCCAGAGTAAGGCCTAGGAAGGGGATGTGCTTTGCCTAGTATGTTAATGTGAATGAGGACTTGCCCATGAGCTCTCAGTTCTGGGTGGCATCATCCTACAGGACAGCTCTCTTCATGCAGTTTCTATGTGGTACCTGAGTGAATGACTTCATGTCAGGAAACAGATCACCCATCCACTAGTGAAGGGGTGCTCATGGAGTAGCCATGTAGGACAAGCCAATGTGAAGAAATATGGTTAGAGAAAAGGAAGGTACACCAGCAAGCGTGAGGCAGTGAGGTGATCCATAATCACACACAGCCTCTTCAGGCCCTACTCCATGGCCAAGCAGGTGTCCTCAGAACTAATCTGCACTACACAGCACAAAGACAACAGGCATATGGGGGATGTGTTTTTCTCAGTTAGGGACAGGTGCCTTCTTCCAGTCGAACCAGGTGAAAAACACAATATTTTGTCCTTGGCACAGTTGTCCATTGGGAATGGTCCTCTACCTACCTCATGACCTTTACCTACTTTCAAGAGTTATGACCTACTTCCTTTAGGGGCCCTGACAGCAAATGAATGATACTGGATCCTAGACCGTGTGCTGCGTGGCTTTAAGTGCTCTCTGTCCCCTTATTCAGAATATTGGATCTGGTGGAGCACAGGTACCAAATAGCCTCATATTCTCTTTCTTTGAAGAGTCAAGTTGGGTATCTTCTCAGAAGGCAGTGCAGAAGCTAGAGCTACCAAAGGTGCATGTAGGTTCCATCACTAAAGCCCCTCATCTACGATCTTAATGCCTGGGAATATTCAGGGCAGTGTGACCCATTCTGGCTCTGGTCACGAAAACTGTTATCTTACAGCAGTTGAGTGGGCTATGCATGGAGCAAAGTCCATCATTGGGAACATCGAGTCCAGGCCTCTTGACTAGTGGCTGACCCATATCTTGTGTTCTCCCTAACCGAAAAGGAATCGAGGTGGAGAAGCCAAAGCATGAGACCTCAGGGGCTGGATTCCCCTCTTACACCTTTACCTACAGCAAAGGCTCAAGAAATTCACACTGTGGAGAGGGTAGCCATGAATCATAGGAAAAGTTGTTCCTGGATGCCAGATTTTTCTCCTTTCCCTGGACCTAGATCCTGAGACATTCAGGAAGGATTTACACATGAAGGGGAAGGGCTCTGTTAAGGATTGGGTCTAACCTCAAAATTAGAGTTTTGGTTTTTTTTTTTTTTTACAAGCAGAGGTTAGTATGTTCGGATGAGCTCCTGGAGCGGGGCCCTCACACAGTCGGACTGACTGACATCTTTATAAAAAGATGCCATTCAGACACAGCAACAGGCATACACAAGGAAGGTGATGTGGTAACACACTCAGCCTCTAATTCTTTTATGGTTTTTAGTAATGAGCTCTCCTAGAGTGTTTCTCTTTCGCTTAATAATTCACTAGGGTCAGCCACTACACATACAATAGAATCCACTCAATCGAACACAGAGCCTTCCTGCCCTGTTCCACAGGACCACAGACCTCAGTCCAGTTGTCACTTTCCATTTGCCATTGCTCTGAAACGGAATCATGCAAATGGCCCTGGTGTGTGTGTGAGGGAGAAGCAGGCACATGCCATGATGCATGTGTGGAACTCAGAGGACAACTCTCAAAGCCAGTTCTCCCCTTCCGGCATGGACCTCTGGGCACTGAACGCAGGTGTCCAAGCTTACACAGAAGCATGCGCTCCAGCTGAGCCATCTCCCCAGCCCGCATCAGCCGTTTAAAAGTTAACCTCTAAGCTGATGATGGATGTGTTCATTAGCTCGACTGTGGTGATTGTGATATGATGTTTACACACAAAAAAACAGCACCTTTACCATGTGCAATTTCTCTCAATTACACCTAAGTAAACCCAGGAAATAAAGGTCAATAGCAAGGATCTGTTATTAGTTCCCATGTGTGTGCCAGGCTCCGTTCTAGGAATTCTTCCATCCATTGTCCTTAAGTTTACGTGATGCTAGAAGGGAAATGTCATTGCTCACATGTGAGAATTAAGGAAACCACATTTCACAGAAGCCCTGTGTCATGGCCAGAGCCACAATTACTAAGTAGTGAATCCTGGCTTACTGTTGTCTAAATGCCCCAAAGGTTTCCTTCATGTGGAATGAATCTCTTGTTTCCTGCAGGCCCAGTTGGGGAGCAGTGGCCTGTCCTGTCTGAGCAGCCTGAGGGTGAGGCAACTCAGGAGGAACCTGTGGTTTTAACCAAGTGAGCGACGAAGACAAATGTGTGTGAGGTCAGACAGTGGGCACAGAATTCATGCCATGCTGAAGCTTAAGCCTGAGACCCTGGAACAGCCTGTCATGTGACTCAGAAGCCCCAGTTTGAGCCAGATCTGGAGACGTAAACCTGCAGTTCTAGCTTCTCAGGAGGCAGAGGCAGGAGAGTTGTACTGCAAGGCCTGGTGGACTCTGGAATAAGGTCAAGGGCCTATAAGGATAGTTAGGGAAAGCCTGTCTCAAAACAACAGTTTTTGGGGAGGGGGGAGATAAGCCACGTGGTGAAGTACTTGCCCAAGTACAGGATTTAAGTTCTAACCAGAAAAGTGGTAAGCCCAGACCCCAACATCAGCTCTGCTCTTGTTGATGGTACGGAGCGCTTTCTTGGTGAGTCTTGACAAATGTCTTCCTTTGATCCGCAACTGTGCCATTAACTTTAAAGTGCTTGGTACTTTGAGAAGCCAAAGGGGGAAAGGTCTGCAGGCACATATCTGGCTCCAGCTGTCATTAAACCTCTGAAAAGTTCTGTTCTCTCTCCGCACTGGAGATAATTGTGCTTTGTCCTGCGTGGGTGGGAAATTTCAATAAGTAAATATAAACTAATGCAAATATCAAGTATTCAGTGACATTGCAAAAATGAATTCACACATCCTCAGCTCAGCCACGATCTTTCCATTCGTCTACAGGAAAGTAAGTAGATAGATATAGATGCAGATATCTATATTAATATCTTGGTTAGTATATGTGTGACTTGCATGAAGACTAATAGTAGTCTATATTTTAAATTACATAAAATACATAATTTATTTTTAAGCTACAAAGATCATGTTTTTTAAAAAAAATCTATATAAATCTATGTAAATAATGAAGCCAATGTTAAGAAATTAATAACTTGTCTTAGGTGATATGCAGCTTTCATGTGAACTCAGGATTCTCAAAGCTCCGACCCCTGTAGATGTCTCTTTACCTATGATCTATTTCTTTTGAATTGGCCAAGAAACTCCACAGAGTACATTGTTTCAGAACAGAGCATTGCTAGTTTGAACAAACATGAAAACTCACCTAGCTTAGTTAAAGAAACCACACTTGAAATATTATTAAAACAACATGTATGATAGATATACAAGCGAAACAAATGAGAAAAAACGCATCTAAAATGCGCTGAGTCCGAGGGAGCTCTGTCGCTTGGGGGCGGAAAGGGGGGGGTTCAGGAAGTTCAACATGGAGAGTTTTCACAGCTTCAGCCTGAGTCCTGCACTCCCCTGTCTGCTGCCTCTCATTCATTCAGCTCCTCTACTGCTCACTCTTGTCAAGGATCTCAACAAGTTTCCTGCTGTCGAACCCAATGGGTTCTGGTAACCTCCCCTTGTGTCGTGTCCTGGTCACCTCCCCTTGTCCTCTCTCAGGGTCTTCCTTCCCAGCTTTATGACATCACAGTCGTGTGGGTTTCACTTCCTTGGAGACTCTGTTGTGCCTTATTCTGCGTATGGAGGACACGTCTTACCCCTTCCCTAGCATGGAATGATGTGTGCCTATCGGTGACATGGACTTGTAATTCCTTCACAGCAATAAATGGAGGGTTGGTTGGTCCCCAGAAAGATCTCCAGCAGCACAAAGGAAACTAGATGAAAAACTCAAAAGGCACAAAACTGACACAATACTAAAGCCAAGCCAGAGCTGTGCTGGCTGGTCCCTACCAGCTGCTGAGAACTGACTGGTGATCTCTGTGGTGGATTTGGTGGCATTCTCTATTAAACTGCTGGAAGCTGAACAGGCTCAGAGAAAGTAGAGGTAGCTAGAACCCATGCATCAGAACCTCGTTTCTTTAGAAAAGTCAGCAAGCAGACTGTTGGATCTGAAATATAAGTGATTGTGCTTGTAAGACATTTAAGAAGGGCAGGAAAGACAGCAAAGCAGTGAAAATCAGAAGACCTAAGACTCAGAACTTTGCAAAATGAAAGGTATTTAGCTGTAACTTTATGTGTGCATAGCACAGAGTAAAGAGAGAAAATCTTTAAGGTATCACAGTAAATATGGGGAAAAGACCAAGTTCCTGAAAGCACTCGAAAAAAAAATCAACCTGATTGGGTTGTTTGATTTCTTGCTTGTTAGTGAAATGAACACTTCTCAGAAGGTGAAATAAAAAGCGGGAAGACCTGAGAAGGTGGTGAACCTCACTACTCCCCCAGAGACATGTCAGTCAAACTACACTGAGATTCTGTCTTACCTCAGTCAACGTGGCAATTGTTCAGGACTCTGTGGTCGCCTTTGCATCCCTTTTCTATAGCTGGGCTGCCTTGTCTGGCCTTAGTGGGAGAGGATGCTCTTAGGCCTGATATAAGGGGGAGGTGGAACCCATGGGAGAGCCTCCCCAAGGCTGTGAGGATCGGGCTGTGAAGAGAGGAGGGTGGGGGGTTGGAATCACGCTGTGAAGTGAATAAAGAAGAGGGAAGAAGACAAATAACAAATACTGGCAGTAACGTGGACAAAATGGAACTCATACACTGCTGCTGGTGGGAGTGTGAACTCTCCCAACCTTCACAGAAGTCAGTGTGGCAGCTTCTCAAGAAGCGAGGCATAGAGCTTTCCTGTGACTAAGCATCCCTGGTATTTGCCCAGAGGACTCCACGTCAGTCTGTCATGGAGGAATCAATGCACACTGCAACACTTCGAGATGGCTAAGCTATGGACCCAACTCCACTGTCTAGTAATTGAGGAGTGGATAAGGGATGTGTGGCGTATGCACAGCAGAATGGTTTTCAGCCATGAAGAACAGAGGTAGATCATTTTCAAGCAAATGGATGCAACTGGAGACAACCACACTAAGCTAATTAAGCCATTCTAAGGAAGACAAATGTCGTATGCTTGCTCTCAGCTGTGCTTTCTACTTAAGAGTGAAAGTGAAACTGTCTGAAGAGACAAAAGAGGCTAAAGAGAGAGGAGGGGAAGGGAAGGGGCGTGGAGGGACTATGTTCAATAACCATACTATGAAAACTTAAAAAAGAAATTAAAAATTAAGACCAATATGAAATGGAGCAAGCCATTGACCACAGAAGGAGAAGATGGCTTAACATTGGAAATTATAGTATAAAGAGGAGAGGGAAAAGTGTCTGGGTAGAGTTTATAGCTATCAGAAATAGGCTTCAAAATCAAAATATGCTTCAAAACTTAAAAGCTAAATGCAAACCTTTCTATTCAAAACTCTGAGAGAATTCATTATCACCAGGCTTGCACTAAGGAATAATTATCAACAGCAGAGTTAAAACTGTGTCATATAGGAAGAATATAAATAGAAGAGAACACGAAATGGAAAATACAGATTTACGACTGGATGAAGGGAAAAATGTAAAACGGAACTGTAAAACAATAAGATCAAGTAGTCGATTATGAGTGAAGTCAACTCAAGTTAAAGTCTGGCAAATAAGTGAAATCTATCCTTAGCACGTGAATCAGAAGTGTATATGATTCAGTCTCTATGGAAACCACTAAAAATAGTGAAAAACTATTATGAAAAAGGTACTAGAAGAAAAACTGAATAATTTAAGTTAAACTAAAATAAGTCATGGAAATAGGAAAATTTAAGCATATATTATTCATAAAAGTAGAAAATAACATTAGTGAATGTTAATTGTCCAGTCTACTTAAAAATCAAAACTTGCCATATTTAAAAAAAACATGCACTGAAAATTTGAAGAGTACCATATGGAGCATAAATATATCTTGATCATAACTTATGTAATATACATTCCATCAGTTCTATATGGGCTAAAGATTTAACTGAAATGCCATAGTTTGTAGAAAAGAATTAAGTTCATTTTTTCATAAGAATGAATTAGGAAACATGCCCCAACCAGTATGCACAAATTATGTTTACTTTGTGAAATTTAATTAACTAGACACTCATGACTTTCACATTTGCAAACATATTCTTCAATATCCTGTAGAAACAGAGGAAGTAAGGAGTTAAGGCATTTCATTCTAAATGGGCAAACTGTCTCCACACAGCTAATATAGCCAGATAGCACAAGAAAGCGTAGAAGGTGAGCATCGCTGGGATGAGGATAGTAATCCAGGGAGTGAGTGTTTGGTCTTCTAAGTCTCAGCTTTGAGCCTTGTCATCTACTGTCCTAGTAGGCTGAGAAGCCAAGCAGTACCTTTTCTTGTCTTAGCGATATCCTAGACTTTATGCCTAATCCCTGTCTTTCTTATTGCTTTTCAGTTAGGAGAAGGAGGGCCCTGTCTCCCCTTCAGAGCTGCAGTCATTTACTACAGCCCCTCAGTGCCCACCAACAAAGTGACAAGCCTGGAAATCCGGTGAAGTTAGGCTGCGAGCTCAATGGTTAGAACCTGGTGAAGTTAGGTTGCAATCGACCTTTCTAGGAGTCTGGAGAGGTGACTCGGTGGTTAAAAGCACATACTGCGGGTTGGGGATTTAGCTCAGTGGTAGAGCGCTTGCCTAGGAAGCGCAAGGCCCTGGGTTCGGTCCCCAGCTCCGAAAAAAAGAACCAAAAAAAAAAAAAAAGCACATACTGCTCTTGCAGAGGACCCTGGGTTTGGTTACCAGCACCCACATTAGGTGCCTCACAAGTAACTCTAGTTCCAGAGGAACTAAGGTCCTCTTGTGGTTTCTGTAAACATCAGCACGCACATGGTGCACATAAATTCAAGCAAACACACACATAGACAAATCTGTTGAGTGTGGAAAGATGCAAGAGAGAAGCCAAGAGAGAGGTGGTTTAATGGGAACACAGATCCAGTTAGAAATTTAGAAATGATGAGCAGTAGAGGGAGTGTGGTTTTTTTTTTTTGTTTGTTTGTTTTTTGTTTTGTTTTTGGTCAGCCAACTAAAGTGACATAGCAGAAAACTGCCTTCTAAAGCCCCAAGCTCAGGGTTCTCAGTGAAAGCTGTCCCAGACTTCATTAGTGCAACCTCTTCTTACTCTGAACAGAGCTGATTGCAGGAGCTCATGGCTTCCCAAGGTGCAGAAAATATGGAGTATCCGTAGGCCCTAAACAAGTCACCTATACCACCCCTTCTAAGACAGGGGACACTGTGGAAGAGGGTTAGGAACATAAGAGTTCAACAGTAGGCCGGTACAACTACTGTATTCCTTAACTCAATTAACTGTAGTTGCCTACACTGGGCCCATGCAAGACTGCCCCATCAAGTCTCGCCTATACAAGTCAGCCAAGGAGAGGGGGAGGCTCATGAGACTTGAAACTATGTCTATAGATTCTTGGAGAGGGAGAAATCATTGTAGATCTGCTGCTAAGCTGACTGGACTCCAACAGAGAGCTCAAAACTCACAGTCCCACAGATGGTTCAGGTTAGTCTTGGTGGGTCACGAAACCAAATAGATATGAACATGAGTGAGAGGTTTGCGAGCGGCGGTGAGTGTGGACAGGGAGATGGGATGAGGAGTGTAATGTGTGATACTCACATATGTAATTTTGTAAAAGCAGTAACAGCAAAAATACTTTAAAAAAAAGGAGGAGGACTAGTTATCTAGGCTCTCCCTTGGGCGCCTTCCTCCCCTTCTGCTTGTATGTCTGTGTTTCTTAGACGCCTGCTCTAGAGAGAGCTAAACTCCCAAGCAGAGATTTACCGTCACCTTAAAGGGAACCCATGGCCCTGCTAGGACGATTACTAATGGTGTTAAGGGCCAAGGTTCCTCCCATAGAGCACAAGGCAACACTCGGAGCTGGCATCAATAAATACAGGGATTTAAAACACATGGTGGATGGGGTCAAGGCTACATCTTCATCCCAGCCAGAAACATTACGAAATGCTTTTCCAGTGTTTGCGCTGACTCTGAAAAGTTACTGGCCAAAGAGCTCGAGTGTCTGCTGTGTTGGGTGGTCAGTGCTGTCACCTTTGGATACTCAGTGCCACAGTGCTCTAAGACAAACATAGCTTCATTGTCGAGCTCCCAGGGATGGGTGGGAAAGGCCTGAGTCCCCAGAGAGCTCTGTTCACCTCTCCCACACAGTATTCCACAAGGAATCCACTCTGACATTCTCACTAAAGCAGCTTAGCCCAGATTCCTAACATCTGCCCAGCTGTGTGGTCACCATGACCTCTGGATGCCAGTCAGATGGGAAAGTGAAAGGCTACGTGACCTTAAGATAAACAAAGCAAGATGGAGGTAATAGCAAATATTTACCCTAGGAGCTGCATTTGAACTTTGCTCTTGGGTGGAGGTCCAAGTTTGCTAGCACAACCTGACCCTAGCAACCTTGCCCTCGGCTCCGTTTTTGAGATACTCGTGTTGCACAGGTTTCTCACAAGCGCAGTCCGAATCAACAAGTGTTCTTGTGACCCCAGAACTTGCTATTTAGGACTCCTCTAAAAGAAGCCCTAGTGTATCCCTCGGGCAAGTTGGTCATAATTTTGCCTTTGCTGGTTTGGACAGAATCCATTTAGATGCTTTAGCTCTGATGCTCATAATTTAGAAGGATGCGGCAAATGAGAACGGGTCAAGAACATTATAAACCTTGGGAAACTCACACTGTGAGTTGATATGAAGTACAACCCATCTTCTTGATTCATGCAACATGGTGCTGTTTTACTTTGGCTGAGAAGTAGGTAGGATTATCATAACAACAATTATTAGAAAGGAAGGGGAAGGGGGAAGGAGATGGGAAGAGACTAGGAGACAAGACAAAACCAGGATGTGGCTGGTGGGGAAGGAGACAACAAGAGGGGCAGGGAGACAAAAGAATTAAAATGAGGAGGAAGAGGAGGAGGAGGTGAGGAGGAGGAGGAGTGCTGGTGAGATGTTAATCATTTCTCATGGATTATTATGTGTGATAACCTCGTCTTAAAGGTGAGCAGTACATTCCATATTTTCAGAGGGAAGGAAAACTCAGGTCTGGAGAGATTTGATAACTTCCCCCAGGTAGTGTATCCAGGAGCAGTGGGGCTGGGCTGGGCCCAGCAGGACAACAGGACTCCAGACATATGCAAACACTGTGGATTTTCTGTTGTCTGTGATTATGCAGGGTGCCACAGTAAGGAGGGCCCATTGACCCATATTAATGGATTGACAGTGGACAAATTGTTAATAATATGTAGACACCTTTGTCACCTATACCGAAAAGAGGGAGACTCAGTACTCAGAACCCTCAGCCAAAAGGATTTTTTTTCTTTTTTCTTTTGGAGCTGGGGACCGAACCCAGGGCCTTGCGCTTGCTAGACAAGTGCTCTACCACCGAGCTAAATCCCCAACCCCAATAGGATTATTTTTGTTCACTAGTTTTATTGTTGTTCTTCTTGTTGTAAACTTACAGGATAGTATATAAGGCTTCAGATACTGTCTTCTATACACTGAATACACTGTACACTATACACAGTCTGAAGGAATTGAAATTCACATCCTGATTCACAATGTACCCCATCAAGTAGTCTATTTGCTTAATAGCTTGTACAATCAAATGTTTGAATCTAGGTTGCAATGAGTTCTGATGCGAATTCTGTCATTGTTTGGCCAGATCTCCTTACTAGAGTCCCTCAGGACATTTGAGTCCTCTCTTACACATAATGGATAATGGCAGATTTGGGCTTGCTTGGTCCTGCAGCCGGATAAAAGGTAAACACAACTCAACCACCATTCAAACAGAAAAGAGAGTTAATCACCAACCTGCTACCAAGTCTCTTGGCACAGTGAAGGAGAGAGGTACTCTTGGTGCATTAAGCACAGGGGACTTGACTTACTTAGACTGGTGGAGAACACAGAGGGAGCAGTGGGGGCAGCTGGAGGAAGGAGGGACGTGGCCACACAATCCATGATTCTGAATACAGAAGCTAGATCTGGTGGCACAGGTCTACAACCCCAGCTAAGTGAGAGGCTAAGGCAGGAGGATCACAAGGAGTTCAAAGCCAGTCTACTTTGTGTAATTCTATCTCAAAAATAAAGAGTAGATGGAGGGGTCGAGGTGTAGTTCCAAGCCTTGAGGTCCTGAATTCATCCTCGTGTCTGGGGAGAAAAGATGAATTAAAGCAAGAGGCGAACAAAGATGACCAGGTGACCCAATGTGGCATTTGGGACATTAGAACTCTGGTGGACTTTTTAGTTTTATCTTTTGAATGGTTTGTTTTTTTGATGTACTATTTGCAGAGCGAAGGGCAGAGTATTCAGTTAATAACTTGTTGGCCTTCTATGTGTTTATATAGTTGGAAGCTTGGCACAGTCCCATGAGACTAATCATGTTTACAGTGGGGTGAAAAGTCCAGGGCTGAGACCTTGGCTTCTGCCCTGGATCCTAGAGGGTGAGGGAGTCACAGGCTAAATCAGTGAGCATGGACATTGGTGAACCTGGTGAAGGAAAACCCGGGGCTGGAGTGGGGGAAGCAGAGTGTGGAGGGAGGGTGCAGAGGGTGTATGTTGTGTTGAATGTGGCATTTGGGACATTTGCAATCACTATGTGGAGGAGGGCTGCTTGGGCCATGAGCTAGGCCAAGTGAACAGTGAACGATCATAGTAATGGGTGCTGATGAGGCTGAGGTGGGTGAAGGTTGACCCAAAGAAGAGAATGATGAAATAAGACTTGTAGTTGCCAGCTACATGGAGAGAAGGAGCCTCGAGGAGGGAAGTGAAGGTTAGATGCCTATGGTGCTGAAGATAGAGATGCCAATGGACGCCAGCTACAGGGACCAGTTTCCTACAGGAACCAGTTTCTCTTCCTGCATCCTTGCTCCTGAGTCAGGTCTACAAGAGTCTCAGTCAGACATTCTAACCTGAGGTAGATCTGAAAAATACCCCAGAGCCCCCCATAAGGCCCACATACAAATGTTGCTATGGCGTCTCAAGTTCCTGCAGCCCAAGCAGGAAGGCCATTCCTCTTGAATGGAGGCTCTGGGAGGGTCTCAAACCTCAGATTTCTGTTTCCTCTCCAAGTTCCCCAAGGCCATCAGCTCTTCATTTCTGAGTGGCCAAGGTCACTTTCCTGCTAGGCAAATTGAATAAGTAGAACACAACCAAAGGAAGGGCAAAAGGGCCCACTGAGATCCTCAGGGACGTTAATGGCAGCAACCACTGGGTGGCCATCTGTTTGGGATTTTTGCTGCCTGATGTCGTTTTTTTCACAAGAGCCCTGTAAGGTGAAAGTTCCCACTTTCCCTAGGTAGGACAAGGTCATGGTATGAGCAAAAGGAGTCAGAATGTACCTGCAGCTTCCTGTGGTGCAGCCAACCCTTCCGCTTGCTTCACTGTGCTGCATGCAAACTGTGTAAGTCGTAAGTAGAGCTTCCAGGGTTACTGTGTGCTAATGTGTCAGACCATGGGCTGATGTGTCTCAACACATGGACTTTACCTTTAAAAAGCTGGGTATGCTAGTGTGTGGGCAGCACTAGAAACTATGGTGCATGCAGGCAGATGAGAGACGATTAACTAAGAATGCAAATGATTTCAGAGTGTGGTAATTCTATGGAGGAAATCAGGAGAGGTGACAAAAAGTGACCAAGTCCAGGGTCTATCCATGATTGCATTAGAAAGTCTGCGATCAACTCAACGTATCCACCTGCTTGCTCCAGACTTCATGCATGTCCTGGTTCA
Organism: Rattus norvegicus; assembly: GCF_021556685.1. Taxonomy (NCBI): domain Eukaryota; kingdom Metazoa; phylum Chordata; class Mammalia; order Rodentia; family Muridae; genus Rattus; species Rattus norvegicus. The sequence goes on along the minus strand of NC_141537.1, from coordinate 152,560,957 downwards.
GCTTTATTAGTGCCGAGGCTGATTTGGTGTGTTAGCACATGTGTGCTGTGCTGTCTAAGGACCTGGAGTTTTCTCCCTAGTTGTAATTGCCACATGGATAAGTGGATTTATTTCTAAGACCAGGTAAATAGTTTCATGGCAGACAGAACTGACTTGCGATGTGAATGCAAGGTAATAACAATTGAATGTGTTGACTGCAGTAACTTCCCAGCTCCCACATCATGAAGACCTTCCAAGACCTACCAGATATGAGGTACTGCCTACAATGAACATTTTTACCTAAAACGTGAGCTTGGAGGCTAAGATCCAATGGCAACATAGTAAAAGTAGATAGAGATGGTTCAAAAGTGAGAGGCAGGCAGACAGACAGACAGACAAACAAAGACTAACAAGGGGTGCACATGGAGGATCCACAGATTGTATGGGTCTAACTAATAAACTGAAGGAGGCTCGGTGGACAGATGATGCCCCCGGAGTCGCCATGACAGAAGGTAAGAAGAGGTGAGTTCCTGCATGACCTCAGATTTTAATCCCCCAAGGAACTCAGTGGAAATGATTTATTCTTTCTGAGACTCATGAAAGAAAATGAAAGAAGGGAAGAGGCAGGAAAAGGCAGGGAAGAGAAAGAGAACAAGCAGGTAAAGAAGGAAAGGGACAGGAAAAGGAAGGGAGGGGAGAAGAGGAAGGGAGGGGAGAAGAGGAAGGGAGGGGAGAAGAGGAAGGGAGGGGAGAAGAGGAAGGGAGGGGAGAAGAGGAAGGGAGGGGAGAAGAGGAAGGGAGGGGAGAAGAGGAAGGGAGGGGAGAAGAGGAAGGGAGGGGAGAAGAGGAAGGGAGGGGAGAAGAGGAAGGGAGGGGAGAAGAGGAAGGGAGGGGAGAAGAGGAAGGGAGGGGAGAAGAGGAAGGGAGGGGACAGACAAAGAAAGAAGCAGCAAATAGACAAGAAATGAGAATAAATTAAAAAGAAGTCAAAAGGAAACAGCAGAGAGAAAAGAGAAGAAAAATGGATGACTTTCTCACAGGACAGTGATTCCTTGACTTGGTTGGGAGGAATCTGGTTTGAGTGGGCTGACCCCTGAGCATTAGAGGGAATCCCTGGGGTGACAGTGACTGGCAGAAGCTCCCAACTTTAGGAAACTCCATCATTTCCTGGGACTAGAAACCTCCCTGATGGGCCAGACTGGGAAGATGGGCCCTAGTTCACCTGCCAAAGAGCCCACTCCTGTAGGTGAAGGTAAGGGGCATTGGCCGGTGGGATTTGGGGCTTTATCAAGGGCAAAGCCTACTCATCTTCTTCAAGGGGTTCAAGCCTAGAAAAGCCCCTTCAATGGGGAGAGACCTGTCCATTTCTCAGAGGAGTGCACCTGCCTTGGTGTGGATTGGGTCCTAGGACTTGGACATCTAAGACTATTGCAGTTAGAGTCTGTGAGCAGACTCTCAGAGCTGACAGAGCACTTCCCTCCCTGCCTTGCCATTGTCCTGGGAAGGGGACACCCAAGGACAGTGAGAGTGCTATGAGGTACCCACATGCTCTAGGACCTGATTACAACAAAGACCACCCAAGAGAAGGGAGTCCTGCACCTCGTTTGGACACCTAGGACCTTGCATGTTGGGGTAGGCTAGAGTAAGCTCAGCATCCAGGCCCAGGGATCCGCTCCAGCCTCAGTGTGGCCCCAGCAAGGCCTTGCCTCCAGTGCCCCTCAGAGCTGGACTCAGCTTCCTTATGGAGACATTTGCATCAGAATGGAATGTGCTAGATGCTCTTGCTTGCCCTCACCTAGAAGATCAGGGGCAAAGTCACCCAGATCTGTTCTCCCTTATGTCGTCCATCTTGGGACCTTATACACTGTTCTTCCCCCATGCTGTCTTCGTGGATCTGACATCTCCCTTTAAGCCCTCTTTAATGTAAACTCACTGTGGTCCTACAACCGTCTGGATGTCTCAGTGCCTCCCTGTAGGCTGACAAGGGTGTCCTTGGGTATGAGCCATCCCCAGGCATTCCACAGTGCCATGCTGACCCCATCTGTCATGGGCTGCTTGCCTTGAGAGAAGCTTCTGAATATGCCTCCTGCTGGCTTTCACCGGGACCTCTAGGTCCTCACTGATGCTGATCTCTCCTGCTTTTCTGAGCTTGGCCAATCAACGTGCCTCTGAGGTCTTGAAGTTGAGTCTCCTGAGCCATTTTAATACTTAACACATAATGTCTTATCTCCTTCTTAAGACTTACCATTTTTATCTGCTAACTGCCCATAGCGCACATGTATGGCACATTAAAGGGACCCGACCATGCCTTGGAACGTTTCAAATTAAGGAATGAAGCTCCGTCTTAAGACACTGAGAATATCTGTAAAAGAAAGAAAACAACACAGATGAGAACAGAAGTTAATAAAACAGAAAATAGTACCCTAGAGAGGATAAACAAAAGTAAAGTTGTTTTGAGAAGGCTAAGAAAAATGATGGCCAGCAGCTGGGCTCAGGGCAGGATCATGGAGACCTCTTGATGCTGTTTCATCCAAACGCCAACCAGATGTAGGGCTTCATTTGTGAAAACACGCCTGAAATCCCTGAAAGACATTCCACACAGAGGAACCTGCTGCTTCATTAACATTTGCTTTAGCGCTCCTCCTCGGCAGGCTCCAGAATCCCCGGAAGGAGAGAAAAAAAGGGGGCGGGGCGGGAGAGAAAGAAGGGGGCGGGGCGAGGTGGGGCGGGGTTACGGAGGAGTGGAAGGAGAGGTAGGAGAAGGAATGAGGGGGAGGCGGCTGGGAGGAGGGAGAAGGACAGGTAACTAGTACAGTGGGAGTGGGAACAGGAGTGGTGTAGGGACAAGTGAAGACTACCTACCCTTTATGGATTCGGAGATCTCAAGTGATTTGGAAGACAGAGCTCTGTCCTCAATGACTTTGGGTCACAAGAGAGGAAACAAGGAAGACAGGAACATCCCCAGCAGCTAAAGATATTCAGGGACCCTGCTAGTGAAAAGGGGAGCAGGGGTACAGTATGCAAGCGTGGTCCTTTCTCTCCCACTTTTTAAAAACTTGCTATGTTTTGAAGCTTTTAGAATGTGTTTGCGTATGTATTTCTGTGTGTTTATGTGTGTAAGGATGCACAGACATGCACACAAGTGTAGAAGCCAGAGGCCAGGAAAGTGACTCAGTCACTTTCCACCTGACTTTTATGAGACAGTCAGTCAATAAGCTGAAGCTCACTGGGTCAGCCCTGAGTGCCCATGCTGGACCCAGCTCTCTCTGAAGGGACCCTTGACTGATGGCGCTGGCTTTCCAGCCTGTGTTTCCAAAGTTCATATTACAGGAAAACAGACATACGGTGAAATAAAGAATCTTATTATTTTTTCTTTAAAATATTTAGTGTGTGTGTGTGTGTGTGTGTGTGTGTGTGTGTGTGTGTGTGTGTGTGTGTGTAGTCGTTTTTCTACTTCAACCTGTCTGTGAGCTCTAGGAGTTGAAATCAGGTAGCCGGCATAGTTTAGCAAGTGCCTTTACCTGCTCAGTCATCTTGCCCCACCCATCTCTACTCCCCACCCCACCCCCATCTTAGTTTTTGCTAAGTATACAAGTTAGTAGTGTTACTTATATTTACACTGTTGGACTTCCAATCTCCAAAACATTTTTCCCTGGAAAGAAAAACTCTATGTCTATTAAACCAGCCTCAGTCCTCCCTACTCTGCCTCCCCTCCCTTCCACTTTCTGTGTCTGCTACTTTGATGGTTATAATCATTTCAGTTTGGTAGAATCACTGTACCTGCATATGCATGTGTGCACATGTATGTACCTTTACCTGGCATCGTGTCCTCGGTTATTCTGATTATTACTGATTGATAAGCATCATCCCAGTTTCACATTTTCAGCTATAGCCCTGACAACTAAAACTAAAAGCCACCATTGCTGTTCCCAACTGATGAGAGGTTTCTCCCTCTCCCTCTCCCTCTCCCTCTCCCTCTCCCTCTCCCTCTCCTCCCTCTCCCTCTCCCTCTCCCTCTCCCTCTCCCTCTCCCTCTCCCTCTCCCTCTCCTCCCTCTCCCTCTCTCCCCTCTCCCTCTCCCTCTCCCTCTCTCTCTCCCTCTCCCTCTCCTCCCTCTCCCTCTCTCTCTCCCTCTCCTTCTCCCTCTCCCTCTCCTCCCTCTCCTCCCTTTCCCTCTCCCTCTCCTTCTCCCTCCCCCTCCCTCTCCTTTTTCATGTGTTTGCCTTGGAGTCTCTACATTCTGAAAATTCACAGACTTGAAGTTTAGGTTCCACCTGAGATAAGCTAAGTAGTTTGATGCTCTAAACACCTATTTTGGCAGTCACTTAGGGAAGGAAGCACAGGGCCAAACCTGCTGGGTCTGGCGTGCTGGACCATGGACATGATGCAGAACTCAGTCCAAGAGGAGTCTTAGTTGTTCTGAGACCAAAATTTAGGTCTTGTGCTATTTTAGGTCTAAGTAATCCTCAGCTTTCTCATGGATTGTATAATGTTTTATTTGAAGGTGTGTTGTTTCAAAGAATAAGCTGGAGAACATGTAACACACGCAGCACATGTAACACATGCAGCACATGTACCACACGAAGCACATGTGTAGATGGATGGCTGTTATGGCTGAGCATACGTTTATATGTTTCTGAGGTTAAGCTCCAAACCGTAACAAGACTCCAGTCTGGGAACTGAGGATGTTTAAAGCTCCATATCCTTTTACATGGCTCTCCTAGGTAACTCCATATTTTGTTTTATTTTTATTACTTTTCAAAAAGCACCTTTATTCATCAACAATAATGCAATTTAGAATTATAACAAACCGTGAAAAACAGAAGCACACACATTGCTCAGTGCTTTCAAATTCCTGGCGGGTTATTCTTTGAGATTAGGGACAATAAATTATTGTTTCCAGGTATTCTCAGAGTTTTCAAAATTAGGGTGTTTTACACACACTTCTAACAACCTTCACACTCTATAATTTGAATAGCAAAAATTCTTGTTTAAAGAATAAAATGTACTAAGTTCAGTGAAGGACTCCATCCTGCTGGGATATTCAATGAAAGCATAATTTTCACTTGTTTATATTAATAAATGTATACACTGTAGGATGAGAGCCACATACAAAGGAGAGCAGGTGTGGACTTTTCCCTGAGATTAGGAGTCCGTGGAACTATTATACTTTCTAATTCTATTGCACTACCGATTTTGTGATTCGCTTTTCTTTAGAGCAAAATACTGTTCCATTTTGAGTATGTGCTTGACTTTGATTCTTCACGCATTGATAGATAAGCCAGCTGATTCCACTTTGCTATAACGAATAAAGCAATAATAAGTGGGGTATGAATATCTCTGTAATAGTAAGGTATGGAGTACATGGAATTCTCCGGGTTTATGCCCGAGTGGAGTAGCTATTCATTCTGGTAGCTCTGTTTTTAATGCATTGAAGGACCTCCACACTGATTTCCATACTGTATTAATTCATATTATACCAGCAATAAATCCCCACATCCTCTCCGACATGGTTGTCAGACTTCTTGATGGTACCGTTCTGACTGGGATGAAGTTTTAGTTGTTATTCTCCCTCCTTTCCTCCCTCCCTCTTTGTCTCTCTTTTTATGTGATTTTGGTATCAGAATAATACTGCTTTCATGATTGATTTTGTAGTGTTCCTTGTTGCATGATTTATTTTATGTGTCTGGCCCTGTAAAACCCCTATGTCAGCTGCCTCTTGGAATTCTGGGGATGGGAGAGGCTTATAAAAAAAGCCAGCAGAGTCTGACAGTAGGGAATAGGATCCAGGGGTAGCAGAGAAGAAGTTCTAGAAGACAGAAACAGGGTCAGAGAGCAGAGTAAGAAGAGAAGACAGTTGGTGACAGCTGAGCCAGGAGAAGCTGAGCTGAACCAGAGAAGATAGTGTTGGAATACAGTTAGGAGGAGAACGTACAAACAACCACAAAGTAGCATATCTATCTGTCTGTCTGTCTATCTATCTATCTATCTATCTATCTATCTATCTATCTATCTATCTATCTCTATACATCTATCTATCTATCTATCTATCTATCTATCTATCTATCTATCTATATCTATACATCTATATCTCTATCTATCTATCTATATCTATACATCTATATCTCTATCTATCTGTCTATCCATCTATCTGTCTATCTATCTATCTATCTATCTATCTATCTATCTATATCTATACATCTATATCTCTATCTATCTATCTGTCTATCCATCTATCTATCTGTCTGTCTATCTATCTATCTATCTATCTATCTATCTATCTATCTATATCTATACATCTCTATCTCTATCTCTATCTATCTATATCTATACATCTCTATCTCTATCTCTATCTATACATCTATATCTCTATCTATCTATCTATATCTATACATCTCTATCTCTATGTATATCTATACATCTATATCTCATCTATCTATCTATCTATCTATCTATCTATCTATCTATCTATCTATGAAATAAAAGTTCCTTCACTTTGTGTGTTGTGGAACAAATTAAAAATAATTAGGATGAGTTCTTCTGTGAAAGTTTGATAGAATCCATCATTGAATCTACCCAGTCTTGAGCTTCTCTTTGAGGGAAGACACTTGATTATAGCTTCAACCTCATTGAATGTAATAGGTCTCTTTATGTTATTTATGTCTTCTGGTTCAATTTGGTAGACAATATGCACTTACGAATTCATCTGTGTCTTCTAGTTTTTCCAGCATTTTAGAGAATAAGTCGAAAATGTAATCTTTAACAATGTCCTGTGCTCATTGGAATGGAATCCAGAGTAATAATATCCTTTGATTTCCAAGTTTGTCAGATTGTCTAAGAGTTTGTTGACCCTAATAACTTTTTCAGAACCCTAACCTTTTGTTGGTTTTCTGAGTTGTCCTTTCAATCTCTCATTCAATCCATTATTTCATGCCATCTGTTGGAGCTGTGCCTGGTCGCTTGAAAGGGGCTTGGAATGCATCATTTGGTTATTTATTACTTTTTTTGAGATATTTGTAGATTTATTTATTTTTATTGTATGTGTATGGGTGTTTTGCCTGAATTTATCAGTGCACCATCTGTATACAGTGCCTTCAGAGGCCAGAAGAGGCAGTAGGGTCTTCTGGAACTGGAGTTCCAGATGTTTGTAAGCTGTTATATGGTTGTTGAGAATTGAATCTGGAAAAACAGTGCTCTCAACCACTGGGCCTTCTCTCTAGCCCCTCTCAGAGTTTTTAGTGTATTTATTGCTATAACGTTTCCTTTTAGGAGAGCCTTCACTGAAACCCAGAGGTTCGGGCAGGCTGTGTTCTCATTCTCATTTGTCTTTACGAATTTTTAAATTTCCATTCTGGTTTCTTATATGACCCACTATTCACTCAAAATGTATTGTTTAATCTCCAAGGAATTTTGTGATTTCTGTGTTTATTCTTGTTAGTAATTTATATTGTATTCCATTGTGATATGGTTTATGGAATTTCTGCAAATTTTTGTATTTGTCGAGATTCATTTGTGTCCTATGATATAGCCAGTTTGAAGAAATTTACACATGAAGCTGAAAGGAAAAAAATGTGGATTCCCTATCTGTTGGGTAGAATATTCTGTGTATATACCCAGTTGACCAATAGCTTATTTTAGCTCTGAAGTTTCTTTACTTGTTTTAAGTTTGGAAGATCTATCAAAACATAAAAGTGGAATATTTAAGTCTCTACTATTATTGTATAAGATACATGTGGCCCAGTAGTGTTTGTTTTATAAAATTAGGGACTCCACCATTGTGTGCACAGATGTTGAAGACATATGTTAAATTTCTACTTTTCAAATCTGAATATTCTACCCCACAGATATGAAATATACATCGTTGCCTAGCTTCACACATCCTTTTTATCTCTTCTAATTAGGTTAAATTTAAGGCTTACTTTATCTGATATAAAGATAGTTATCCCTGCTTGTTTTCAATTTCTATTTGCTTGATAGTTTGTCTTCTATCTTTTGATATTGTTTTTTTTTTTTTTTTTGGTTTGGTTTGATTTTTGTTTTTTGTTTTCTCTTTTGGTTAAGTGTGTTACTTGCTGACAACATAGGGTTGGTTCTAGTGTTTTAAATGCAATCTATTAGTCTTTATTTTTTAGTGGTAAATTGGGGTCATTTATATTTAAAGTTGTTATGAAAAGGGATTTCTATATTTATGGACTTTCCTATAAATATGTTTGAGGCTGTTCTGTTTGGGCAAATTATTGGTATTTATTTTCCCTTTCTCATATTAGTTTTGAGGGCCCACTAATTTACCATCTTGGTCAAGATTTTTCTTTCCCAGGTTCAATTTGACAACATGTTTTTTTCATTGGGTATGCACGTTCATGTACCCTGGTGAAGGAGACCACCTTTCTTTTTCTTCCCTATAGAGAATTCCATTAAGAATTTACCTCAGACTTGGCTTGGTTGTTGTTGTGAATTACATTAACTTGTGTCTGTGTTGAAGTGTCCTTACTTTTTCATCAAATTTGAAAATTCATTTAGCTAGGTATGGCTCAGTTATTTCCTTTCAGAGATTGAAATATTTCATTCCATGTTTTTCTGTTTTTTTTCTGGTTGCTGATGAACAGCCTGAAGCAATTTTTAATATTTCTGCCCTTGTATGTGAGTTAATCATTTTCTTGTGTTGCTTTTAGGATTATTTCTTTGTTATGTATGCCTGCCATTCTACTATGATATGTTGTCAAGTTTATTCTCTGGTTATATCTATTTAGATTTACATCCCTCTTGTGTTTGTGTATCGCTTTCTTCTTCTAGGTTTGGGAGGCTTTCTGCTATAGTTTCATGAAGTTTTGTTCCGTTTGGTTTTATCTTTGTTTCTTTTTCAAATCATTTGTCTTCAGGCTTGGATTCTTGAATGTTATCTCAGACTCCACAGAAGCATACCCATCCTTCTATGTTTCTCTGTACATGTCTGTTTGTAGTCTTGTCTTGATTCTGCCCCATCCCTGAAGCTTCCTCTTCTGCTTGTCTGTTAATTCTTGGTCCTGTCTGTTAATGATGATCCTTAATGCGGTTTTCATTTGAAGGACCATTTCTTTCATTTCAAGTGTTTCTGTTTGGTTCATTTTCCACGTTTCCTCTCCTTGCTCCCTTTCCCTTTTGATTTTCCTCCAATTGACTAGCCATTTCTTTCATTTTGGAGACTGTCACATGGAGATCTTTGATAGATTCTTGACTTGTGTATCTATTTATTGGATTCTTCTATCTGATTATTATTTCCCTTTAAAAGTAAGATGAATTATTTCCCAGATATTTTATCTCTGTACTTTATTCCTTCTTGGTTGAGGGTCACAGGGTCTCAGGGTCACAAGGCTCCTTGTGATGGTTGTATCATAAACTCCATTTCTTTGACATGTTTTATGCAACTGTTGGAGTGAATTTGCCTTTCAGCTCTGACTTCCTCTTTTACTGGGTCTGTTTGGATGTTTTGTTTTTGGTGACTGTTTCTAGAGGGATATCTGCATGCTGTTAATCTGGAGACTGGGCAAACAAATGGAGTTGGCGAAGTGATCTCGACTATTTGCTAAATGGGGCTGCCAGTTTAGCAACCAGTTGGAGTGAAAATGGTGGTCACTTCTTGGATTTTTTTTTACTCACTGGGGATAGAATGCCAAACACCAGACCCTCCAAATTCTATGTATTGTCTGAGAGCTGTGGTTAGAGTCACAGGCCCAAACTAATTCCTAGGACCCCCAAAAATATTGATTCCCAGTCCTGAACTGTAACCTCAAAAGTCAAAACCCCAGACCCCCACTGACCTTTAAGATCACTAACCCAAAGGCTGAATATCTCCAGTCACCTGTGACACTGGAGTTCTTGTTATGTCCCTGTACTGACCTCTGAAGCTACCAGGGCCTGAGAGATAGTCTCACAGGACTCCCATTTCCCTGTAGAGCTGGGAGTTGCAGTACTAAGGTACTTTTCAGACCTACTAGAACAGAAGGCATCTCTCTCATGGTGCTCTTTGGTTCCATAGACATTGGCAGCCTTGTGGCAGGAATCTCTCTAACCCATAACTAATCAATTTGAAAAAAAAGCTATTTAACTTTGATAAGCGATTTTTTAAAAAATAATCACAGTTGTAAGCTGACTTGGGGAAATGGATAATGCAGTTGTCGAGCCTTTGCTCATCTAAGGGAAGCTGGGAAAGCAGATGGGGCAGCTACCTCCTCTGAATGTATCAGTGTTCAACCACCATGAGGAAACACAGGACAATAAACGTGAAGGAAGAAGGAAATGTTTGTTACTGGGAAATTTTCCAGAGGTTTCAGTCTTGGGACTTTGATGACCCAGTACACATGTGCACAATGAGGGAATACAGAGACACAGAGACAGAAAGAGGGAGAAAAGGAAAAGATGGAGAGGGAGTATGAATGAGAGGAGGGGCCAGAAACAAGACAATCCCCATGGATATACTCCTTAAGTTCCCACTCCCTTCAATAATCTTCCACCCCCCCTTAGTTTCCAAGGCACCCCAATATCACATCAAAGGGATCCTGTTAATGGGATAATTCACTGATGATCAGAGTCCTCATGACCATCGAATCAGTTCTCCAAATACTATCTACCAACATTGCTGCATAGGAGGCCAGCCCTCTAACACATACACCCTGGGAGGAACATTTCAGCTTCAACCACCATACCTTGTCTGCTTGGGGAGGTAGGGGGGTGAGGGGATGAGAAAGACATCCAGGCCAAGGACAGGAACACTGGCCAAGGGGCAGCCAAGACAAAGACTCCTGGTGTCCATGCTGACTTTCATCTTGGGATGTACTTCCCAGCGGTCCATGGTCTTTAATGCTCTAATATCTCCTCCAGTACAAGTTCCTCTTCTCCAACTAGGATGACTTTTTAGATGCATCACTTATAACCAGAACCTTCCAATGTCAGAGAACTTAAGACATTGTGTTGCAGGCCTTTCTGCTTGTTTTCCTCACTCATTACTAAAGTATAATTTCCTTCAAGTCAGTCTCTAAGTCTGATTTGTCACTGCTTACCAAGAGCCTGTCACAGAGTCTATCCCGGAAGAAACAGAAATGTGTGATGTCAGAATAGACAGCTCTACAATGGTGGGCCCTACCACTCAGCTCTGAAAATACAAAGAAATGTTGGCTGGAAACAAAGCTCTCAAGGCTTGACCTTGAACTGACAACTTTAGGTCCAATCGGCCGGCCCTAGGGCCCCAATCCCTACAACCTACCACTGCTGACTTCCACTTCTATTTAGAACATTCCCAGTGGGACTCAGTGTCATGCTGATAAGCCTATCAGAACCTCCTGTGAGCGCTATTGTACACCTCAATCCCCTGGATGTCTAGACTGAACCAGTGCTCCTGACTCCTCCCACTCTAGGATGGTTTATGCCAGCGCCATGACTGAACTCCACCTGTTGACCTGACTAACAGGATCTGGGAGAGGCCGGACATCCATGTGCCAAAGAGATCTCCAATAGCACATTTCCCGCGAGCACATGCAAGTAACCTCAAAGCAAGCCTGTGTCCTGTCTTCCCAGAGCGAGAATCCTTTATTTTCCAGACTTCTTCTTGAATCTTTGACAAAAAGCCCTCGGAGACCAAACAGGAGTTTTAATATTCTCTGTGTTATGTCTACCAGAAGGTTGAAAAGGTTGTTTGCTAAAAATACAGACTACCTGTTTCTTGTCCTTTAATTCAAGGGTCCTCATGGTGGATTATCAGCTCCTTATCAAGCATGGACACTGTAGGTAATTTTTACAGGAATTGTGGAAAGTGTGGCCTATTTTATGCAAGACAGTTGGTTGTAACAAATATTAAGGCTGAGAAATCACATTTCTGTAAAATTCGGGTATCTAAATGAGTGTAAACTGTAACCTTAAACGTATCATGTTCTCAATTATCCATTCTAATCGCCCACCAGTTTGTGTGTTTTACTGACTTCCCGTGTCCATCACCCACCATGTGATTCCAATATAAGTTACTCTTGATTTCATAGGTTGATTACTTTGCCTAGGATGTTGGCCTTGCAGCAGATTTAAAATAGCAGTCTTGTAATATGATCAGGTGTGAACATCTGGGAAATATTTTAAGTTTCTAATTGTTAGTGGTTATGCAAATAATTTGTAGTCAATGTAGTCAAAGCCAAGATCCCCATTCTTGTTTGCATTCTTTTTGTATTTCACAGCAGCCTACTAACATTCGACTGAAGAAGTTTTGCCCTGAGCAATTGAGAAAGGACATACCTTGGGGAAGGAATCAAGCTTGAATAACTGTCCAAGAAAGAAACTGCAATTTGAGTCTCTTGATTGCTGCTTGAAACTTTATCCCAAACAAAACAAAATGCTGCATGTGTGCGTACACACACACACACACACACACACACACACACCCCAGCAACAGTAGCTTCCATAGGAAGAAGAATGACATTAAGCACGATTAGAGAATTCTGACTTTTAGATCAGAGAGATGCCTGATTCCTTTTCAGTCAGTAGCCCTTGTATTCTCAAGACTGAGCAGTAGGAACTAAAGTTTGTTGGAGGAGCACACACAGACCCAGACTTACACCACTGTGATGATCAGGATCCTGTCACATTGGAACAATTATGAGGAAATCAAAGACCAGGAGAAAAGCAAGAGCTTGAACAGTAAAGAATAGGAGGTAACAGGACAGGAACACCCCTAAGGCCACTCCTGGAGGTGTTGGTTTCTCGCATATTGTCAACATCACCTCAGAGTATCTGACCATGGGATACTCTTAAGACTATAGCATATTGATTAAACATTGATTAATAGCAATAAAGTATTCTTCTGCATATCAAGTAGTCAGCACTGATGAAGGTCTAAGCTCATCCTCATTGGGTGGTTCGGAGGACTGGTCCCCATCTGGGTGGATGGAAATGCCTTGGTTCATCTCCCTATGTGGAGTCAGACCCCATTGGTCACCTGGTTCATCTCCCTATGTGGAGTCAGACCCCATTGGTCAGGGTGAGACACATACCACGTGGTATTGGTCTGCCTTCAGAGAGCTCCCTTAAAGAGTCATTCTCACCCCACAGTTTCCCAACTTCCCTCCCTACAGTCCTCTCTGGTTTAAGATCGCCCCACCCTCACAATACTCAGCCAATCCTTTCCCTGACAGCTCCCAGTGTTGAATGGGTAAGCACTCATCTTACCACTACAGTGAATGTTGTGGCAGCAGCCGGCATTGACTCCGCTTGTATCAGGCAATGTGGACCTTGGCTCTGTAGCACAGAGTGCAGGGGACAAAATGCTGGGTATGGATCCTGAGACCTGAAGGGTGGAGCGAGATCAAGAGAAAGGTGGTCATTCTGGATCACACTGCCTGTTTCTTACTGTTATTTAAACACGCCAGATTATAAATATTGATTTTCAATTTTTAAGAGATACTTATAGGGCCACATAAGGTTCTAAGAGATAATACAGCAAGGTCTCCATTATCCCACAGTGACAGCATCTTGCATAAGAACAGTGTATTGGCATAGCCAGAAGAGTGACCTCAATGCACCCATAGCCCTATTTAGGCCTCCCTAGTTTTGCATATTCATCTTATGTGCGAGTGTGTAAGTGTATCGATAGAAATCTGTTGCATGTCATTGTTCAAACTGACCACAAAGGTCTGGTGTTAACATGCATAATTGCGTATCTCTCAAAGGTATGCACAAATGAAAGCTAAGAGGCACAGAGCAAGGCTCTGTCGTGGCTAGCAGATGAACAGGCTGACTGTGCTCCATCAAACCCCACAGATTTATTATCTCCTCCAGTGAGGGTGCTAAGCGATGGGCCTTCAGCGTGTGCTTAGGTCTCGAGAAAGGAGTTTTTATGTATGAAATGAGTTGCCTTTGTTAAAGGAATCCCAAGAAACCATCTTACGTCTACCACATAAGGACACAGCTAGAAACACTACCAATGAAACAGGAAGCAGGCTGTCGGTAGACACCAAATTTGCTGGCGCCTTCGTCTTGGACTTCCCGCCAAAGAAACTTATTAAAGCTTTAGTTGCTGGTGAGCCTCTTGGATTGTTGTGTCTTTTGTCACAACAGCCTGATCAAACTAGCACATCATACAGCAAAGCCTCTCTCCCAGCTAGGACACTTGGAGTTAGGGAGAGGATCAAATAGTCACCCTGCCTCTCAATACTTTAAAAGTAGAGTACCAGTAAGAGACATACTGGGTTAGCCAATGGATCACACCTCTCATCAGAACCTTTGATGTGTCACAGTCTGTGCTTTGCTTATGACATCATTTGTCTTTCCACACTGTCTCCAGATGTCCAAACTGGCAGTGAGGCCCCGCAGTGCCTAAAAGCTACCCGGAGGCTACCTGGTCCTGTGGGGTAGGTGGAGACTCTGAGAGCCATGCTGGTTCATCTCGCAGGTTCAGCAGAGGGTCTCCCATGGCTCCCGCATGTGCTCTCATTTCCTTCTACACCCTAAGGGGAAATAAAGCATGCTTTGGCCATTCTGTAACTAGATAGCTGCAGGTTTTCCCCATGGGCTGAGCCAGGACCTTGAACATTCCAAGCAATTGACAAAAATATTTAGGTCACTGCCCAAAATGTGAAAGCAGCTGGCACTATTAGTAAGTCCAACTTCCTTATGCCTCCATAAGAACTCCAACTGTGACCTCCTGCTGTAGACCAGTGGTTTCCAACCTTCCTAATGCTCCAACCCTTTAATAGTTTGTTATGTCGTGGTGACCTTCAACCATAAAATGATTTTGTTGCTACTTCATAACTGCAATGTTGCTACTGCTATGAATCATAATGTAAGTATCTGATATGCAGGGAGGTCTTACGCAACCCACAGGTTGAGAAACGTTGCTCTAGAGAACTATCCCTGTGCCTGTTGTCATTGCAGAGCATGCTGTATAGAATCTGTCACTCTGATGATTCATACCACTCCGAAATGCCTGCAGCAGGGTTCTAGCATCCCAAAGAATTTCACCTTCCCAGCTCAGCAGGGTACCTCTCTTGCTAGCACAGGGCAGGTATTTTTTGTGGCCTTGTCTTTCCCTGTCTTTCCCTCTGTTAGAGTATGCTGAAAAGTTGCTGGCCTCCAGTCTGAGCCCCATGGATTTCTATTGCCCCCCATGTTCTATATAGTCCAGCATATCCTTATGTAGCAATTCCCGAGCCCAGACTTCCCTGAAGAGAACCCCACTCTTTTCCCAGGAAACCCCTGCCAGTTGTATCCTCTTGGATTTGCTTCTTTTTCTGTTGCAATTTCTTGTCCCCTTATCCTGATCTGGGGATGTATTAGGGGCCTGGCTGTGTTCTAGGCTGTGGCTGTGTATTCTCTCAATCTTCAAAGCACCCAAGAGAATTAGGTACTTTTCTTGTCCACATTGTACAGATGGGGAAAGCAAGGCCCAAGAAGTAAGTGATGTAAATTACTTTTTTCCATGTGGGGCCAGGGAGTTTAGTTGGCCTAAATCACAGTAACTGAGATACTAATTGCTTCAATGTTTTACTCAAACTGATGCCCAAGTTGCATGATTTTGCTCTTTGTCTCACTGACATCTTAACCTATGAGTCAGAGTTTTGAGAGAGCAAATGAGCCAATGGCTGTTGTGAGTTCCAAATCGTATGTCTTTATTGTGTCAGTGTAGGGCAGAGTCCTGGCAAGCATTCATATATGGAATGCAGGGCAGGAGTCCTAGTGAGTAGACAGCGATTGCATCCTGCTTGTGCCTGTCTGGCACGGAAACACATAGATGTGGGTCCCTGATGGAAGTCTCCTGTTTGCTTCAAAGCCTGGGCCAGGACTCACCTGGGGGTCCCTGAGCCTCTGAAAACACTGAGAACCTAGAGTTGCTTAGGCTGTGCCCCTGAGAGGCACTCTCAGTAGTACGCAGAGGAGGAAGCAGGACACTACACCCAGAGGCTCAGGCCAGACATAGCCACTGGCAAGATGCATCCTAAAGCGAGTTCCACGGCCACAAGATCTAAGCTCAGGATAGATTTGATGGACCAGAGATGCTCTACAACCCAGATTTGAAGGTGGCCTGAAGAACCTGGAGAAGCAAAAGGAAGGGGTGTGTGTGTGTGGGGGGTGTTTGGAATGTTTTTTAAAAAGCTGTAAAATAAGAGGAAATTTCTCACAGAGAGATAGATGCTGGCTTCAGAAGATGCAGATGGGGAAAGAGTGTGTGCAGTCAGAGCTAAGAGGTGGAACTCAGTGTCTGTTGAGTTCCTCCTCTCATGGTACATGGGCATTAATTTTCAACCTATTGTAGTGGACATTCTTTTTAAAGATGTATGTATGTATGTATGTATGTATGTATGTATGTATGTATGTATGTATATGAGTAAGTTGCTGTCTTCAGACACACCAGAAGAGGGTATAGATTCCATTACAGATGGTTGTGAGCCACCATGTGGTTGCTGGGATTTGAACTCAGGACCTCTGGAAGAGCAGTCAGTGCTCTTAACCGCTGAGCCATCTCTCCAGCCCCAGTGATCATTCCTCTGTGTGTGTGTGTGTGTGTGTGTGTGTGTGTGTGTGTGTCCCAGCATTCTGCTTCTGGCATGGAAATTTGGTGAGTATTGGACAGGAAAGTGACTCAGGAGCTGGAGGATCTAACTTGCCAGAGGTTCCTGTAGCTTCTTTGTAGACACATGGTTCCAGTTGGACTGGGAGTGGGTCCCTGGTGCTTGCTGCACACCTTCCGAGGCGGGAAGAACAGGCTCCAGGCAGGATCCAATCAGTTGAGTGAAATAATTGAGCTTGGGTTAGATTAGATCCAGCCACAACTCATACTTGTGCTAATTATTCACAGAGGATGAGGCTGGCTCGGGAGCTGGACTGTGTTACCTTGTGCCTTGTGACCACTGACAGCTCAGGATGAACTGGCCTGAAATAATAGCCGTAACCCTAGCTTTGTTTCGTCTGGAGTGGATGTCACACGGATCTGCTACTGCTCAGAAAGACAGCTTCTCCCGGCTCTGTACACGGAGTGGGGGGAGCTCACTGGGTCCTTTGTTCCCAGCTCTTCATAGGGCTGGCAGAAATTTCCATCAGGCAGTAAGAAGGGAAGATCTGAAGCCAAGTCTTGTCCATTCACTTTTCTAGGCACAGGGCACATGCCAGGCATCTGGCCACTTTAGCCCGTGGGATTCTCCACGCTATCTGGAAATTTCTTGGGGGTGGGGTGTGGCACTGACAAAGGAGGGAGGATGCAAAGATGCTATGATTTATTATCTAGGGCTGGGTTCATAGCTCGGGGAGGTGGAAGCAGCCTTCCTATTGTGAAATGGCTTGGATGAAGCTGTGGCGGTCAAGCTGAGGCTGGGAGGTCCCGGCCTTTCTTCTCACTCGTCATGCTGACCTCAGGTCGCATTCCCCATCCAATGGCACAAGCAGGGACAGTCAGAGACAGAAAAGCAAGGCAACCACAGAAGGGTGGCCAGATGGTAAGCTCGGCTCTCAGTGTGCAACTGAGGACAAATCAGAACCAGGGAAGATGCTGGGGAGACTTTGGAATAAACCAGGAAGCAGCAGGGCTCCGGGGAATGGGCTGGTTATTTGGCAATATGGCTTGTCACCTCCCAAGGAAGAGGAACGGGAGCCAGTGGTGACCACAGCATAACTGAGAATGTGACAAAGACCCAGATGAGACCTCTGCCTTTGAGCCCAAGAAGGCAGACAGCAGTGCTGTTGGAATTTTTCTTGCGTGTTGCAATGCTACATTTCCTCGCTGTCAACAATTGATGTCCTAAAATGTAAGACGGTGCATGAATTAGTATTCAAACCATAGCATTTCCCAGTCAGTAAGTATATATAATAGCATGTGACTTTATGGGCTGGGGCCCTGGAAGCAGTTGGGTTAGGTGGCTGTGTGTCAGAGCCCATACTGAGGTTGCAAAGGCATTGCCTGCTGAGGTCTTGTCATCTGGAGACTGAGCACGGCCTACAGAACATGTTTTCAGGAAGCTTCTCTAATTAGAGGTGGACAAAGTGGTACCTGTGTGGGCCCCTGCAGAGGGCTGCTTGGATACCTTCCATGTATGGCAACTGGTCTTCTCTAGAGTTGGAATCCTGACGAGTTACTATGGCAAACAGAATTCTGAGCTAGCCCTGTAGTATACTCCAGGAGATACTATTTTGTAGACAACCCTTTAACATGAGTTAGAGAATGTGAAGGTAGAAATGCTAATTCAAGAAACAAGTTCATGTTGTGGATGGGGCTCGGTTCTCAAGGTCTCAAGGGAGGTTTTGAGTGTTGAGAGTTCCTGCATCTGTCAGTCTGTCACTCAAGCTGAAGCTAACACAGCCTCACAAGCCCTTGTGGAGGGCTCAGTCCTAGCCAACACCTTGGTTTCAGTCTTGTGGTTCTCAGGGTAGGAGCCGCGGTCATGTGGTGCGTAGATTTCTGGCTCACAGAGCTGAGATAATCCCTAAGTGTTATCTGGGGTAAGCTCATGGTGATTCATTACCCAGCAATTGCTCACTGTCTAGGGTGGAGCCCACTACTCCATCTTCCTTTAATCTGACCAAAGTGTGATACTAAGTTCATCCACACTTACCATTTGTAAGGAGCGTTCCAAAATCTGTAGACCTATTTTGAACCAGCACAGTCCAGCAAGGGATGTTCTGGGACTCTGTGGATATTCCAAGGCACAGAGGCCAGAGGCTGGGGCTTTTATCATCCAGAGTACATTTACAGGAGTCAGCTAAACAGGCTTAGGTAAGGCAAGTGAGAGTTCCCTTTTAGGATATCACCATCACTATCGAGGCTACAGTGTGGGAAGTCACTACTCTTTCTACATCCCTTTGATGTTCTCTGTGAGTAATCTGCAGAGTAGTTTTAAGACTAGAATGTTGGCAGAGCAATCCCGTCTTTAATTCGGAAGTTACAATGTGTTAATCAGTCCCAGTCTGTATCTCCTGGGAGTGCTAAATTTGGGAATGGGTTGTATCTTCCAAAAGGGGTGAAGTTATGGAGACTAGGTCACAAATAAAACCTTTTGGAATGTTTTTAAGAAGACAAAGTTCACTGTTCCCCAAAGTTACAGGCCATTTCTAGGCTGTAAAATGACTTGTGGGATTTGACAAACCTATCTCCAATACTCACCTGATAGTTCTTTAGATCTCTGTTGACTATGAGAAGTCAACCTGCAAAGAAAGGCACAGATGCTGCTTGGGAGTTCCTTTAATTCTCACAATTTTTTATCACATACATACATACATACATACATACATACATACATACATACATACATATTAAACAAAAGACATGGCCTCTTGTCTTCGCCACACTCTTATCTCTACTCCTAGGGGCCTAAATGCTGAGCTCAAATGATGCACGTGGTTTGGATGGATGACAGCAGCCAGTGAAATGTTCCCCATTATGAGCAGAGGGAGGCCACATGCCTGAGGTTTTATCTTCCCAAGCAACAGGGAAGGGGAAAATACAAACTGAGCAATTTAAGAACATGTCAGCAATTTGGCAAACAAGGCAGAAGTCAAAAGCCATTTGAGTACATAAATAAGTCACGGATCTTGTCTGGATTCAGTCAAAATACCCAAAGCCTTTTGCCTATTGACACCATGTTGGTTTCAGTTGATGCTGGTGGTCTGTATAGAACCTGGTGGATGGAGGGATAAGTGTGTGCAACTGGTGCGGGCCTGAAGACTCAGAACAAAGGCTCCCCTCCCAGAGGGCCTCAGAGGCAGAGGTGTGAGGTAGAAGAAGCAGACCACCTCTTGTCTGTAGTCTGTCAATGTGTCATTGGAATGGTAACAAGGGCTGGTACTCAATAAGGAAGAGCTTTGAGGGTTAAGGCATACAACCAGACCCTTGATCTAAGCCCAGAAATGTGGAGAGCAAGTGCAGTCCTGACTGAATGAGTATTATTGACCTCAGCACGACCATGTCAAGGACTCCGATGCCTACAGACAACTGGATTATGAGGGCTCAGACTTAAGCAATGAACCAATCCTCCGTGAGTTCACAATATGATGATACCACTGAGAGTTACTGAAAGGTAGGAAGTAAAAGAAATGGGTCACTGGGGTGAACTTGAGAGCTAGCTCTGCCCTGGCCTCTTCCTGTGTCCCCTCTCTCTGCTTGCTGTCTATCCTGAGGTGAGAATCACCTCTGCCACACTCCACTACTGCCCTGACTTCCTGGCCAAGCACCCCGAGACCAAGCAGCCAAGAGCATTCTGGAAGCACCACACAATATAAAGCCTTCCTCTTTTATGTTCTGTCAGACACTTTGGTCACAGAGATGCAAACATCACTGAAGAGTTTGCTGGTGCTTTCCCTCTTGAGATCATCTATTTGCCTCCATACTGAATTTATTAGAGAATTGGGAAACAGGGAGAAGAATTCACCTCACATCACAGGACTTTTTTTGTCAGCTCCAAGTTTCTTACCCTCAAACATAGAGCAAGCCTCCAGATTTTTTTTATCCCTTTCCCATGCCATACCGGGGTGGGGGGAGTAGAAAGAACCTGTTGAGTCACAGGGATCTTACAAACTGAGTGGAGAGTTGAGACCAGAGTTTGCACTGACAGTAGGTGTAGGAAGACCTGAGCCAGAAGCCTGGGCATAGTGCACCTACAAACCCCCTAAGACCTGCAAGTTCTTGCTGCACACTCTGCAGATCAGAGTTCCAAGAAATGACAGCTGTTCTGTTCACTGCACTATCGTATGGCAACACAGGGGTGGGGATGGGGAGAGAGAGGGGGAGGGAGGGAGAGAGAGAGATCTGGCATTGGCCCAGCAGGCACAGAGATCACAGCAACAAAGAAAGACAGAACACCTTTGCCCCTAGCACATAGATGCAGCACCCGCTTGGCCCTTGGCTAAATGCTGGTCTTTCTATTCTAGGGACAAAGTATGGGTTGTGTTTCTGACACCACAGTGTTGATATCACAGGGGTTGAGTGGGGTATACTGTCATTTCCCAACGATATATCTGTGTCTGATCCCTGCAGCCTGTAAATAGCACTGTATGGCTAAAGACGTGAGAAAGGGCTTGAGAGGAGTTCACACCAGGTACCAGGTGCCCCTAATGCCATCAGATCTATATTAGATCTACAAAGCCCAGTGAAGATCCAGCCACACGTTGGAGTGATGCCATCACTGCCCAGAAACGTTAGGATGGTGACTGAAGCTAAAAGGGGGAAGGAAGGAGGAGGTGCAGGGCCTCAGTGGGAAGCCTGGCCCTGCTGATATCTTGACCTCAGTCTCCTGGCCTCTAGAGCTATGAGAGGACCAGCATCTGTTGTCAAAAGCTGCTGAGTTTGTGGCCATTTCTTACAGCCATCTCTGGAGACTTACGCAGCGGGTAAAGCTTTCTTTTCTACCAGAGCTTAGCCTGATGGGGTAAGGGGACCACTCTGACCTGCTACTTCTTGCCTACACAACTCTGAGAAAAGAAATGTAATCAGACACTAGGACCCTGAGCCACTTGGAAGGCCAGCCCCAGACCAATGTCACAAGCTGCAGACACAGACAACACCACAGTGTGCTTGGGGGCGCTACACAGGACCCTGTCCCCAGAGTTTGGAAATCAAGACACCCAGGTTTGAGCCCTATGAGGAGACTTGAGGAAACACGACCCCTCAGAACATTTTTTTCACACAACGGTGTTTTAAAATGAACACTCTTCAGGGACCATTTTTCTACTCTGGGCAGGAAATGGCATCTCATTCCTTGTACTGGCTACATAGCATCCCTTGGCAGAAAGGCCGAAGGGAAAGGGAAGTCTGTTTAAAGTTTAGGTTGATCAGTGCTGGTAATGATGGTGCTGACAGACAGAAACTGGCCTAAGCCAGTGTGAGTGACAGGCTTTGTGCAAGAAGTGGCCACATCTCATGGAAACCGGAGAGAGCATATTTCTCTCAGAGAAGTGCTGATTTCATCAATGCGACATTGAGCTTAAACAAAGGCATTGAAGGAGCCAAAGCCTCAGACCACACATGAAAACGGTCACTCAGGGGGATATCAGGTAGAAGTCTAACTAAGAATGGCATGAAGTCACGAGAGGAAAAATGACCAGGACATGAACTTGAGACAAATTTTACTGCTCAGATGCATACTTGCCCCCTCCAACCCCAACAGAGCCAAAAACGGGATTGGAGACCAGAGACACCATCACAAGGCATGAATGAGGTGGGCTCAGGTGTCCTGAGACCCTCAGATGGGTGAGAGGCGGCGATGGTGTAGGAAGGCATCAGACATGTTTCAGGCTTCCTGGCTCGGCTGACACCTGGAGCTTGTACATCTCAATGAGGAAGCAGCTGGTGAAGATCCTGTCTGAGGACGATTTCTAGAGTGGTCTTTGGAAGAGCCTCGGCAGACCATGTTCCAGCAGAGCTATTCAGATGTATCTGGAGTGTGAAAATCCCCCACAATGCTCTATGCCTTTCCCTAGCTCCCACAAACACTATCAGCACTCAAGCGTGTTCTCTCACACTTCATTACTAAGAAAATATTCTGCTTTCTGCAGATAATGTCTATGTGTGCTATGCTAAAACTGAGTCTTTCCACCTAAGAGCCAACTGGCCTCTCCCCACTGCAGGCCATATAAATCAATCATCTTTTATGAGTTCATTATTCCATATAGTGTTTTTCCGTATCATTCAATCACTCATTTGTAACATAGTTTATAATTTATTGAGCATGTGCTCTATCCATAAAAAGCTCAGGAATTGCAAATAAGTCTGTAATGTATCCTATCTGTAGACAGTTCTAGCTTATAAGATTTTGGTTATGATTTTCTAGTTTACAATTGTACCGAAGATATCATTTTTACTTCAAGTTCAGCATACAGTGTGTTATACAAACCAGTGCATGGTCTGACTTTTCTCAGTTATAGGCAAATTTTGCCCAAATATAGGTGTTCTAAGCACATTTAAGGAGCGCTAAGCTATGTACTAAATGCTTTTTTGTGTGTGATATTGTCAGTTTGTAATATTGGGCTTATCAGTGAACCAAGAAGCATCCTCACACGCTGTGTACCTAAGAGCATACTTCTGTATTATAAATTCATTAAGAGTAAAATCTTGGCCAGAGTCAGAGTTATAGATCTTAAGAGATTTGATGCCATTTTCCCTCCACAAAGTTTTCTCCAGTTTACAGTCAAAAGGAAATTCCAACATGGCATTTCCAGAAACTCAGAAAGTCATCACCAACCTGTAGGAACGTGTGTGGTACAGGTAAGGTGTTAGGATCCTTGCGGGACCCATGTGAAGATTTTCCTAGAAGGTCTGCAGAATTATAAGCTAAGAGGGTGGCAGAGTGAAGGGTGTGGGAGTTGGGAGACTTGAACCAGAAATCTCCAGTTAGCTCCCACGACAGAGGGAAACATTCACTCAGCTGTGCTAACAGAGCGAGCTCAATTGTTTGCCTTGGCATATGTTGCTTCCCCTCTATAATGAATCTTTCTGGAAGGTGGCTTTCGCTGTGTCCACATAGGAAGCTGATATCTCACCCAGGAAGAGGATCTAGGGTCTCCTCGATGGTGAGTCCACCCATGAGGTTCCTTAGTATTTTTGCAAGCGCTTTTTAAAAATTTCTTTTCACACTTGGCAAGGAGGTTTTGTACTTTTTCACATGTCTTTTATTAAAGTCGTTTCTGGAAAACATGCTGAGCTGTGGCTTCTGGAAGCAGCCGGTGGAATGCTGCCTGCCTCGTAAAACTCAGCACAAAGCAAGCTGATGAACCAAATGGTCCACTGCCCAGGAGCTGTGCATGTGCTCGCTGGAGTGGTTCCTTCTGAGCAGGGGCAGTACTGTAGTTTGTGTACAATGTATTGATACGACAACAGGCAAACAGCCTTTTCTCAAGCTATACCGAGAACAGAAGCCTTGACATTATTATAAGCCTACAGCTCTGTCAAGAACATACCAGCAAAATGACAAACCTTGCAGGCTTTGTTTTGTACACCCACCTGGCTGGCCAACACCCGCTTCTCTGCATTGTTCATGAACATCTGTAGGTGGAAGGACCCAAAGAATGCAGCCTAGAAACCCAGGCCAGGACCATGAAATCCTCTAACCCCACCCATCCTGTGCAGTTGGTTATGGTTGTGGCCAGACACACTACCCAAGTCCCTGTTCAGTTGGACTATGTGGTCCCTTAGATGGTTCTCTAACCTAAAACATATCACATGTTCTCAGAGTGTGTACCTTGTTTGTACCCCAAGACAATCACGTGGCATCCATGTGAAGGAGGAACTGAGCGGAGAGAGGGGGGAGAGGAAAACAGGAAGAAAGGAAGCAATTAGCAGTGTTATACATCGCCAAAGGGGAAAGACAGGAAAGGGCTTCACAGGGGTTACCAATTAGATGCTCACATGTTGCCAAGGGTGAGCTCGGCTGACGGGTCAGGGCAGGAGCCAGAGTCCTTGGTGTTGAGGCTGGATTCCCTGTGGTTTCTGTGCCCCTTCCACTCCCTCTCCTTACAGAGGCCTCCCAGAAGGGATACAGGGCTCCAGCAACAAGCGTATTGGGGACGTGCTACCGTGCACCCTAGGGGAGAGCTGTAGAGAACCCATGTCCACTCCTTCAGCTGGCAGACTGCACAGGGAGGAAAAGCACACTGTCGTCATGCCCCAGAGCCTCCGTCTGTCACAGTGCCTAGGCCGGAGTTAAGAGGTGAGGCTGGAGCTGTGGGTAGAAGGAGCCTCACACTACCCAGACCTGCAGCGTGGTGCCGCTTCCTCTTCTCTGGAACAAGGGATCCTGGTGCTTTATGCCTCTCTCCTTTCTTCCTCTGTTGCCCTCTGGATTATCTGCCGTAGGGGATGTTTAAGGTTCCCACCTTTCCAGATCAATTTTCCCATTCAACACAGACAGTAGGCTGTCAAACATAGAACATTATTCCAAGGATGTAGCACAACTGCCAGGACATGGTGTCAGGGCCTGCCATAAACACCCAGGGCACACACAGAGGCCCCAATGCTTCTCCAAGGCAGATTGGAAGGTGAGAACATTTGCTCTCATTACCCGAACATCTCTGAGATGAAACTACAGACGATTCCCTATTTAAAATGTTTCAAATTTTCATTTCATTTTTTTCAGTTTTAGGGTAGTAAGAAACATGGGCAGAAACCACATTGTGAATTTTGATTTGTTTCTAGGCTAGTGACACACAGCATGATACTTCTTCAAGACTTAGACTATTGTAAATATTCTGAGTGCATTTAAGGGGATACTGCTGCTGTGGTAAAGTGCATCCTGTGGCTGCACAAAGGTCTGGGATCAGTTCCCACCGCTGGGGCTAGGGGAGCCAGGATAAGCTGTACTGTTAGATAGGTTAGGTAAATGTTACTGGCATTTAGAACTTTATATTGTCAGCTTATATGTTTATTAGTACAAAACTATCTTGTAAATAGACATCATTAAATTGATATAATATTTTCTGTGAAAATGGTTCTAACTTTATGGATGTATTCCCAAATCAAACTTCACAAGACATACAGAACCAACTGCTTCTGCCTCTCTACAGACCAGGAAATGGAGACACAGGAATTATGGTGCAGTGGACAGGGGGTGTAGCTCAAAGGTAGAGCACGGCCTAGTTGTGTGCGGCACGGGGTGGGCTGCAATCTTCAGGCTTTGCTGTCCTTTTTTAATTGGATATTTTATGTATTTTCATTTCGAATGTTATCTCCTTTCCCACTTCCTCTCTCTCCCATCCTCTCTCCCCCTGCTTCTATGAGGACGCTCCCCTTCCCACCCACGTACTCCCGCCTCACCGCCCTGGCATTCTCCTACACTGGGGAATGGGCTTCTCCTCGTATTGATGCCAGAACATGCCTTCCTCTGCTACATATGTGGCTGGAGCCATCAGTCACTTCATGTGTACTCTTTGGTTGGTGTTTTAGTCTCTGGGAGCTCTGGGGGGTCTGCTTGGTTGATTTTGTTGTTCTTCCTATCAGGTTGCAAACCCCTTCAGCTCCTTCAGTCCTTTCTCTCCTCCATTGGGGTCCTAGTGCTCAGTCTGATGGTTGGCTGCAAGCATCCTCATCTGTATCAGTAAGGCTCTGGCAGAGCCTCTCAGGAGACATTCATATCAGGCTCCTGTTAACAAGCACATTGTGGCATCAGCAATAGTGACTGGTTTGATGACTGCATATGGGATGGATCCACATGTGGGACAGTCTCTGGATGGCCTTTCCTTTAGTCTCTGCTCCACTCTTTGTCCCTGTATTTCCTTTAGATAGGGGCAATTCTGAGTTAAAATTTTGAGAAGGGTGGGTGGCCCTATCCTACAACCACCTTGCCTAACCTCTGGATATGGTCCCTACAGGTTCTCCCTCCTTTTTGTTGGGCGTTTCAGCTAATCTTGTCCTTGTTGGGTCTTGGGAACCTCTTGCTTTCCTGGCATCTGGGACTTGCTGGTGGCTACCCCAGTTCCCCATCCCCATTGCTACGCACCTCTGTTCAAATTCCTGACCCTCTATATATCATCCCCGTTTCCTCTAATACCTTTACCTCCTCCCCCCTTTACCCCTCCTCCCTTCTCTCTTCCAACTATTAAAAACAATGACTTCATAAAATTCTTAGGCAAATGGATCGAACTAGAAAACATCCTGATTGAGGTAACACAAAAGAACACACATGGTATGCACTCACTGATAAGTGGATATTAACCTAAAAGTTCAAAATACCCAAGATACAATTTACAGACCATATGAAGCTCAAGAAGAAGGAAGACCAAAATGTGGGTGCTTCAGTCCTTTTTAGAAGGGGGAACAAAATACTCAAGGGAGGTAAAGTGTGGGAGGGACTTGGCAGGCTTTGCTGTCTTAACGGTGGCATGAAAAGTGTTTCTTTGGATTCTGATAGGAGTGGATCTTGGCCTGGACACAGCAGCTTACTCTGTGGTCACAGTTATGAAGGAATCAATCCCCGTGTTGTAGCACTCTACCACATTGCGCTTTGACGATTCTGCACCTTTTTATCAGCAATCCCCACCAAGCGTACGTAGCAGATCCCCCCCGTTTCCATGGTTTATTCAGCACTACAATCTGATGCTATTTTCCCAAGCTAGTACCCCATAGATCTTTAAACAAGAACGTTAACTACTATATGATTTCAGATTTCTTTTGCAACAATTTTATAAACTGTCCCTGGTGCCCAATCTCAGTGTGCACCTGCTGCTCTTAATTGATAGCAAAAATAGTTTCGTAATGCAGAAAAGACATCTGCAGACATGCAGCTGCAGCACCTCACAGCTGAGACCCGGGAGAGGCAGTCGAACCCACTTTAGAGCCGTTTTGAAGTCACACCAGGGAGCTAAAGCAATGGCCCTCTAACCTGTGACTGTGACTTATCAGATGGGAAGGCAGATCCCCTGAGATTATGAGAGAACGTTCAGAATATCTACACTTGTGGTAAATATGAACCATTTTTATTTTAGTGTCGCTTGATGTCATTTTTACCAAAATATTAAATGACACTGAATATTTATGGTGAGCATCGGAATGATTTTTAATAGTATTAAATGCCAGCAATTTTTCTTGAGATAGTTATCCTAGGAGAAAAGTCTCTTCCATAGAGAAAATGCCTTCCATGAGGTTAAGTTGATAGAACTACTTTTAGGAGAATAAAGTAATTCATTTTGGACTAAAACCTTGAGACAGGTACTCTTACTGCAAAAGCAAATCAAACAAAAAAAAACCACCCAAAACAAAGAAATAAACCCCCAAAATTGGTTCTTATAAATGTATAAATGTTGAACTAGATTGGCCAAGATCTATCTCCTAAGTCGTCCCATTTACTGGAAATGCAGACTCAGCAGCAATGAGTATGTTTAGGGAGGAAAGCACAGTTATAAACACAATGCAGTCTTTTTCTAGCTGGATTCTGGTAAGGCAAACTTTAATTATATATAGTATATAAGCATGTACATTGCATATATCTATATATTTGTATTATTTTATAAATATGCATATTTATAAAATACTTTTTTATATATTTATAAATATAGATATCATAGCAAATCTTATCAGACACCTCAAATGTTTGCTAGCATTTAGGGCAATGGAGTATTTTCAAGTAAGGTATTAGACCTTGGATGCATTAGAATACTTGTGGAGTGCAATATTGTATAAACATAATTTATATATATACCAAGAAGTCAAAAATGTGTGTAATTCTCTGTATTGAGGTATTTAGTTTAAAACATATACTCCTGTATATATGTATATGTGTATATGTGCATGTGTATATGTATATCATATCTATATCTATCTCTAACTATGTGTCTATATCTATCTATGTAGACATGTATATATGCCTATATATATATGTGCACACACATATATATGAACACATGCTATATATGTTATAATGTAAGCTGTAATGATATGTTCAAATACTTATCAGGGCTGGAGAAATGGTTCAGTGCTTAAGAGTGTGTATCACTTTTGCAGAAGGCCAAAGTTTCTAGCACCCATATCGGGTGGCTCACAACCATCTTTAACTCCAGCTCCAGAGGGACTGAACGTCTCTGAATTCCTTGGGCACATGCACACATACATACACAGAAATAATTTTAAAATTTCAATACATATACATTTCTCAGAGTTGACTCCACCCTGCTCGTCTTGAGCAGCACTTTTAGTGCATCCTGATAAGTGTGTCAGGGAGGTGGGGTTCAGTCAGATGGATATTGGTGAAGACAAGGGAAGACCCCACTTGGTCATTCTACTACATCATATAAAGTTGAGGACAATTTTGCTTCTCAGCTCTTTGACACCTCTGGTCTCAGCCATTGGAATCCCTTGCATTGCTCTAACTAATGCAGGCGATCCACATATGGACTTTGGCTCCATACTTTCCATTTTTCTAATAAGGGGGAAACAGATTAGAGACATTGAGGATGTTGATGTAGTCAAGTCGCTTTCCAAGCAAACCTGACTTCCTTTAGCTTTGCCAGTGCCAGCTGGTGTCTTAGGGGATCTGACTTCTTACAGAGACTAAAATAAGCTCAAGACCACAGGCAGCCAGGAAGTCTACAGTGCCATCTTGCCAGCGTTTCCTCTCTCAGAGCCCCAGTGTGTTCTCTGGGGAACCAGGAGACTGTGAAGCTCTGCGCCTCCTGCTTTACATTCCCTGTTCCCTTGTCCAGCCTCGGCCCGCACAGCCCCTCCCATCCAAGATTGTGTCCTGTCATCTTTGACTCCCATGGAACTCCTTGTGAAGCTGTTGTGACAGTTATCGCAGTAGCACTAACAATAAGGACATATGTCACACTCCTCAGAACAGAAGCCTCCAAAGGACCAGCACACAACCTAAGCTTGAAGGGCAGACAGACACACAGACACATGACATCAGCCTCAACTTCACCTGTAGTCTGTTTGGTGACCTGACAGAAACCTCCCAGACTTGAGTTTTCTACCTGTAAAGTTGGGGAACCTGGGGACAGTCAATCCTGTCTCTAATGCTGGCATTCACGACAATGGTTAACAAAGTTGGGCGGACCCTAGCAACCTGTGCTGACTTTAGCCCACCTGATTGAATTTCAGATTCAGTTTACCTAGGCTAGGGCTTTAAAAACTGATGTTTTAACAAATTATCAGACTTTGCTGCTGGGTCTGACAGGGACACACCTTGAGAACAAGTATCAAGGGAGTATTAATGTGGCAAACAGACATTTTCTTGGTATAGAATCTAAATTGAGAAATGTAGTTGCTGCTTGAGCACTGCAAATTTTATTTAGGTTTACATGTATGATATAAAGAGTTTTGGCTAATAGATACATTTGCTTCATCTTTATAAAAACTGCAAGTTGAACTGTTTCAGTCAGAGGCAACTATGTGGCAAGAATGGAAAAAATAAATTTTCTCAAATTCTAAATGTTTAACTTTGTTAAAGAATATCATGAGTAGTTTTTGCAGCTTTGTAATACACTCAGGGTTTTATGTACACTAATTTTGTTTGTCCCTATTCCAGCCCTGTATAGGAGTTCTACTGTTCTAGCCTATGTGGGGCCTCAGTGAAGCACACTGAGGCTGGGGCACCTCCAGGACTTTGCTCACACTCACGCTAGTAGAGGATGCTGGTGATGTACAGAAATGGAGAAGACAGCGGATACAGAGGTAGGGAGGCTGGGGAGATAGGGGGTCGGGGGTTAAAGACCACAAAGGTGCACACTGATGGGAAGAATAGATCCTAAGAGTTAATTTCATCATAGGTAGAACAGCATCAGAACAGATTAAATGCATTATGCCAGGCCCAGGTCAGTTCTTGCCAGTGAGTTATTACAGATGTTACATAAGCATGATATAGTCAACAGTGTTCTATAAGTTAAAGTAGCTAGAAAATACTTTAAATGCCTTCACTACAAAGAAATGTTTTAGAACATGGATAATCTAGATACTCTGTGTCAACCATGATAATATATATATATATATATATATATATCTCAAAATAGTATGCTATATGCCAAAAATATATGCAGTTATCATCTGTCAGTCAAGAAATGAAATCATTTTAAAAGAAAACCAAGCATTTGGAATGGACAGGAGTCTAATATCCTACAGGTCTCATTCAGGGCTCTCAAGTGCATCTCTGATCATCAGGGGCGGCCTCATCTGGGAAATTGTTATAAGTACACATTCTTAGGCCCTACCCTAGACCTGCAGAATCAGAAACTGTGACAGGACCAGCTATCTGTGACAGCAGCATGCCCTGCAGGTGATTATGGTGCACGATGAAGTCTGAGAATTACAGTGTTAGCGACCAACACGTTAACCTTCATCTTCCCAGACACAGTCTGTGGGAATCAGACAATGCTCAGATGTGGGACTTAGTGAGTCACCAAGCTACAGCATCTCTGAAGAGACTGATGAGCTCATTGTCCGGGGTGTGGCTCCTTGTATCCAGCTGCTACGGTTTGGATATGTTTAGTCCCCAAGGATTTGTGTTCTGGAAGCTTGGTTGCAGAGTGACAGCATTGAGCTTTAAGGGATGGCATAGCCAGGAGTGGCTATGCGTTCAATCCCCACAGCAGAAGGGATCAATAGAGTTGTCACCTAGACCAGGTCAATACTCAAAAGAGTAGAGAGACAAGCCACCTACCTCAGTCACCTTCCTTACTCACTGGGATACGACACAGCCAGGTAACTCCTGCCAGAATGTTGCTACCATGCTATTTGGATCTTTCAATCACCAGGATTTTGAGTCAAATAAACATCTTTCCTTTGACTACTCAGCCTTGGATATTTGTAATAGCAACAGGAATAGAGTTCAGACACCCTTACCCTGAGCCTGTCAATTATATATCTCCTCTTCACAGTGCCTCCTGTATTTCTTTGGCTCATTTCCATGGATTGTTCCATGCATTCTACTCGACTTTGCCAATAGAGATAAGATCCACATTCATCCAATCTACCTTAATTAATAACCACTTAAGAGATAGTCTAAATCTGACTCACACAGAGCAAGAAACATGAGGGACACGGGAAGTCAGAAACAAATCTTCCATAACACATTCAATGGAAAGTTTTCAGTGATGGCAAATGTTGCATCTGTAAAGAGGCTAAGGGAGAACAGAGCAGAGGCAGACTTGAAGACTCAAGCAACTGATCCTGAAGACATCTTAAAGACAAAGTGAAGGGAAACAAGAGAAAGATGTCCAGCTATGTGGTCTTCCTCCCACCCCAAATCTGGATAAGTTCAAGATAGGAGTTTGAACCAATGATACAACTTGAAACAGAACTCCATCAATAAGGTGAACAACTGAAGAATCC
This sequence comes from Rattus norvegicus, assembly GCF_021556685.1. Taxonomy (NCBI): domain Eukaryota; kingdom Metazoa; phylum Chordata; class Mammalia; order Rodentia; family Muridae; genus Rattus; species Rattus norvegicus. The sequence goes on along the minus strand of NC_141537.1, from coordinate 152,529,231 downwards.
TTACTTGATAGGAAGCAGATGGGATCAACGTGAAAAAGGAAACCATCAGTCAGAGTCACACAAGAAAAGGCTTGCAAAATTGAGAGCAGCTCTGTAGGTGCTGTAGTCTCAAACACGGAGAACGAAGGAGCAGGAAGGGAGCTAGGAAAATGGCGGGGTTATTAGTTGGGACAACAGGCATGGTAGAGCAGCCAGAAGGGGGCACACACACATATGTGCACACAATCATGCACACACACACACACACACACACACACACACACACACACACAAGTGCACGCTGCTGTTTATTAATGGAGGTGGTGAGTTATGGATTTGAACCCAGGAGTTGGGTAATAGTCTGAGATCTGGAAGCCTCTAGCAGGAACTAGGAAGCTCCTTACCCAGGAGCATGGTGAAAGAGGCACTGAGATCTCTGCTATGTCATAGCAAAAAAAATTCTGGAGGAAAATAAATTGCCAGATCTCAAGGCAAGGTAACACCAAACCCCACCAAGTACTGGGGAGTACAGTGGCTGTAAGAGCACAGCCATGTTCAATAAGCAGGATTAGGGAGGTGCTATTTGGGCGTAATTCACACCCTAGGGGATTCCCACAAAGCAAGCACAGGCTGTTATGAAAGCGAGGATCACAGTTTTTAGAGATAAAGAGAGTTGTTAGCTCATGTGTGTGCATTTCTATGCACATACACCTAGTACTGTTGCCACAAAACCCTCCCTCTGTATCCAGAATCCTGCAAGAGCCATGGGTATCACTAAAGAAAATTTGAGCTCAGACATTTCTCCTGAATGGAACAAAAAGAGAAAGCTATGCACAGTAATTTAAAGCTAAGAAATGTGAATAAGTGCCTGGGTCCTCAACATAGACAGTGAAGTTCAAGAAGGTGGGAATTTGGAAGGTATTAAGGAAACTATAAAAATAAACTATAGCAGGCAGCATTCTCCACAACTAAAGAGGAAAAGAGGTCACTTTGATGAGACCAGTGAGTTGCCAGATATCAAGAAGCATTTGACAAAACTTAACATGTAACATATCACCTGACCACAAAGTCACTTTCCAAATACCCAGCATGCACCACTGGCATCACAAGGCAAGCTCACCACACACATCCAGAAATTGATAGCTTTTTCTAGTTCAAACCTACATCAGTGAAAAGAGCATTCAGTGTGTGTGTGTGTGTGTGTGTGTGTGTGTGTGTGTGTGTGTGTACCTCCCCTTTCCACCAAACCATACCCTTTCCTGTGCTCATGTGCTTAGGACACCATTTTTCCTTTCTTGAATAGGCTTTGTGGCTCAGACAAAGCCACATGGACAAAGCCACAAAGAGCTAATTTAAACTTCTCTCTGGCCACTGCTGTGTCTGTGGGCTATCCACATCTGATAAAGAAAGGTCAGTGGAGGAGGAGGGCCCATTACAGGCTTTCTCCTTTAAAAGTTGTCGAATGGAAGAAATTACAGTAAAATGTAAGGTCAAGGCAGTTTTTGTATTTTATTTTTTATTTTCTTATTAGATGTATTTCTTTACTTACATTTCAAATATTATTCCCTTTCCCGGTTTCCTGTCCATAAACCCCCATCCACTCCCCCTCCCCCGTATGGGTGTTCCCCCTCTTATTGCCCCCTGCACTTTTTTTAAAAAAAGATTTATTATTTTATTTATATGAGTACATTATAGCTATCTTCAGACACACCAGAAGAGGGTATTGGTTCCCTGTTACAGATGGTTGTGAGCCACCATGTGGTTGCTGGGAATTGAACTCACACCTCTGGAAGAGCAGTCAGTGCTCTTAACCCCTGAGCCATCTCTCCAGCCCTGTATTTTATTTTTAAAAAGCTGAAAGACTACTGCTGGAAAACAGATATTGGATATTTAACTTGCCAAATTTTGAAGACAGCAAAAGGAAAGACGAGCGCGGGCTAGCCAACAAGAGGTGGAGGTTTGGGAAAGAGGTAGGGACAAGACAGGAAGTGGTCAGGAACTCGATATACACAAAAGAAGTAAAAGAAGGCAGTTGTTCCTGGCTGAGCATGTCAGTCATGATACAGCCAAATACAGGGCCGGAACTTTCTAGGACAAGCACAAAGTATGATTGTGCTTTGAGAGGGAAAACACGAATTTCTCTGCAGTAAGCCATGCCGGAAGTCTGAGGCTCTGGCTTTCCAGAGATGGGTCAGGATCTAACAGGTCAAGTTCAAGCATGAACAGTGCAGCAGGCATTGATATCGAATCCAGGAAAGGATTGGAATCTAGTGAATGGGGCTGAGGGTAATTTTTCTTAATGCACATTCAATCTGCAGTCACGGCACTGTGGTCAGGAGTGTCTATGCTTCAAATACTAGCCCCCAAGGAGCTAGGCAAAATAAAACATACAAGGGGGTTTGATAAATCGTTTAGTTTTGAAGAATTTTAATTCACTGAGGAACTTTTGAACATGGAAGGAAGAAATAGAACACAAAGACACAGGAGACCTGAATATTAGTAACAAACCAAAGAGCTGAGTAGCAGAATTAATGAATTGGCGTGTCAGCTACAGACACAATGTTAATGCGATAGTCAGAAACTCCGATTACTAAGTAACCTTTATAAGCTGCTGTGAGCCTTCAACAGCTCTGTTTTAGGCAAAGCTGAAATTCTGAAAGCCTTAACCTCTGAGTGCCAGGCACAGAAACCTGGATGCAAAGGCAAAGGGAAACAACGTTTACGAGTGTAGAACAAAAACTGGGCTTTCTATGAAAGACTCCCGCATGTGGAACAGCTGAGAGTGAAGATCCCAGAGCACAGAAGTCTGCTAGCTGCCTTCACCTGGACGTACCAGTCTAACAGCACATCTAAGCCTCAACTTACCAAAGACAAACCGATACCATGCGCTTACAGAGCTGCTGTACTTGGGAGTGTTGGTGTGGTATTGGTGGAAGGTTATTCATAGGACGTTTTCACGCAGAACAAAGGAAGAAGTTCAAAGAATAGTGGGCCACAAGATTTACTACGAGGAATATGGAAATAGCTCAATACCATGAAATATATTAATGTAATTTGCAGTAATTTTCTAAGGGGGGGAATCTCATTAGTTATCGAATATATTGATTAAATGGCTTGAAAGGAAGTCAACAATTGTTCTTATGATTAGTTTACGTTATGGAGAACATTTTGCTGGACATGCGCGGCTGGCATCAAACTCTGCAGTGAGGCACAAGAGAGATGGGCGGTAAGGCTGAGAACGAGACGTGCTGCTCAGAACGGTGACTCCGCATCACTGGGCACTTGGGAGCTGGCCACTGCAAGAAGGAAAGTGTGGGGCTGGTTGTCACGTGTGCATCGCTTCCCTCACATGGGTGAGCTGTGGGGTGGAGGGGGAAGGCATGTGCATGAAATACTGGAAAGGAGAAAACAGAATTCGCTCAGTCTCTGAACCAGTACCACAGAGGTTTTCTTTTTTTGCTAAGTTAATCCATAATTTAGCGAAGACATGTGTTTCAGAGAGCATCTGAGTGGATGGCGGCCTACTAATAGCCACGTGACTGGAGGACTAAGGATAACAGGGCTCCCAGGCCTACTAATAGCCACGTGACTGGAGGACTAAGGATAACAGGGCTCCCAGGCCTCACCTAAGTCTAAAACATAACGGCAAGTGTCCCCATGGAGTTGACATGTCCCCTTGCTCACCACAGTGTTGGGCACCTGTGAGGCAGGCCACAGACGCTCAAGGGCCCAGCTCCATAAAGACATCTCTCTCAATCTACAGAAAAAGGACAGAGTAGCCAGTGAATGTGTCATGTTGGCCTCCTATCCATCTTATGGGGAAAGGGTTATATTCTTTCCTCAGACTCAAATGAATTCCAGATGCTCTCAGGGTTTAATGTAAGAAATTGTAAAGTCAATACAGTAAACTGCAGAGTGAAAAACGGCATGACCAACTAGCTTTGAAAGTTATCTCTGTGCACGAAATCAGAATCTGAACTAATACAAAAGAAGATTAATAGACATTAGTACATAAAAACTTTAAGTATACCTTGCAGTAAAACAGAACCCTGCCATGTACGAAGTTGAGGTACAAGGAAAACCAGGGAGGAGGAAGGAGGGGGTCAGGAGGAGAATGTCAATGGCCTTGTTTAACGCAATCTTGTTAAACAGTAAGAAACATAGAAGCCAAACTCTCTAAAGCAAGGAGAGAATTCAGAACAAATTCAAGTAAAGCAAATGACCAGGAAGGAATGATTGAGGCTTGGCTGAGACCACTCTGTCACTCTGTCACCTAAGTCTAAAACATAACGGCAAGTGTCCCCATGGAGTTGACATGTCCCCTTGCTCATCACTGCCGGGAACGGTCACCACACCCCACCAGATCATGGCAAGGATATGAGAACCGAAGCCAGCTGATCGCTACCCCAGGCCTGTCCTACAAGAGACGTCCACTATGCACAGTCACACATGCGGGCGACTACCGTTTTCTTCAGGATGAGCTTTTAGTTGAAAAAAGGGGAGGGGGGGAACCAAATGCGATCTCTTTAAAATATGACACAAAATTGCACATTTTTCACAAACTTTTGTTTACTGACATGAGAATGTCTCCATAATAAATATAATAAAAGATCGAATGTGCTGGTCTGTCCAGAAAAGTATGACTCGTGTTCAAGTCATGATGCTGTGTGAGTGGCCAGACACTGCTCTAGGGCAGCGTTTCATTCATTTGGTACAAAATAAGAAGGCAGGCTGGATGTCGAATTCTATTTCTTGCCACCATTATTATCTCCTTATACAATGTGTTTTTTGTAACTTATCTTTTTAAAACCCACTGGGATATTAACTTAAATGTTTCTAGTGTGGAGAGATCTAGAACAATGACTCTATTCTTTTTAACTTTGGCTGTATTTTTACTTTTTCATGGTAGCACTTTGGTCAGTCAGGGACGCCATACCTAAGTACCACACGTTGGCGACTTAAACATCAGAAATGTATGGTTTCAGAGTTTGGAGGCTGGAAGTCCGAGATAGAGGTGTTGACAGAGCTGCTTTCCCCTGTGGTCCCTCTGCTTAGCGGTTGGTTAGAGGTTTATTGGCATGTCTTGTTTCCATGTGGTCTCTTGCATATGCATGCACATCCCTGGCTCTGGTTGCTGTGGTCACATTTCATTGTCCACTTAATTGAATTTAGAATTGGCATGGATGCCTGATGCCTCTAAGGACAGTTCCAGAAAGGTTTGTCTGCAAACGGGAGACTCACCATTAGTGTGAGTGTACATGGGGTGGGGTCCAGGACTGAACAGGCAGGAGGGAATGAGGTAAGCACCAGATGCCTTAGGCCTCTGCAGCCAGGACATCCCCATAATCCCACCATGACAGTTTGTACCTGGAGCTACAAGGCAGTATAAGCCCTTCTTTTCTTAGGTAGCTTTGGTCTTGTATTTAGTCACCGCAACAAGAGAAGTAAAACTGTACAGTCTCTCTCCCATAGTTGTCTTCTCCCAAGGCCATCACTCATATTGAATTAGGACCCATCCCTAACAACTTAATTTAATTTCCTCTGTAAGGGCCCGGTTTCCAAATGCCCCTGCACTCTCAGATCTCTGGGTGCTAGGATTCAATCCATGAATTTGAGCCCATGACACTGGTGCTATGCTAATTCTTTGCAAAATTCCCCTTTACCCTCAGTTTGGGTATGCTATTTTAGATGCCCACTGTCAACCAAGGTCCAAAGACATTAAATGGAACTTTCCAGAAATGAAAAATTCACAAGTGTTAGATAATTTTCATTATAACTGATGATGATGAGTCCCCTTTATTTTTAATCTCAGAGAGTACCTTACTGAGCTGAATATGTGGGGTAAAGTCTTCCTGTGGATGGTGAATGTGAGTGTTCATCTATCACCAAGAACTATGCTATATTATGCATCTGTGCACTCAAATTACTTACTGAAATGTTCTGACCGCGAGCTCTGCTATTACTGTGGGAGTTTCCTTCGAAGATATGGATGAGGACCAACAACCCCAGAGAGCTCATGGGCAGTCTCTCTTGAGGGAAGCCTGGTAGGATGGTGGAAGGCTATTTCCAAGTTCATCTCTGTATCCTCCCACTTGCACTCCCTTTTCTTGCTAACTCCGTGGTATGAATACTCATGACATGATCTCTGGCTACGAGAAAGGAAGCCAGTGTCCTACATCTCCCCTGAGTTCCTTGGATGATCCTAGTGCTGGATAAAGATGAGGCCCTCAGCCTTACCAAAATAAAAAATGGATGTATGGCAGAGAGATTAGAATGAACACAGCCGGAAGCAACATTCATGAGTCTCCCTACAACATCCCGATGCTTACTTTTGTAATAGAAATCAAAGCATTTTGACTATGTTCTCTGGGTTCTTGGGTTTATATCATATTATAGGTGATTCCGTTGAGGGTCATCTCTGCAGCAGAGGACTCAGTATACTACCTCCCTTCTCTTTGAGCTCAGATACTCACTGAACAAAAGTAAGTGTGTCTGTGTCTGTGCCTGTGTGTGTGTGTGTGTCTGTGTGTGTGTGTCTGTGTCTGTGTGTATGTATGTCTGTGTGTGTCTGTGTCTGTGTCTCTCTCTGTGTGTGTGTGTGTGTATAAGAAAAGAGATGGGTGTATGGATAAATAAATGAATAAATAAATAAGGATCAATTAAGCTATTTTAGGCCACTGAGATGGCTCAGCAGGTAAAGGGACTTGCTGCCAAGCCTGATGGCTTGAATCAGAGTCCACACAAAGAAGGAAAGAGTCAGTTCTATTTTGTTCTCTGACCTACACACACACACACACACACACACACACACACACACACACACACACATGCCCACGCCCACTAATTTGCTCTCCTCATTAGTTTTTGTCAACTTAACACAAACCTAGACATAAGTGGGAAGAGAGACTCTTAACTGAGAAGATGGCTTCATAAAATAGGCAAGTCTGTGGGATGATGTCTTAGTTAATGATTGATGTGGGCTGGCTCTGCTCACTGTGGGTGGTGCCACCCTGGGCAGCTTGTCCTGAGATATATAAGAAAGCAGGCTGAGCAAGCCAGTAAGTATCACTCCATGGTCTCTGCTTCAGTTCCTGCCTGGAAGACCTGGTCTTGAGTTCCGGCCTGACTTCCCTCAATGATAGACTGTGACCTGAGAGTTGTACGGTGAAATAAATCCTTTCTTTCCCAAGTTGCTTTTGGTCACAGTGTTTTATGACTGAGATGAACTCTAACTAAAACCCATGCATACATCCACACCTGGGTACACACATAAATGTAGACACAGACACAAACACAGACACACACACACACACACACACATACACACACACACGCACATAGACAGAGAGACACAGAGAGAGACAAAGACGGAGACTGAGTAAAGAAATGAATGTAAAGCTTCAATTTAAATAAATAAATATGTAGATCTAAACCAATTACTACTGTCCCTGCTATTATTTCTGACTTACCTCATCCTATATTAATCAGGCTACTTTTTTTTTTTTTGCTTAAAGGTGCCTAATTACTGGAGACTAAGTCACTTTACACTTGTCAGCCTTGGTGACAGACATAGCTTCAGGCTGAAGCACTGGCTCTGTGCCCAGAAATTACATGTGCTCGGTGGTTCTGGTTCACTGCGGTTGGTTCACTGGCTTACACTTCTTGCTTGAGATAAGTAACTGCCCACCATTCCTGGAGTGGAGACCCCCGTGGCCACAGTCTGTTGGTGGAGGTGGTGGTAGGGATGACGATGGGCGTTTATGTGTGCTCATGCGCATAGCATCGTGAAGAGTGGGTGAAGACTGTCCTGGCCGGATCAGCCACCTGCTTCCCACTGCCCTGAACCTAATTAATCTCCCTATGCCAGATATCTGTTGGTTCTGAGCCAATTTCAGGGCTCCTGGTGTCAACCTAGTCAACCAGGCAGAGCTGGGATCTAGGCTCAGTACCAGGGAGTCAAGGTTGGGACAGTGAAGAGAACGTTCATGTTCTGAGACGAGGGAGTGTCAAGTAGGCCGTTCTTGAGAAGAAATGTCAAGACTGTTTAACAATCCCAAGAGTGAAATAGTGAGGTCTATACGGAAAAGGGTCAGGACAATATGGCTACATCAGGCAGGATGATAGAGAAGCCGTTGGAAGTTCAGTGACCCGAGGACAACGATACTGTGGAGGTGCTAGGCTCTGGCACAGAAGGCGCCTGGACTCTTCAAGATCAAAGCACTCAGTGCATCTACAGTGTAGTCATTTTAAAAATTACCGTTGCTGCATCATAGTAAGAGAACCTCTGGAAGATGCATGGGGCAAAACATTAGCTTTCTGTAATACCGTCACCAGCTAAAGACCTTCAGAGTCACGTTGTAAATAGCCACAGGTTCATTTCCCTTCCTTCCCTCCCTCCCCCTCCACATTCTCTATAAGCACAGCCCAGGTGCCCGGTGCAGTGAGGCTGAATTTCTGAGGAGGTGGTAGAAGGGAACTAATAGGATTATCTGCCAGGAATGCCTGCCAAGAGCAGCTCATTGTTGCTGAAGGCTCCCACTGCCCTCCGTCCAGCGCAAGCATTTGCTCCTCATAACGAGATGGTTTTAATAAGCGATGTGAAGCCAAGTATTATTAAATAAATTATGCCAATTTGAAGCTCTGCCTGGGTGGGCCTCAAGTCAGTGCCACTGGGATTTAGCAGGCTGGATAAAGATGCAACTGCTAGGATTACCGGGTGCCCGTAGGTGCAGTTTTAATCCCAAATGGTTGAGTCTTCCTGAGACTTCTTTGTGAAAATAACATGGTAATTGTCCAGGGAGCTAACAGGTGCAAATCCCCACGCATGGTGTCTTGTCACATACAGGCTGCTCACTCAGGCCGACTGCCATTGTCACCACTCTCAATGCTGTCATTAGACTGTCAATCATCCGATGGGGTAATGAGGCAGAGCACCGGGCGCCATAGTTATTTTGTTCATTGATGATGATATTTGGGAATTAGGATGGGCAGAGTCCGAAAATGCTGTGGCCATTCCTAGAAGGGAAGAGATCGAGGAAGGGAAGAAGAACGTGTTGGGAGGGACAAGGTGCAGGCCTGGGAGCACCCTTCTCTCGTTCATCAGTGCAAATCAGCCCATGTGTAAATAGTGTTTCTATGTAGTCAAGGTCTTATGCACAGTCAGTAAGGGGATTCAGGTGCGACTAGCAAGGACATTAAGAATTAAAATGGATTGAATTTTACTATCAGTAAATCTGAGCATTTTACTCTAAGATAATAAAATTATCTCCCTTTGTTCTTTTAAAAGCCTCAAAACGTGACTAAATGTATACGCATCCAAAACATGGAGGCGAGTGCATAAGAGGCTTCCTGAGAGCTGTGTGATGGGAGCTGCATGAAAGGAAGCCCCAGCAAGCAGGCGTTACTTCCCAGTGCCAGCCCCAGAGACCAGCACTCTGCCCCTAGAGACAGTGCTCTCTGGGCAGGAAGGGGATGCTAGACTAACCACTGCTTCTCAGAGGACGGACGCAGTTTCACCCTTACAATCTTACCAGATCCCATGTCCTCTTCTCTGAAACCCATGAAGGAAGCTGTCTGTGACAACCACACTCCAAGGAATCAGGAGGCCACAGGAAGGCAAGAGTCCTTTGAGATGCTGGCCTCAGTTCTCCTGTGGGGATGCCCTGGTCTGCTCTACAGTCACTGAGACTGGACTGGAAATAGAAAAATATAGACTGTTAACCTTGGCACTATTAAAAGGAGGAGGTATGATTGTGACTGGGGAATCATGGGAGAGGAAGAAGCAGCAGAGATTGGGGAGAATGAAAAGCTCAATTGCCCCATGTCATCTCAACAGCCAACAAGTGGAATAGCAAGCCAGGGCGAGCATGCCAGCCATAGTTAATGTGATCACCAACAAGGGCGCTAGAGACAGTCTAATTTGGGAACATTTCAAAGCACGGAAGATGGGGAGCTTTGGTTCTGATCTTGTACATGGTTGGCAGAATGTGAAGAAGTGTATCAAAAGAGATAAGGCATTGCTTAGTAACTGGGCTGGGGGATCTCTCAGAACCATCACCAGCAGAAGGAGTGAAAAATCTCTGTATGAATCCCAGCCTGTAGAATGGGACGATGCCACTCTAACCCACTAGAAGACAAAGATGACCTAGGAGGGAAGAACACGGAGTCCCCTTTCCATGCTACACACCCCAGCTGAGCAGCACTGCACACTCAGAGAGCTGGAGTTCACAGGGCTGCCAGCAGCGGAGCTCAGGGCCAAAAGGGCAACTTACCACATATGACTAACCCAGAAGATGATCAGAATTCAAACTTCATGCCCCAGTTCCCACCGAGTGTATGCATCATCATAAACACGTTGAAAACTCTAAAGTGAACCATCTTCAGGTAGGGAATATTGGGACAGAGATCCCTAATAAAAATATATTCAAAACCCTTTCTATTTGATTTGTTCTAGAGGTGTGCATTATATTAATTTTTAAAGTGATCTAGAGCTGATCTGCTAACTTTCTACTCTATAGATGGCTTCTCACAATGAACATTCCAAAGAGAAACCCCTGACAAAGTTGCTACTGACGTCCTTGCTCTCGACCCTCAGGGACACAATCTACCACTGAAAAGTCTGTTACTCACAGGTCCCTAATAGAGGGTGCCGCTGTGCCATGGGAACCACGCAGAGAGCGCTGTCTGCTCGGAAGGCAGAAGGAAGGCAAGAGAAAGAAAGGGAAGCAGATTTCGTTTGGGTTGTTTGACAACCTCAGCCTGTCCTGATTGGTTCCTTTGCACTTGACAGGCGGTTTGGCAGGCATTAACTAGCCCTGGGAGGAACCATCAGGGTCAGGAAGGTTCCAGATGCCTAAGCCTCAGAATACAGAAAAGACAGGACATGGTTCAAACACCTTCTGGAAACATTTCTCTTGTCAAACACCCCTGTTCATTGCCTGCCTCAGCAAAATCACATTAGAAAGAGTACGGACCGCTAGACACTGCCAGCTTGCATGCTTGGCCTGTTAGCCGTCATGGCCAGGTGTTGACAGAACCTTCTGTCTGTACTTCTGCTTTTAGCCCAGCATCTCCAGCTCTCCGTGTCCACCCCTGAGCCAGGAGCGGCCTGTGAGTGGACAGTGAAATCTCAGGGGACAACTCCAATGGCCCTGGGCCCTGCCCAAGGGCAACCATCTGGACTGGATTCAGTCAGCACTGAAACGAATGTAGAGGTCCTGTCCCAGAGTCCCTGAGACGTCATCTTAGGTACCGTTACCACTGTCACCTTGGTGGCACTTTCCTTCTCTGTGTTCTTTGTTTAGTTTTGATATACTGGGAACTGAACTGGGTTTTGCCCTGAACTACATCTCTAGCCCTAGGTTTTTACACCCCCAACTCCCCCACTGATATCATCTCCAATCCCTGTCACCAAGAGGGCATCTTTTGTACCTCCAAGTAATTGACCCCTCCAGTCTCCCAGAGTTGATCTGAACTCTGAACACACTCATCTCAACAACAATAGCATGCCTGTCCATGCTGTAATTTTTAATCTAGGAGTTGAAACTAGAGCAAAGGGTGTCTCAACCCTCAAAGGGACCCCAGTGACCACCTTTACGTACATGAATACATTTTCATAACACAGAAGTATATAGGGTTGCAGCTGGGTGAGCGTTTGGTTGTCTTTTGTTTGTTACTTTTTCCCTAAGAATGATGGGCTGCAAACAAGGATTATTTGTCCTGCTGGAAGATATGTGGAGGATATTTGATTTGGATTGCCGTCCTTTCTGGTCTGCAGGCAACTGATTTTATAGGCCACCCTAGCACTCTTCTGTGAACTGCTACGTCCCCTCTCTGGCCTGTTCTCCGGTTTACCCAGCTGTGCCAGTAGAAAATCTGGACATAAACAATCACACTACTCTTGCCAGGTACAAAAGGGTTTGTGTCACTCCTTTGGGCATTACTGGCTTCTTAGAGAAGCCAGAAGAAAACGAGTTAATAATGAGCAAAGCCATATGAACCTCGACCGCTTTTAAATCATAAACAGACAGTTTATCTGCTGAAAACCCATGTCTCAACAGTCTGCCTGTAGAAAGAGTGACCATTGTAGTTTCACTACAATGAGGGAAGAAAGGAGGAAGAAAGGAAGAGAGAAAAACACTTCCACTCACCCTGAGAGGATGAAGGTACCTGTGGGCGAATGCTTATTTCCACTCCCAAGGGCTTTCTGGAGCCAAAGGAAATCACTGGCCTAAGTCTGTTCAGTGTTCCCCTGGCTGCTAGCTCACATACAAGGGCCCACAGGATGGCAGGACAGGGTCAGAATGGTGGAGATGCCCAGGGACACAGCAGGGAATGTCTGCAATCTAGAACTGAGCCTTGTCTAGACACCCATTGCTGCCTCTGCGACTGAGGAAGCTGATTGGCTGTGGTGGGGTTAGCAGGGTGTTCGGTAGTTTTCTCTTTTCCTCTGTGGAGTCACTTGAGATGGTTAAGTTTGCTAAACCTACAGGAGATGCTAAGATAGACAGAGCTGTCCAGCTGTAACCCCCTTCAGTTTATCTCCAGGGAAACGCGAAGATTACATTTTGCTCCGTAGCTACAGAGCCCTTGCGCCAACCATTTATGAGCCGTGATTCTCGTTGAAGAGGGAGAGAAAAGCCCTTCCGTCTCCAACTCCTTGGTTGAGTGTTTCTGGTTAGTTAGGAGGTTAGTCAATGAAAATACGCCCCACACTGATGGTCAGGGCAGCCTGCACGGGTCAGAGATGAAGAGATGGAGGGAATGGGCACCAGGAGGGGGAAATAATCAGGAGAAACTCCATGAGACCCTGAGAAGAAGCAAGGCTATGCCCCAGTGTTCCTCCGAGGCCTCTGAGGCCCCTCTTCAGTGTTTGCACTGCCTCCCCAGTTCACAGGCCCTGTCTGCAGGAATTTGCACTTGTGTAGGTAGAGAACCCGTACTCCTCATCTTAGGTAAACTCCTTGCATTTTCCCTCGGGGACCTGTCAACCAGGACCTCTGTCATCCACTTCCATAGCACATTCCCTGCCAATTTAGAACCCCAGCCACTAGGCAGCCAGCCTGAGCTCGCCTGGATAGCGCCCTCTGCTGGCGCTGGTAGGGCTGGCAGTGCACTAGCCGGGACTCAACCCTGGGCAAGACATGTCAATCTGACTACACACCCACACGGGAACCACCTTAGATGCCTACGGAAGGCAGCTGTTGAGACTCCGCTCGCACTTGCACTGACATGCTTTTCAGCAGCCCGTTCTGCTAAGGTACCCGCTGTCAGAAACGGCTTCTTTGAGTCTCACTCCGTTTCTCCTACCTCTGTCTTCTCACCTCACTTTGGGCAAGAACAGCTAGGCCTTCCATTACAATTCTGAGGTATTTTAACATAATTGCTATTTAGGCCAATTCCCTTCTTTCTGAATCTTCTTGAACCTTCCCAAATCTCCTGTATCCTGGCAAACCCAGTCCCCTCTCCACTGTGGCGTACAGTACACAGGAACTGTGGTAGGGTCTGACCAGTGTCGCTCAGAGATGAGCTGGAACCTTTGCCAGTGGGGCATGCAGACAGGAGTACAGCAGTTATGTGCAGGGAGTCCCACTTCTGATACACTTCAAATTCATGTTCAACGAACTCTTTTCCTGTATGCTAATAGCTAAAGCCATACTCTCTTTCCGCACCAAATGTCATTCCTACTAAGAGCCAGGCAGGCTATGGCTGTGCCACTTAGACATGTGCATTAACTCCACAACTTACATGTTAACTCCTACCCCATTTATTATGGCCATTGTCATCATCGGCAGTTTTTGAATCCCAAATCGGAAAAAAACAAAAACAACACGAAACTAAAAACCCGAAATCCCAAGTGCTCCAATATCTGAATTGGAACATTTCAGATTTTAAAATATTTGACACTTTGGATTTTCATATTAGAGATGAACTTATGAGGACTTTAAAAATATTCCATCAATCTAATCAAACCCCAAATCTAAAGTACTTCTCCCCACCATGCATTTGGTTTAGGGATACTCAGCTTCTACATAGGCCATCTGGGGTATTGGATATTGAACTTTTTATGTTTCCAGTTTGAGCATGATCTCCTCTCAGACTGACTTGATAAGTGAGCAGTGCAGGTAACTTTTCTATATCCCATGCTCTCACCACCACAGCCGTCTTCACATGCCTTCACAGAGGCTGCCCCATTACGGCTGAGCTTCTGGGTTCAATATCCATTAGAACAGTGGTCTGCCATCTGCCAACACTTTTCGCAGGCACCCATGAGGACCTTACATGATGCCTTTTGATGGATCGTGCATGTTACCTTGTCACATGGCAAGAAATGCAGACACCAAGGCCTTTGCCTGATATGCAGCCTACTCACTGCATTCCTGCTCTTCCCCTGATGTGTATTCAGAGCGACATCCTCCATTGCCTCGCATTGTCCCTAGGCCCCTGATGCACAAAGGACTCTCAGTTCTGCCCCAAGGTCTGCTCTCTCCACTGTTTCAGACAGGAGCCCAAGGCTGTCTCTGGCCTCTCACGGCAAGTGAGCACTTTGTTTTTCTCCTGTGCTCTCGGGGCAGTGCCTAGTCCAGCCCGAAAAGTCTCAGGTCACGAGCTTTTCCTGTGTCCCTGCGGAAGCTGTGTCAATCTAACAATAGACGCATTCTTAACGAGGAGGACTTCCCGGTGTTCATTATAAGTTGTGTTGAATTACTATTCCTTCTTGCAATCCTTGTTCCTAGCACGACAAACTCCCACCTCTCCAGGCTGTGTGTGAATATGTGTGTCATGTGTGTATGATGTATGACGGCGGTGCCTGCTTCGCATACATTTTACGATGCATGTTATATACTAGAATATCTACATAAAAAAGGCATCGTACTTTTAATTAGAGGAGTATGTGAACGTACTAGTTCTCATTAGCCGATGGAATGAAGCCCGGGGCTGAGTCACTTCAAATATTACTCCCATCTCCTCCACACCGTGCATAGTGATCACTCACCAAAGAGCTCCACTGGCCGAGCGCCGTCATGGGTACTTACAGTATTGGTGTTGAAGAGTTTTTATTAAAAATGGTTAGGTTCAAAGGGGTTCTGGATTTTAAAATTTGGAATATTTGTGTACACATGAAGAACCATCTTAAAGACGGGAGGCATGTCTGACCTGAACGCATGCCATGTCTCCTGTGCCCCTATCCATGCAGCCTGAAGGCCATTTTCTACAGTGTCTTTAACATACATGCCTGTGTTTTGTGACATGAGCTAGATGCCAAATCCCCTATTTGAGCTAATGTGTTGGTGCTTATAATGTTCTGGATTGTGAAGTGTTTTGGAGTTGATATTTTCAGATTAAGGATGTTCAGCATGTACTACTACTACTACTAATGGCATAACTTTCCATAAATCAATATTTTATTTAAATTTTTCCATAAAATGTATTTTACCATAGTCTTTCCCCTCCCCTCAACTCTCCCCAGATTTTCCCTACTTCCCTGCCCTCCTAACTTTATGGGGTTTTTTATCACAGAAGATAAAAAAAAATCAAGACCAAAAAAAAAAATCAGTAAAACAAATAAAATACCAAAACAAAACAAAAGGCTCACAAGAAAAAAGCAAACAAAAACATGGGGCCCTTTTTCTATTGACCAACTACTCCTGGGTATGGGGCCTGCCCTGGAGTATGACTGAGTATTCAGTGGCACTAACATATAGCTGAGACATTGGGTTTAATAGAGAAGAAGAACATATTATTAATTTATCATAATTATTTATCATTTATGAGAGAGTTTGTGTGTGCATATATGAGAGAAAGAGAGAAAAGGAGAAAGAATAAAAATTTCAATTTATATTAGAAAGCAGAAAGATTCCACATTTTAAAAAAAAATCACAATCTCAAGGTATTTTCATGTTATTTTAGGAACATAGGGAGTGGTCAGAAAGGGGATGTAAAATTCCTGCTCTATCCAGCTCTAAGTCACTGGTTCCTATCAGCCTTCCCGGTCAACCCTGGGAACAGGTTCTTAGTCTGAATGTTGATCTTCCCAGATGACCTGTCCTCCAGACAGCCAGAAGTTATGTCCCAACTCCTCCACACTCCAATGGCGTCCAACAACTCCAGCCCATCAAGCCATTTTATACCAATCAAGAACCCAGTGTCTGCTCAGATGAGCTCCGGGGTTTCCCGACTGAGATACAGTGAAAACAAGTCAAGGCCTTGGAAGAGACTAAGGGCACAAGACTCCAGAGCCCTGTGCAGTTCACCCCAAAGCCTTGGCAATGTCTAGAAAGAGAAAAGAATGCTCTAGAAGCAGAACAAAGCATGTCTCTTCTGGAAAGATTTCCTATCATGATTGTGTTTGTATAAAGGTCCTATCAGGGCTACTGTACAACATTTCAAAACTAGAACCACAGAGAAATATGAATATTGTCTGAGAGTAAAAAACAGGTGGAGGAGTCCAGTCAAAACCTCAACTAATCATGTGAAACTGGACACTAGCATGGGGGGGGGGGAATGTGGAGACAGTTGCTTATCTAGAAAGAACACTTCTATCCTCTGTCACCGTATTGGTTCTTTTCTCATTGTGACCAAACACCTGACAAGAAGTGACTTAAAAAGAAAAGAGGCTATGTGGTGTCTGACCCATGCTGCCAAGAGGGCCTTGCCTAGACCAGTGGTCCTATCACAACCAAGATTTGTGGCTCGTGTCACCACCAAAGGTCATGCATGAGATGACCATGATCTGTGCTGTGGCTGAAATCATGCTGATGTCCAGGATTGGCTGGAGGGGTGCAGGAGAGTGTTGAGTGCCATATTGAAGTGAGTAGCTGGTGGTAGCACCTAAGGCTATAATATTCATGGTTTGGGCTGCCTTCCAAAGCTTTGTCTGGGTCCACAGTTCTACTGCAGCTGGGGGCCATGTATGTGATCTGTGTCATTGTCAGAAACCATGTAGAACCCCATGACATGTGTTCCCACTGACTGTAAAGAGCAAGGGAGCTACTTTTGCAGTTATATTGATGACTGCGGACATAGCTGAGAAAGAGGGGCATACTTGAGAAAGAGAGCTTCTGTGGCCCCTACCCCCACAATAACCTCTACCCCCTAAAAGTAACAAGCCTAAGCAGGAAGCCATCAAGGAGAACTTTTACAGAGCGTGATAAGGATGCTAAAGTTAGCTCTCCACAATTGACAGCTTTGATGGGGGTGTGGGAGGGGCAAGACTCAGTTCTATTTAAGGGACAGGCCGCTGAGAGTTTTACCATGCTCTAATGAATGTATAGGGAACACAAATTGAACTTTTTTTCTTCTTCTTCATTATTATTATTATTATTATTATTATTTTAATTTTTATTTGGGGAGTCACAAGGGTTGAGAGTGGGCATAGAAGGATTGGGAAATGGGTGTGATCTGGTGCACAATGTGAAATTCCCAAAGAGTCAGTAAAATATGATGTTGAACAAAACAAAATAAAGGAGAAGAGTGTGCTTGGACTTCCAGAGTGAAGTGTGATATGTCGTGATGAGGGAGATATGATGGGTGGCCCCAGACCAAACGAGCTCAGCTGGGACCGAAAAAGGAGTGAGCAAACTATAAACCACAAAGTCCCCAGAGATCCTCTTTCTCCAGCTGGGTCCCATCCTCCAAAGGTTCGACAAGGTCCTTACTGAACTGTGCCACTAGGAATTTAAACACTATAGAAGTATTTTATATCTGAATCATAACAGCTAAGTACAACCAAGCCAATTCTGGGCAAGTGTGGTAATGATTTTTCCTAGAACAGTGCTAATACAGACAGGCTGGGGAGACACAGGGAGGTGCCCGGGTCAAGGTTGTTTGGATCGGATCCATTCTTAGCACTGTGTGCTCTTAAATCTTGGACCTTGGAAAGTAGAGTCCACTGGCTTTACCCTCAGTCCCAGGCCTAACCGGGCCGATTGTCAAATACCCACTTGAATGTTGGTTATTTAGTTCGTAGGAAAGCCTTGTGGTCCCAATATTAACTCCATTTTGTAGATAGGAGAAATCAAGGCAACCCAAAGTCACTAAATAAGCTCACGTGCTTGGCTTCATTTGATTCAAAGCCCACAGTTTGCTTAAAACAATTTGATTTTCTTTTTCTGAGCATTAAAACAATTCTGGAGGCAGACGGATGAATCTGGCCAGCCAAGGCCTGGCCATGTCCTGGGCTTTTGGCTTGAAGCCAAATACTCGATTTAACTATAACTCAAGTTTCAGAGTTTTAATTTGGGAGAAGGCAACAAGAGGACATGTATAAATTTATTATAACAACACAAGAAATGCATAAATTGCTCGGCAAAGTATTTGGCATATGGCAGGGACAGCAAATGCCAAATATGTATGTGTATTGTGTGTGTGTGTCCAGCGCACAAAACGAATAACAAGACATCACTCTTTGGATAGAATGTTTCCATGCCCCCCAGATGCCTCAGGCACAGGAGCGTCCTCAAGGTGCTCATGATCTGGAGGTGCGGCAGGAAAAGGGAAAGCACACCTGTACGAATGGCATGAACACGGCTTGTGGCCATGGGAACAGAAAGCGTCTAACATTTGAGGGAGACTGCTAGATCAAGGGTGCTAACCTGGGAGAGGGGACTGAGTCCTCCCAGTCAAAATAGCACCCAGGAGCTTCAGCCTGTGACTCTTTTAGGAAGGATGAGCTGGTGTCAGGGTTTGCAGCGGTAGGAGGAAGAAGTGAATGGGAGGTCCTGGGAAAGGAGATGGTCACCTGGAGCTATAAACCAAGCACCAAAGAAGGATGTTTTTAGTTACGGGGTGAGCTCAGCCACATTTGGTCATGAAAATGTGCTTTGAAATGAGTTTTTCTGGTCCAGACATAAGGCCCTCACAGGCTAATTCAGAGAGCAGCTTCCAATTAAATAACAATTTGTGTAATCCTCTAAAGCCAGGGAGTGGTAATAACTCAGGGTCTATCTCAGAATTTCCTTTCTAAGGCCAAAACATGAACATACACCTTGCTGTGTCTCTTTTCTACACAAAGAGTGCCTTCCTGTACCTACTCCTGTCTGGCCACTTCCTATTTTTCAAAACACATTGCCATGGAAATGGAGATTGCCCTCAGTGATGTCGAAACCCAGCTTGACTTCTGGATGTCAACTCTGGAGGTCTAGGACAGCACACAGTTGGGGCATGAATAGATACTTCTTCATCCTGCCTGATCAAGGGCTCCAGGCAACTGTGAGCTGAGAGGGTGTTGGTAACACCTGAGGGGAACATTACTTGAGGAAGAAATGACTGTAAGTCCATCAAGAAGGGGTTTCTGTGGTCTGGATTGCCCAGATCTCTTAGTGACGATGGCTGTGGTGAAGTGTTGACAGTTTCCTCTCAGGAGTGAAATCCGGATCTTGATGACTAGCAGGATCTACGCACTCCATCCATTCCTCAGACGAAGGGACCATGTTCAGCTTGTTCTGTTCTTCCTGAGATGATCTAGTTCATGGGTGAGAGATGCAGGGGTCACATTCAAGTTTTGATACCTCAGAAGTTAGAGCGACATTTGGTCTTTCTGCACCCACCCAGTCATGAAGTAACTGGCACTAGTTTTCCCAGCTTCCCAGCCTTGTTCTGGGTCACTTCTCTGTCTTCATTGCTTTCATGATGGTTAAAGAAATGAGGAACTTGTGTGGACTTCCCTGCCCTGTGGACTGTCTTCACACCAATTTCTTCCTTCTTGAGATAGGTCCTAAACTGTTCCTACAGTACAGCTGGTTTCCCTACAACCTCAGCCTTTCCCCCTATCTCCCATCACCAGCCCCATCTATCACCTGGGGTTTTCCCAGCAATCCTGTGTCTTTCAGTCAGCCTTCAGTCAGCCTTGGTCCCTCTGACCAGCTGTACCTCCTCCACACACCCTCCTTACTCATTTTACTTCAGGACCTCTGACTCAGTCTTTAGATGCTGATCCTTGAAGACGTGGTCTATATGAGGTGTAGGTGAAGATCTTTGCTTCCTCATGGTCCCACCACCGAGTTCTTCAGAACACCACCTCGAAAGGAAGAAAAGGCCTGGCAAGCTCAACATGGTGAGAGGATGTGGGAAGAGGAAATGCTAACGTCAGGTAGTGAGCAAGGATCACCAGTTGGTGCCAAGTTGTTGCTCAGAGTAGCCAGCCACCTGCGCTTCTGTGCATTTCTTACTGAAGAGTTCCTCAGAGATGACTCATGAGGCTCCCCCTTGCTCCCTTCTCCACAAACACATCATCTCTGCCACCTACATTCCTTTCTATTTCACAGGCCACATACATTAGCTTATTTTTTTTAGGTGTGTCCTCCCAACCATTATCTCGAGAGCCCTTGTCTATATACGGTAGCAGAGAAAGTCATCGATTCAGGGGAGAGATTACTTCACTAAGTCAGGTTTCTTGAAATAGAGTGAGTTTGGAAGATTGCTTCTCTCAGTGATATACTCATAGACATACTTGTTCAGGTTATGTCCTCTGAGGTCCTAGGTGGTAACAGCATTCTGTCATGCAGGGGCATCACTGCCCTCCTCATGCAGCCTATAATGGCCGCTTAGGAAAAGCAAATCTTTCTAGTTTCAGAAGCTCTTGGCTGTTACTGTGCCAGGATGTGGAGACACTTTGCTCTCGGTCACTGATTTTATAAGACTTCTGGCTCCATCTTTTTAAATGAGGCAGCTGTGAGTGTTGTAATCATGGTGACATGCCCCGCTAACTTCCAAATTCCCTCTTTAAAATAGTTCTCCAATTATATCTTGAGTTTATCATTTCATCGTTTAATTGCTTAGTAGAGAGAAGCTACATTTGGGTCCCATCATGGATAATCGCCCCCCCAAAAAGAGTTTTTATTCCAGTAAATACTGAGTTCAAGAAAACTGGTGAACTTGGAGTTCTTGACGTCCAACTGCCTTGGCAGAGTTTGCAGTGTAAATCTCCCTGCTGGGAACGGCAGGCACTAGCTTCGCACCACTCTTCCTCTGTGTCACCCTATGCCACAAAAGCGTTTCTGTTTTAACACACACTTCTCTGGAAGATATTGCACTCATCGATGGACCGATCACAGTTCTCTGAGCTTCAGTGAATGCTGCACCACTTCCTGGTGTCGTGAAGGTAAGTAACCTGGCACCTTCACATCCCCAACTCCTCCAGCTAGGATCTGCTGTCTTATGTGTTCCCGTCTGCCCCACGGTGTCACCCATTCTAGGCATGCATCTTACAAGATGATGTTTTCCAATTCATGGATACATTGGGCATGCGCACTTGCATCAAAGCATGAGGTCAGATACCCAGAGAAGAGCCGCTGCATCCTCTGCCTCATACCCGTTCAGCACGAACATCACCATTTTCAGATATGCACAGTGTGCACAGATCTTTAAACGAATTCTTCTTATTAAATGTCCACACATCTGATTAGATAGCAAAAGCAGATGCAATTTTTTTACATGCCATAGAGTTAATGCTAATGCAGACAAAAATAATTTTGTCAAAGAAAAAGTTGTTTTCTAATACATGGTCTAAATAAATTAAGCTACACTAGTAGGTTTCAAAGAAAACATGTAAATCTAGTAAATGCTAGAAATCATTATTTTGGTTTAACTATGTTATACAGACAGGATGTACCCAGTTGAGTAACCAGAATGTTCCCAGTTGTTCTCTGGGACTTCAGTGACATAAACAGCTCTTCATGTAGGCGAAGGCTAGAGAATGAAACTAAGTGGTTATGAAAACCACATAAAAAGTCAGCTATGAGGCTTGATAGAAGACATCCCCAGGAAACCCACAGTGCCATTGTGGGATGAACTAATGAACGCTTTCTCCCTTAAAATGAGGAACAATGTCAGGATGTCCGCACTTGTTTCTAGTCAACAATGTAGCGAAGATTCATAACAGAAATTAGCAATAAAAAGGAGACAAAAGGGAGCCAGATGCAAGGGGAGAGTCAGAAAGATTTCTTCTTGTACATGTCATAAGCTTATACACTAACAAGACAAACAGTGGGAGGGGACTAAGGGGGCAAAGAGGGGGTCAGCAGATGTGGGAGGGGCTATGAGAGTAAGAATGTGAGTACAAACCACAATCCATTATGTATGTGATTTGTATTCAATATAAATTTGTACAAAATATGTATGAAAGCGTTCAAAAGATGTTACACTAAAAAAAAAGAGAAAAGTCCTAATGAGTTCATTAAACACTGCTAAAAAATATTAGAAATGAATTCAGAGAACATTCTGGATACAAGATCAAAAAACAAAGGTCAATTATGTCATTACACATAAGTGATAAACAGTGCGGGTGTGACCTTAAACATTTCCCTCTTAAAATAACATTTAAAAAACTAATAATTTAGCAAAAGAGATGCCCAACATGTACACTGAAAATGTCAATATCATCTAAATAGAGCAGAGAAAAGCTAAATAGAAAAACATGACGTTCAGGGATGGAATGGCTTAACGTTGT
Source organism: Rattus norvegicus (assembly GCF_021556685.1). Classification (NCBI taxonomy): domain Eukaryota; kingdom Metazoa; phylum Chordata; class Mammalia; order Rodentia; family Muridae; genus Rattus; species Rattus norvegicus. The sequence continues at coordinate 152,506,805 of NC_141537.1, read as the reverse complement.
GAGGACAGCCAGGCTTCCCACGCTAACCAATGCTTCTCAACCAACCAAAGTTTTCATACTATCCTTACCAAACTCTCAAACTATGTTGAGAAAAAGCAGATAAAGTAATTCTAAAATTTATAGAGAATGCATGGAAACCTAAAAAGTTGAAGCAGCCTTGAGAAGTAACGAAGGTTGGAGGACCTGCAAACCACCGCGAAATTAGAGTCCTCATGACCTGTAGTCCTGGCGTGAAAATTTGAGTCCACACAAATCTTCACACTTAAGCTCAATTGATTCTTGAAATTGGAATCAATGTCACCCAATGTTAAAATGTAAGGTTCTCCAGGCTTGGTCCTTAGACCACTGCCTGCCCACTTGCAAATTAATGAGGCTTCGCTTGGCTTGTTAGTAGATAAATGGGTCAAAACGACCAGACTTCAATGTCATTTAACATTATTACTGTCTCAGATGAAAAAACAAAGTAAGTCCTAATGATCTTGGATTTTTATACATGACATCAAAAGCATTTGCACAAAGGAAATAGTCAAATTGTACTTTATAGGCAACATTTAAAGTGCATGGAACAAGTTTGTTACTAAAAACAGGGTCATGCCAGCTTGGGCAAAATCATGTTATATCACCATGTTACCTGTGGAACTGGGGTTACCTCTCAGAGTTCTCACTCTTGTTAATAATAATAACAAAACCTTTAAGAATGAACTCTAAAGAAAGCTCGCGGTCGTTTGCTAGAGTTTAGAAGGAAAACTCATGGGCTACAATTGTGAACTTCTGCCGTTGCCTAGAGAAGAGGGATGAAGAACAAGGAAAGAAGGCAGCATGGAGGTCAGCCACAAGGCAGAGCAACAGGCACATGATAGGGATCGGGGGGCGGGGTTCGAGGAAGAGTGAAGCTTAACATGGCTCTAACTCTGTAAGTGTCAGCACTGACACAGTGTTTCTGGGCAGGAAAGAACATTATCTCATTGAAGGATGAATTAGCCTCCCCATCTCTTTATTGTGACATTAGCCGAATCCGCCTCCTTGAGACTGTTGTATTGAGTTTCATGTTTGAGTTGCTTGGAATGTTAGGTCTCTATCCAGGCCAAAGAGATTCCATTCTCTTGACCAGAAAGAAATTTGCTTCTATCTAACGGTCCTCCAATACTGTGGCAAAATGACATTATCAGGAAGGCAAAAAGAGAATGCCTATGAGAAAAAAACAAAACCTGTGACTCTCTCCGAAAAGTCTAGAATCCAAACAACAAAGAACTTGGGGGAAATCGCATACAGACTTATCCAAAGACATGCCATCAGTCCATGAGTACATGGATGATGGGTCAGCCGATTAGTAAGTGGAATTGTACTTCGTGCTCAGGTAAGTACTATCAGTACTCTGTAAAAAATGTGTTAATGAGCACGTAGGTGGGAAGGTAAACTGGTACAATTAGTCTGGAAAATGGTTTTGACCTCTTTTCACAAGTTATAATGCAAACTCTATAAGACCCAGTAATTCAACATTGTTAAAAATATGGCTACACAAAAACATGTATGTGAACATTTAAAACACATTTGCTCATAACAACAACAAAGGAAACAAGCGTGCATCAGTTGTTGAATGGTGAGACAAAGTCTAGTTTAGTTATACAATGGACTATTACTTGACAAGAACATGGAATAAACATTCATAATACTACAGCATGGATGATCTCTAATGATAGGTGAAAGCAAAATACAGACAGAAAGTATTCTCTCTCTCTTGTGTGGTGTGTGTGTGTGTGTGTGTGTGTGCATGTGTGTGTGTGGTGTGGTGTGTGTGCATGTGTGTGTGTGGTGTGGTGTGTGTGCATGTGTGTGTGTGGTGTGGTGTGTGGTGTGTGTGTGTGTGGTGTGGTGTGTATGTGTGTGTGTGCATGTGTGTGTGGTGTGTGTGTGTGGTGTGTGTGAGTGTGCATGGTGTGTGTGTGTGTGTGTGTGTTTATATTCATGTTCACTTTCTTTGGCATAAAATATTCAGAATAGGCAAATTCCTTAAGCATCGAGACAGAAACCAGGTGCCTTGTTGCCAAGGGTAGAAGTGGATGTGAGTGACCATGGGGTGACTATTAGTGAGTGTGAGTTTTCTTTTCATGAGTGATAGTCTAGAACTCGATCATAGTAATATCATTTAAAATAAGTAGCTTCAAAGTCAGAGCAAGGCATTTTGGAAACTCTAGGCTGTGTGTGTCTAAGGAAGTCCTTAGGAACTCCCAAACCAGTTCATACATGAGCCTCACACTGAGTCTCCCTGTCTGCCCAAAGCCTGTATCTCCTCCCCCTCAATCTCCTGTCTCAGTTGAGCCTAGACTTACCTCAGTCTTCCCACTATGTTTGCACACACATGTAGCCTGCCTAGCTTGGAGACGTTTCTATGGAGATTCTCTACTCAATTGCCACAGTATCCATAGACCAGTGTTTCCATCCTCTTGACCCAAGTTCATATGTTGAGATCTTAACCCCACCCCATGTGGTAGTATTAGCAGAGGGAGTATCTAAGGGGTGAGGTAGTTACTTTCTCAATGTTATGACTAACATGTCACAGAAACCACGTAAGGAAATCAATGTTTATTTCGCCTCATTTCTCAGAGGATTTAGTCAGTGACAGTCAGACACAGAGGACTTGCTCTCATACTTGTAGAAAATAGCAGGAGTGGAGGCCAGAACTTCGCTGGCTTTCTGCCTTATTCCCTTTGATTCTGACTGAACTCATAACCCACGATTTGGTGTTAACCATATTCAGGATAGTTTGTCCCTCTCCCCCTAACCCCCCAATTAACCATCTGTGGAAATGTCCACACATATACTACCAGGTAAGTCTCTTCCCAGTCTCCTAAGTGATTTTAAACCTGGTCAATTTCACAAGATTAGTCATCATAGGTGGTAACCAGATCATGAGAGGAAGGCTCTGGTATGGAGGATTAGGGTCTGTGATGGTCAGCTGTATCAACTTGACACAGCCTAAAATTACCTGAGAAGATAGTCTCAATGAGTGGCTGTCTATATAATTGGTTGTTTTGAAGGCATTTCTGTGGGAGGTTGTCTTATAAAGGATGTGTTGTGGGAAGCCCACTCTTGGCAACACCATTCCCCAGGAAGCTGATCCAAAACTGTGTTAAGAGTAAAGAGATCCAAATGATCAAGGGAGCAGCACATGTGCATTCATTTCTCACTGCTCTTGACTGGAGCTGTAATGGGGCCTGCTGTTTGGAGTTCCTGAATTGACTTCCCCAAAGTCATGGGCCATAACCTGGAATAGTAAGCTGAAATAAGCACCCTTCCCTCCTAAATTGCCTTTTTTTCCTGCTGGAGTTTCTTATCACAGTGGCAGAAATTAAACCAGGACAGAGTCCTTCTAAGCAAAAGCTGAAGTTGGAGGAAGCTTGCTTGTTGCATTTTGGCCTCTCCACCATGCAAAGATACCCAAATAGATAGCGCCATCCATGAGGAATAAACCCTTAACTTGCTAGTAAATCTCCTGGCACGTTCTTATGGGGTTTCCCAGTCTCCCAAACTGCAGACATGACACTTGTGTATAATTGACCTAGTTTAAGGCACTTTGTTGATGCAGCTGTAACAGACGGAAACATTATTTATTGGTCCCATGTGTCCTCATGCCACTGACTGTACGCTCTAGAAATACATGTGTCTACCTCAGACCCATGTCATTTCCTAACTTCCTACCTGTGTTTCATTTTTCTGGACGACATCAACCTGAGAAGAGGAATCGGTCAGTAGCCAGGGTCCTCCCACACCTTCAGCAGACGCACAATGACTTTTAACCCTGGTAACACTTGACTACTCCAGATACCTCTGTGTCAAGGTTGCTATGTGGAATAACTTATGACTTCCCCAAAGACACCAGAAAGTTGAATTAATCCCAGATCTGTGCCACTACTTTTGGGGATGAACCAATCAATCTTGCCTCTTTTCTAGCCCCCAAAAGTCTGCAGAGCAGTTTTCCTTCAGGGCTGGTGTTAATATTTTGCCACAAAATTTCCCACTAACTTTCCATCTCTCTAATCACTTCTTTGTCTCTTCACATACTGTTCTTGTTCCTCTAAAACTTTTGGCAAATATGAAGCAAGAGAATAGACAGCAGTGGGGGGCTGACCCGAAGCCAGTGCAGTAGGAAGGTGCTTGAGGTCATCACACTTACTTCCCTGGGCTTCCTTATAGAACAGAAGTGTGTGCATGCCTGGTTGGCTGCATAAGATGACCATGTGTGGTTTGGGCACAGTTTCAGTTGCATTCCCAGGTACTGACTGGCCATTACCATCAGGATACTAGCTGATCCTAAGATTTCTATAAAATCCTGGATTAGAATCTCAGCTCAACTCTACCAATTCCAAAGACGCTCTAGTCCACCTTTCTTCTGGGAAGTCTTATTTGATTTTTTCACTCTATGGGGTCCTGGAAGAGAACTTCACACGGTCCCTACCAAGGAAGAGCTTGGGTTTCTGAATCAAATTCTCTTAAGATCCTGATACAGGCTTTTCCCCTCTCCCACTATTACCTTGGGTGAACCAAGTTTCTTGCCTGCAAAACTTCAATGATTTCAATACTGTCACCCAACAGTATTTTCGAGGGATGATTTCAGGGTCCCCTGTGAATGCCAAAGCTCTAACTGCTCAAGCCCCTCACAGAAAGCAGTGATGTGGCAAATGTTTGCCTTTTACCTGCACACATCCTTACATATTTTCCTATCCCACTGTGCTATATATTTTAATGTGTTTTATTTTAAAAATTAGTTTATTTTTTTTATTAACTCGAGTATTTCTTATTTACATTTCGAATGTTATTCCCTTTCCCGGTTTCCGGGCAAACATCCCCCTAATCCCTCCCCCTCCCCTTCTTTATGGGTGTTCCCCTCCCCACCCTCCCCCCATTGCCGCCCTCCCCCCGACAATCACGTTCACTGGGGGTTCAGTCTTAGCAGGACCCAGGGCTTCCCCTTCCACTGGTGCTCTTACTAGGATATTCAATGCTTCCTATGAGGTCAGAGTCCAGGGTCAGTCCATGTATAGTCTTTAGGTAGTGGCTTAGTCCCTGGAAGCTCTGGTTGCTTGACATTGTTGTACATATGGGGTCTCGGGCCCCTTCAAGCTCTTCCAGTTCTTTCTCTGATTCCTTCAACGGGGGTCCTATTCTCAGTTCAGTGGTTTGCTGCTGGCATTCGCCTCTGTGTTTGCTGTATTCTGGCTGTGTCTCTCAGGAGCGATCTACATCCGGCTCCTGTCGGTCTGCACTTCTTTGCTTCATCCATCTTGTCTAATTGGGTGGCTGTATATGTATGGGCCACATGTGGGGCAGGCTCAAAATTAGTTTGTTTTGATCATACATTTTCTCCTCCCCAACAGTTCCCAGAGCCTCTATACCTTTCTACCCACCCAACTTCATGTATCTCTCTGTCTCCCCATCCCTTTCTCTTCCTCTTCCTCTCTCTGTATAACAAAAAACAAAGAAGGAAGGTAAAAAAAAAAAACAAACAAAAGTTAACAAGATAAAAAATAAAACAAAACAGAACAAAAAGGTTCACAAAAACATGAGTGTGTTCCATGTTGGCCAACCCCTTGTGGGCATGGGACTGTCCCTGCTATGTGGCTGATAGACTCAGTAGCATACTCCATTGGAGAGAACCTGCCAACTGAAAACAGCCTCTTGGTTAGGGGGCAGTTTCTGTCCACTTCCATCCCTCTGTTCTGGGACTTTTTTTCTGCTTTGAACCTGTACAGATCTTGAAACTATGACTCCACTGTCAAAGTCTCTGAGTTCACACGTGTATCCGTCCTGTTGTGTCTGAAGAAGTTTCCTTCGAGTGATCCAATACCTCTGGCCCTTACAATCTCTCCGTCCCTCTTCCTCATAGATCCCTGAACCTTGGGGTGTGGTGGGAGGGTATTGGTGAAGACATCTCATTTAGGACTGAGTGCTCCGAAGTCTCTCACTCTCTGGACATTGTCTAGCTGCGTGTCTCTGGGTAATTGCCATCTACAGGAGATGTGTAGGAGGGCATGCTAAACGAGGGACTAACAGAGAAGACCACAAAGCCATATGGAAGACTTTCTAAAATACATATACCTGGTATTTAAATGGAGTCACCATTTAATGAAGAAGACAGTGTCCCAACTAAGCACCTTATGTAATCAAGTAAACCCCCAGTGCTAGGAATGGGTCACATATGGTCGAGTCACTGGCCAAAGGGGTCCCATAGATACCCTTAAACATCATAGGGTATTGTCAAGCCTATTGTTTACCTTCTCTGAAGGTGAGGCCCTGTTCTTAAAGATACCACTTACATATGTCACCCTGCTCAGTTTCTCCTTATTAGATGACATAGGTGGTGTCTTTAAAAATAGTGCTAGAAGCTTCACCCCTGCTGACAAGTGTTAGTGGTGTTATAAGGTACTTTGCATGCTATCAGAAGAGACAAATAATCATCAGTATTCAAATACTATGACCTATAGCAATGACCTTCCTGCCAGATACACCAGTTCATCAGTGGCACAAATGTTATGGCATCAGCCAAACACTTTTTGATTGGATTTAAAACCCACTCTGTGAGATAGAATCTGGCTATTACTTTTATTTTTCAGGCTTATTTTATGTTTTACTGCATTTCCCTCAAGATGTAGAATATTCCTTCGTCACTGCATCTGTGTAACATCTGTGAGCTTGTTTTTTATGACTCCCCCAAAGCACTTAAAATATCGCCACACTTGTCTTCTTTCTTGTGCCAATAATGTCTCAAATCTGGATTAGATATTCCTTGCTTGAGTGAAATAAATAGATGTTAATTTAAACATTTGAAAAACCCCGTAGCAAAACTGGGCTCAGAGCATGATGGTGGGACTTGGAACCTCTTTGCCAGAGGCCCTGATTATTGATATCTAGACGTTTCCGTGTCCATTCTACTCTATACTAGAAATCATCTATTACTTCCTTACAGTACTTAATCTGAAATAAGTGATATGTCAATAATTGATACACTGTACTGTTTAAGAAACAGGACCAGAGAATGCTCTATATGCTCAGTACAGGCATAAATGTTTAAATATTCATTTTTATCTATGTGTATGTTCATGTGTGTTTAAGAATGTAAGTGTACCGTGTGCATATAGTACCCACAGAGGCCAGAGAAAGGCCTCAGATCCCCTGGAACTAGATTTATAAGAGGCTGAGGTGCCATGTAGGTCCTGGGAATCAAAATCAGGTTCTCTGCAGGAGCAACCAGCGCTTCTAACCACTCAGCCATCTCCCCAGGGCCTGAGGCACAGTTTTTTTTTTTTAAATACTTTTAATTTGTGGTTGGCAAAAATTCATGGATGCAGAAAGTATGGATGTAGAGGATCAACTGTACCTGCCTTTCAGAGTTGTAAAAATTCAAAATATACCACAAAAAAGACCCAGAAATGTGTTGCACACAAATTTGACATTCTGGTTAGTGATATTCCTGAGATGTCTTCTTCTACAACATTGTAATGTACAGCCCTGGAAGGATGCTACCCTGTTGAGTGGAGGAAATACATGAAGGGGAATAGATAGCACATGGTCTCATTGTCATGACAAGCCTTTGTGAATAGCATGGCTAGACCCTCCAGACTTCCACATCCTGAGACCGAGCAGATGTTATTATTAAATATTGATGGATATCTACCACATTTTCTGGAATGAACATGAGGCTTAATTCTGTGTGTTTTCCTTAAAACTTAAAACAATTTTAGACAGTTTTCAATAAAGGCCACATTTGTGACACCAGTTAATGGTGTAACTAGGCTGAACTTGAATATAGCATGGGCACAATTTAATATACATCATCTCTTATAGAAGTAGCGACACCCGAGTCCACAGCTGACCTATGCATGGTATCAGCACAAGCACCATCTTCATGCAAGATCACAGATGAGGACTTGTCTGCCTCCTGTTTTCGAGCACGGATCTCTTTCAACTTATAAATTAGTCTCTGAGAACGTCTGTGATGCCGGTTACCCTTCCAAAGTATCAGAGGTTATGAATCATGGAACTAAGCAAATGACTGCTTGAGTGAGAGCCTGCCTTATTTAATCTGTGTGGTGGCTTTATTTGTGAGCTCATGACAAAAGGCTTTAAAAGAATTTTTTAAAGGCAAGAGAGTCAGTTCAAATTATTGCAAGGATTTTAAAGTGCCATGGACACCACCTGTCCCAACACATGTTAGTTTTCTTTTCTATAATATGTAGATATATGCACATGCATTGTCAAATATATGTATATGTGCATATCTGCAATGTCAGGGAATTTTTTTTTCGGTCAAATGCTTTCTCAGCATCTAATGAGATGATCATGTGATGTCAGGGAATTCTTGAAGGGTCACTTCTTGCAATTTGTTACCAAGAGATATGATTTCCTTCATGTCGTCTCTCATAGGCAGATCTTAACTTTTAATGTTTCTATGTATGTAGAGGTGAGTGTGAAAGTAGATACGGGCTGTCACATCAGAGAGGAGACCAGAAAGGGAGGTGTGTGTTGAGAAAGGGAGGAGAGGGCAAAGGACACAGGTAACATGAAAGCAAAAGGGAGGCTCTTGGGGGATCACGGGGTACAAGGCGTATGGGGTTGCAGAGAAGAGAGGGTAGGAGAATCAATACAAACACATTTTGTCTGGGAAAGGCCATAATGAAATCCAATTTGTGTGTTATTAAAGAAATTAAAGATCCTAATGAAAAGAGTTTGAATCCCAGTTTCTGGCTACATAACAAGTAAGTGATGTGGCCATCTTGACCCCTCAAGTCAGTGGGTTTTCTCTGTTCTTCACTGGGTCTGTGTGCTGGCAAGTGTCCTGCCTCTGTTCTTTATCATGTCCATGTGCTATCCCATGCGCTCTCTCTCTCTCTCTCTCTCTCTCTCTCTCTCTCTCTCTCTCTCTCTCTCTCTCTCTCTCTCTCTCTTAAGGCACTAAAGAATTTCTCAGTCTTTTCTAGGGCTGAACAGGGCCGAAGGAAGCCACATTTGTTTTTTTAGTAGAACTTCACTTTTCTTTTGACAGAAATGCCTTCTTGTTCCTCTCCCTCCCTACTCTTTTGTTATCCTCTTCCTCCTCCTATCCTTTCCCTCTCCTCCGTTTTGCAGTAATTGGTAGAATTAGATTTTCAAATATTAAACTAACATTGGCTACCTGAAATGAATACCAGTTAGTTGATGGTTTATAATTTTTTGGACATTACTGACCCATTTCATGAATATTTAGTTGACAAGAAATGTTTTATCAATGTTCTTGAGAGATATTGATCTGTAATTTTCTATCTTTTATAATTTTTTTAAATACTTAAGTGCATTTTGGTTTTATAAACCAGTATGATTCTTGCTTTATGAGATAAATTGGAATGTGATTTCTCCTCTGAAGATTATATGAAATTGATATGCATTTGTTCATCTTTAAATCTCAGATGGAATTCACCAAAGAATTAATCTGAATTTGGAGGTTTCTTTTTGAAAATTACAGATTTAATTCCTTTCCTGGTATCTTGGTTACTTTTCTATTGTTGGGATAAGATACCATGACCAAGATAACCTATAAAAGTTCATTTGACTCTGATGGTTTCAAAGGGTTAAGGGTTCATGACTATCATGGTAGGAACATGGCAAGAGACAGACAGACTCTGGAGCATAGTTGAGAGCTCACATTTTGATTCAAAAGCTCAAGACAGAAAATACTAACTGGGAATGGTGTGGGTTTTAGAAACTTCGAAGCTCACCTAGTGACACACCTCCTCCTTCAAGGCCGCACCTCCTAATCCTCCCTAAACAGTTCAACCAACTGGGGACCAAACCTTCAAATATATGAGCCTAAAGGGGCCTTCTCATTCAAAGCCCCACACTTGGCTGTAGGCTGTTGAGGCTATTTCACCTTCGTTACGTTTTGTTGGTTCATGTCTTTAGAAGAACGGGCTCACTTCTTTGTGGAATTAGTGAATAAAGTTGCCCAATGTTTCCTTGTTTCTTATCCCTTCCTTCTTTTTCATCTTTGAAAAAGCTTGTCTGTTTTACTGGCTTTTCTGAAAAGCCATGTTTTCATTGAGTTGGGTTTTTTCCTATTGTTTTTATGGGTTTTTGATTTATGGATTTGCATTCTTTCTGATCTCCTTTCCTCTGATCTCTGGGCTCTTCCTTCCCTTGCTCCATTTTATTTCAGTTTATCTCAGTTTAACATTACAGTGGTGGCCGGAGATTACTCCCCTCCTAAGGTAGCATTGTTGAGTCATAAAACTATACTTTAGCACCCTCACGTTTTAATAGGTTGTGTTCTCATTTAATTTATTTATGTTTTGTTTAATTTCCTTTTGGGCTATGTATCTGTCCTGGGGTTATTTGTTGTTAATTTCTGAGATTTCCCTGTGTCCTTCAGTTGCTGATACCCAGCCTGGTTCCATTGAGGCCCAAGAATATAGCCTAAATCTAGCTTAAATGTCGATTGTGTGATCCAAGAAGCAGGTCTATCTTGCTGAATGTTCCTTGGGTACCTGTCTTCCTAGCTGGTGAGTATTTCCACCAGGCTCATGATTATATCCAACCTCTTATTTGCTTCTGAATCCCGTTATTATTAACATTGATGCTAACAGTGGTGCTGCTTTTGCTATTTAAAATAATATTTTCATTGTACAAATTTCTCAGTCATTTTACCGCCACCCTCCATACAACTGTGTGTGACTGACTGCCTGTGTGTGTGTGTGTGTGATTGCATCTGTGTCTGTGTGTTCACCAGTTTCCAACCATCAAACATGAATTATTTCTAAACATTCACATCATTACTTTCTTTTTCTCAGAAAGAAGCACGCATTTGTTTTAAAAGGCCCCCTCTGGAACTCAGAGCTGTAGAGTACTGTGTTCAGTCTTTCAAAACAAAAACAAAAACAAAAGCAAAACAAAACAACAGAAAAGATTGTTGTGGTGTGTAGTGGCAGACAACTATGACATCAGCATTAAGAGAGCTGATTTTGAGTTCAAGACCAGCTTGGGCTACGTAGAAAGACTGTCTCAAAGCAATAATAGGGTTTGGGACATGGCTCAGTGGGTGTGCTGGGTACTTTATGTTAACTTGACAGAATTTAGAGTTATTTGAACAGAGGGAACCTTAATTGAGGAGGTACCGCCATCAGATCTGGCTATAAGACATTTTCTCAACTAGTGATTGATGGCGGAGGGTCCAGCCCATTGTGGGTGGTGTCATCCCTGGGCTGGTGGACCTGCAGTCTCTCTATAAGAAAGCCATGAGGAACAAGCCAGTAAACAGCACCAGTCCATGACCTCTGTATCGGCTCCTGGCTTCAGGTTCCTGCAGTGCTTGAGCTCCTTCCCTGACTTCCCTTAGTGACGGACTGTGATGGAAACTGTATATAAAATGAATCATTTTCTCCCCAAGTTGCTTTTGGTCATGGTGTTTCACCATACGTAGTAACCGTAACCCGGACAGCGGGTGAAAGCACTAGCAGTGTAAAAGCACGTTCATTCCAGTCTCCTCCTGTTACTGGTCATAATCACTCAGCCACTAAGAATAGTAATTGTGACTTTCTCATTCCCTATAGTGTTCATTCCTGAAATTACTACAAATTTGTTGAGCAATTTGAACCAAAAGAGAGTGCAGTGACCTATCCATCCCAGAAACCTGTTCTGTTTATCCTCTGCAAACCCCACTGAGGGCCTGGTGCAGTGGCTCAGTGGTGAGGGGTGGTTAGGAACTTGTAGAAGAGTGGTTAGGAACTTGTAGCAGACCCCTCCAATTTTGTTAGAGGCTTTTAGATTCTTGTAGGCCCAAGGGAAAGAGAGTAAGTGAAAAGACTAACTTGCCCCAAGGAATATCCATGAAAGGCAAGGCATCCGGACTGGCCTGAGGTCTCTGTACCTGGAGGCAAGTACAGGCAAGCAGACTATCTGGGCACAGATCACAAGGCTCTGAGTTATCGGCCACCTCCGGAACAGCCCACTGTTGTAGGAGGAACACAGGCCCTGGAATCAGATCTAGTTTCAACACCTACACTGCCTGGTTTAAAGGGTTCCTGGCGTTTCTGTCCTCCCAGCCTTTCAACCAAGCTGTCCAGGGCACTAGGCAAAACAACGGCTTTACAGAGCCATAAACTGCCTCTGCAGTGCCTCTTGTCATTGTGTGTGTCTGGATATCCAATCAACCAAGTACAGCAGTTGAAGCCGTTTGCTTTGCTTGGCTTATAGGATCCAGCGAAGCTTTGGAAACTGGCTGAAGACCAGGCTCTGTGGAGGAACTGTTTGCCAACGTCTGCATCCAAAGTACCTGGGGCTGCTGCCATCAGTGGGCAGACTCGCCACTGTGCCCTCACTATCGTCTTGGAAGCACATTCCTGGGGACATAGCTCAGTGCTGGGATGCTGTCGTCAGGCAGATCAGGACAAACAGCCTGTGTCCACCAACACTTCCGTTCACATTCTTGCTCGCTTCTCCCTGGGAGCAAAGTTCCTGGGCTCGTTATTAGTGGAGATTGATGCCCTTTCTCTTCCCTCTTTCATTGTTTCCCTTTCCGTTCCCTCCAGGGAAGATGATTTATTGAGTACAGTAGCACAAACTGGAAGACATGTAATACCAGCTCTACTAAGCCAGGACCCGTGGACTCATCAGTCTGTTTAGAAAGCTGTCTACACCTAGGCCCAGTAGCGGCTGTGCTGACAATCCTGGATGAGTGAGAACAATGGGAATGAGATTTAAAATGTGTGACTAAGTGACTTCATTCTTCGATGCTTCACTCTTAGAGGAGGATGGCTTAGAAAGTGATATATTATTTGAGCTAAATCCAGCAACTTCCAAGGGATCGGCATGCCTTGGGGGGCTTATCTAACAACAGACATTTCATTCATGCATTTATTGATCCATCCATCCATCCTTTTAAAATTTCATAAACAAAACATTATATCCTTTGATCACTTCCTACCCATTACCCTCTCTTACTTCCTTCTTCCTCCCACGGAAGTCCTTCAACAGCCGTCTGCTATGCACACTTCACATCTAGACATTTTCATACCACACATGCATGCATAGCACAGAGTATGTGCCTCTCTTGAGGAGTGGGCCAAAGTAATGACAATTATGACAGCAGGTGCTCACGGGATAGGCCAATTGTTCAGGTGACTACTGCTCTCACAAACGAGTCAAGGAATCAACTGTCTTCTCTCACTGGTGAAGGGAACAGAGTCCCAGGGAGGTCCAGACACCAGTTCAAAGACGTTTAGCTTTATCCATGCAGAATAAGACTGTCCTCCAGAGAAAAGCAAGAAATCTTTCTGCAGAGAGCTATAACAGTCCCTCATGTCTTCTGTGTTCCTCATTCATAAATGTCTTCATTCATGCAACCAATTTGTACGGTCAGAATCTGCTAGATGCATTTTAAGGAGCAGTTCACAGCTCAGACCAAACATAGCGAAGAAACAGTTTTATTGATTGGTTTTATGGTTTGTTTCACTTGCGTCTCATGTACCATGAAGCATAAACTAGTTCTATAAAACAGACACTCAAGAGAATCAGAGATTATCCAAGCCATTGTTACTTCAAATATTTCAAGAGGAGCATTCTTTCTGGAGTAGATTTCTATGTTCCTCCTGGTTCTTATAGCAAATTACTACAAGGGCTGGAGACACGGCTCGGTGGTTAAGAACACTTGTTCATGCAGAGATTTAGTTCCCAGGATACCACAGTAGATCACAACCACCTGTGAGTCCAGTGCCAGGGGATCCACCATAGGTCACCAAGCATGCATATGATGTATACATATACATGTAGGCAAAGGAAAAAAGCCCCCCACACACAAAATAACTTAAAAAAAACCAGCATGACACTCCTTCAAAAAATCACCACAAACATGTAACTTAAGACAAAACAATCATATTTTCCCCACAGTGCTCAAGGCTGGCACTCAGGAACGGAGATGCTGGTAGAGCTATCCTCCCTGTTAGTTCTCCAAAGAAAGGGTCTGTCTCTCTCTTCCAGCGTGTGGCAGTGCCTGCCATTACTTTTACTCGGGAAACCTCTGCTCTGTGGCACGTGGACTTCTTCACCTGTGTCTCTGAGTCTTTCCTTCTGAGCACCAGTCACTGGGTTAGGCCAGTTTGTTAGTTTAGCCCATATTATAACAAAGTTCCTGGGAACTTACTTTGTAAAGAAGGAAAGCTGACTTTGGTTCTTGCATTGTATATTCTAGCCTGAGACTGGACAGCTCCACTGTTTGAGGGCTTTGGTGAGGGTGCCAGATGGTAATGGTGAGGAGGACTTGTCGGAGCAAACTGAATACATCTCATTAACCAGGATGGGCACACACACACACACACACACACACACACACACACACACACACACACACAGAGAGAGAGAGAGAGAGAGAGAGAGAGAGAGAGAGAGAGAGAGAGAGAGAGAACAGACTGGCTTACCACAATCCCCTTTTAAGGTATTCATTCAACCTGAGGTTCTCCCACAAGGCTCTACTCATGCAAGTTCTGCCGCCTCCAACTGCGCCCACCACCTGTGGGTACAATCCACACTCAAATCACATCAATACCCAATCCAGTTTGATCTCATGTTAACTTAATTAACAAATTATGTTTGAAAAGACTCTCCCAATAAATTCTGAGGACCAAGTGACGTGAATGGAGAGTGAAGGAGATCTACTACTACAGAGAGGAAATCACCACTTACCTGCCGCTTACCCTCTGGGCCACCTCTTCGTTACCAACATTACTTCCCAAGGTTGTACTTGCCACCTGTTAGCTTGCCCTGTTCACCTGGCCAAACCTTGGTTGTGAAATATCTTGAACAACACTCTTGTTCCACAAAGGAAAAATTCCAGGTTCATTTTCCAACCTGGAATCCAGAATAATGGACACAGTGTTCTAAGACTTTTAACTGGGGAAGAAAAAGGAGGAAGAGGAGAATGAGGAGGGGAGGGGAAAGGAAGGGAGGAAGTTGAGGGGAAGGGAAGGAGGAGGGGGAGCTATGTCAATGGGCAAATGTGAGATCAGGAGTCAGGCCAGCCTGAGGTTGACAGTCATCTATACAACCCAGTAGAGCAAACTCGGGAAAGGCATTCAAGTTCTGCATCCCTGTTCTGTAGAACGGAAAAGTGTGATCCAATATTAAGAGATTAAATTGGGTAATCATCTAATGTTAGTGAGTGTCAATTATTACCCATAGCAACGACCTGAGCAAAGTAGAACCCTTCAAGAGCAATGGGAGACAATAACGTCTACCCTCAGGGCTGTTGGGAAGTTATAACCTGGGTAAAAGGATATGGTAAATCATCTGGGGTGACCTAAACGCTGGGAGGATCTTCACCTGCTAGACCCAAAAGAGACAGACAGATTAGAACACTTAGCAGCTCTAACCCTGTCCTCAAGCATTACTGTCTGGCTACTGCCGAGCTGTGCTTCCAACTGCCCATGATCATCTCCCACTGGTGTTTCGCTTAAGCGAGTTGCAAAGAATTCTGAAAGAGAAACCTATATTTCTATGCACTGGTGCATAGAAACAGATTAAAGTAACAGATTATGAAAGTATAATAGTTTTAATAAGATGATTGACACAATATAAATAAAGAAAACTATCTGCTGCATTTCTATACATGCTAAAAAACAGGCTTGAGGCATAAATGTAAAAATACACCATTTTGGGCAGTAATAGTACATGGTATAACCTAGTGGTAGAGCTAATGATAGGTGTACAAGACTTCTATGGAGAAAACTCTCAAAACATTTTTAGAAATACATATAAAATATAATAACTAGAGTAGTATGTTTGTGGAGCAGAAGACTCAATATAGTAAATATTTCAAAATTTATAGACTCAATAAAAATTAATTAAAAACCAAATAAAGCATGCATATATTGGCCAGGATTTAGCTAAGTAAGTTCATCCGATTCTCTCTACCAGAGATCTTCCTCAATACCTTAGATATAGCCCAGACCTCACACCCAGTTCCCTGGCCTAGTCTGACCACCATGTTTACACAGCCTCTAACCTCTCTGCTCTGACCATGATACTCCGCTCCCCACCTTCTACCTCCAGGTCCTTCACACACACATTCCAACTTCTTTGCAAAGCTAAATCCTTCACAATCAAGCCAGAGATTAGCTGGCTGAATCTGTCCAATACTGCCCTCCACCCCGTTTACCCAACAACCAGATTTAACCTCAAACTCAGGCTTAAACCAGGACACATATCCTGTGCAGCAGGCCAGCCTCCTGAGCGCAACTGATTTGTTCAATCTAAGCTATAGCCAAACTCTAGACCCAACCTGTTTTACAACTCCTGTGTCCTGTCCCAACCTGCTATGTCACAATAGCAGAACAGACACAGAAGTAACAAAAGAGTCCATATACTCAGATCTCATCTCAAGTGATAAAGGACACGTCATTCTAATTAAGGAAACAGTTAACCAAGAAGATATTGCTATCTTAGACATATAGGCACCAAATTCTGGGGCATACAATTGAATAAAAGGTGTACTACTGGAATTAAAGACACGTATTAACATCAATCTATTAAAGGTAGATCATCTCTATACCCTATTTTCTCCAATATACAGGTAATATGGGCAAAAATAACCAGAAAAAAATCAGAATGAAGTGGCACCATACATCATTAGACCTAACAGGTGTTTACAAAATATTGCACAAAAACACCAGGAAATGCACGATCTACTCAGCAGCACACCGGAACTTCTCTAAGATAGACCACATTCCTGGGTCCTCACAAATCTTTACAAATTAAAAAGATTGAAATGACGATGTGTATCTTATCTGACCACAATGCAATAACACAACACAGACAGCAAACCAATCTCTATAAATACGTGGATATATAAACTCTTGGATATTAAGCAAGTCAGCTCTGACTGGTGAGTGGGACAAAGGAGAAATCAAGAAAAGAATAAAATATTTCCTGGAACTTAGTAAACACAGAAGCCCACACACCTTTGGGATGTATTAATAGCAATCCTATCAGAGACATTTATGACTCTGTGCACCTATATTAAGAAAAATTAGAATGAACACAAGTAATGGCTAGTGGATGCAACTGTACCTGTGAAGTTGGAAGAACAAATGAGACCCACACCCACTAAAGGGCCAGCGATAATGACAACCAGGGCTGAAAATTACCGAAATAGAAATAAAGAAAATAAATCAAAGAAGCAGCACATCTAAGAGTCGGTTCTCTGAGAAGATACATAAAATCGAAATAGTCAACTTACCAGGAAAATGAAAAGAGCACCAAACTAACGTGGGACATTACAACAAAGATCAGAGATATTCAGAACATTATAAGGGGATAGATACTTAAAACCTGTATTCTGTTAAGTTGGAAAATCTAAAAGAAATGAATGTATTTCTAAAGTCAGCAAACCAGAAAAATTGAACCAGAAAGAGATCAACACCCTAAATAGACCTGTAACCAATGAGAAGATTGAAATCACAAACAAACAAATAAACAAAAAAAAAAAAGCCCAACAACCACAAAATTCCAAACTTCCAGTCATAAAAGTTCAGGCTCATATGGATACAGAGAAATTCTGAGACTTTTAAGGAAGATCTACAGACAGTTCTTGTTAAACTTAAAACAGGAGCACTCTCAGACTCTATGAAGCCAGTATCACTCTAATGCTAAAACCAGGTGAAACACACACACACACACACACACACACACACACACACACACACACACACACACACACACACCCCTACAGACCAATATTCCTGATAAACATAGATGAGAAAAATCCTCAATAAATACTTGCAAATCCAATCCGTATATACATATAAAAGATCATGACCATGCTTTATCCTGTATATGTAGGGATGGGAAGGCTCAACAGATACAAGTTAGTAAATGTAGTAAAACCACATAAATTAACTTAAAATAACAGAACCATCTCAATAGACACAGAGAAGGCCTTTGCCAAAAATCTGATCTGCCTTTATGACGAAAGCCAGAGAGAAAGAGAGCAGAGCTAACAAGAAATACCAAGATTTCTGTCTGAAAACCTCTAGAAATGATAAACAATTTCGGCATCGTGGAAGGATACAAAATCAACTTGCATACATCAATATATTTTTTATACAACAACAACAACAACAAAAACAAAAACATTCAGGGAAATAGATCAGGAATACACTTCCATTTGCAAGGGAAAAGAAAATATTGATGAAAATCTTCAACCAAGGAGGTGAAGGACCTCCATAAGGAAAACTTTAAATCTCCAAATAAAAAGATAGAGGTAGTAGAAAAATGGAAAGAAATAAAGTGCTCAAGAGTTGGTAAAATGAATATTGTGAAAATGATCATCCTACCTTTGGTCATACACAGATTCAATGCAATCCCAGTCAAAACCCTCTCCTATTCTCTACAGAGAGAAAAAGCTCTCTTCATGTGAATTACAGAAGATCCTAGATCACCAAGACAACCCTGAGCAAAAGGAACAACGATAGAGGAGTATCATTCCAGATCTTAAGACATATTAAAGAGGCATGGGAATAAAACCAAGATGGTATTGCCCAAAATCAGACATGTAGGTAAATGGAAGAAAATTGAAGACCCAAACAGGGGTGCACATAGCTTCTACCATTTAATATCTGACAATGATGCAAAACAAAACACACTGGAGAAAATACAGCACCTTCAACTAGCATAGAAGATCGATGTTAGACTTGCCTCTAACACATGTACAAAACTTAACTAACTGCCAATGAACCAGACACCTGAATGAGAAACTCAAAGCATTGAAAGTTCTAGAAGAGAAATCAAATGGTGCCCTATGGAAGATACATGTAAGTCAAGACTGCTGGAAAAAGATCCCATTGGCCCAGGCACTGAGGCTAACAATTGACAAGGGGGGGGACCCATAAAACTAAAAATCTTCTGTACCGGTAAGAAAGCAAGCAACAGAGTAAAGAAGACACCCATAGAATGGGAGAGAATCTTTGCCAGCTGCACGTCTGACAGAGGATTACCATCAGAGCATATGAAGGACTCAAAGTCAGGAAGACGAAGAAGGCATTCCAAAAATGGGGTAAGCACGTGAACAAAGAGTCCTAAAAAGAAGAAGTAAGAATGGCTAAGAAATATCTTATTGCTTCTAGCAATTAGGGAAATGCAGATCAAAACAGCTCTGGGGTTCATATTGCCCCAGCCAGAATGGCAAAGACCAAGGATACAACACAGGGCAAAGGCTAACGATGGTGCAAGGAGAGAAGAAACACCATTCACAGTTGGCAGGACTGGAAACTGGTAGAGCCACTATGGAAATCAGTGTGGGAAGCCCTCGGAACTACAGAAACCACGCCGAGCATATGCCCCAGCTATACCACGCTTCAGCAGACGCTCAAAGGACCAGACATCCTATCTCACAGATCCTTGCTTGGCCGTGTCCATTGCAGCTCTACTCAAAGTATCTAGAAGACGAATTCCACCTAAGTGTTCTTCAACGGATGAATGCATAGTGAGAATGTGGTTTGTGTACTCTTCAACTGCAAAGAAAAAAATCAAATCATTAAATTTGAAAGCGAATGGGTGGGACCGGAGCATATCATATTGAGTAAGGTAATACAAGCCCAGAAAGACACCCCTTGAATGTTCTTTCGCATCTGATATTTCCTAGTTTCAAATCTTAAGGTGCGAATATAGATCCTGGTGTAACCTCAGAAGCCAGGAATGTATTGGGGGAGAAATGATGGGGAGGGGTATGGCAAGGTACGAGTTATCTGAAGGAATAAATGGGGGAAAATTGATGATGGCTGTAATAGGGAGATCAATACACAAGAAGGAGGAAGGGTAAGATAATGTTGAGGAAAAGTCATAAGAAATTATTATTTATTTACCTAAAATTATACAGAATACACACAAGTGTGTATGCGTGTGTACACACACACACACACACACACGCAGCACAGTTTAAATGAAAATTTTCAATATTGGCTGATGGGTCCAAAAGAGCCATAGAGTATCTCCCAAACCCCCAGTGCCAGGCTTCCTAAGCCTCCTTCTGAGTTGTTGTCTGGGGTATCCACGAGACTCCCATATATAGTCTTGCTGCTGCCTTTGGTTGCCTCCCAGAGGTTGAAGGTAAGACACCATTTACTTTGGACGCAGGACCAGGAGATTTCAGCTGGTTTTGACTTAAAGCACCTTCACTAAGGACTGGCTTTCATGGTACTTGAGGGTACCACTCAAGCTTCCAATTGGAGCTATAATGACTCTTAAAACAACCAACATGGCACAGTGACCCTAAGGTACAATAGTGCACACATAACTTGATGATAACCGACAGCTCTTTTATTGGACTTAATGCTGGATCAACAAGGGGGAAACTGAGTCTTGGGCATAGACTTCCTTCTCGGGACAAAGATGAGACGGTGGAAGGCTTGGGTTTGTGTTAATGCTAGCTCCCAGCCCTGACACACTGCCTGTAGCACTCATAAAGCCAGATTTCAGCTGCTCTTAGAAGTTAGTAGAACCCTCGCACTGGGTTTACAAACATCCACCTACACCATAAGGAGGTCTGAGCTCTTCGCAGACAGAAAATATCCATGCCCAGCAGGGATCTCTCACAGAGGTGACACTGTGGCTCTGGTCTCTTTGTGACCAGTCCATCTATTTTGCTGCAGCTATAGGACCATGGGACTTAGCAAGGAGTTAGTGTAACTGTACTCTGTGAGTCATAACCAACTCTTACCTAATAATAACCACAGTTTACCTTGCAGACCTCAAAATCACAAGCTCTGGGACTCCCATCCCTCCTTGTGGCCTGAACTGGTAAAGAACTGATAGCAGGGAGTCTTCATAGGTACTCCAAGGCCACACAGGGACAGATGTGACGCTTCCCCAGGCTTGTGCTTGGAAAAGGTGAGGTAGACCCTGGCACTGGGCACTGAGCTGTCCTTATATTTGGGTTTGCAGAAGGAACACAGGTGGGATAGATTAGTTATGCCAACCGACATGTGGATTGTTGCAGAAAGAACCGAGGGTTAGCCTGCCAAAAGTCTCTGGAAAGACAGAGGGAAGAAGACAAACACCAGAGCAGGGCAGCATGGCTCCCAGACAAGTACAAGTGGCTGGGGGCTTAGGAGATCACCTTACATGCTGGCAAAAGCAGCCAGTGGATGTGCTGTGGGGTTTAAAAGCAGTTGTTCTCATCTTTGTGCCCAGAACCCTAACAATTGTAGCTGAGGAAGTCAGGAAACTGCATGTCCTCTATGACAGGAGTCTTTTGATAGTCTCCATGACAGCAGTGTCCCTTCCATTAGCCTCCCTCCTCCTCTTCCTCCTCCCCTTCCTTGTCCTCCTCCTCTTCTCCCTCCCCCTTCTCTTCCTCCTCCTCCTCCTCACTCTCCCCCTCCCTTCTGGCAAAGAAGTATGACTTTTCAGTCCTACTCACCACATGCCCCTAGGACCTCCTGGCTTCCATTGCTGATGGCACTTTGGTACAGCTGTTTGCGTGTGCATGTCCACTCAGTGAAACTGTAGCCCACAGGTCACCCAGCTCAGGTCACGAGGCTTAGGCTCCAGGTGCAAAGCAGGGCAAAGGTCATCTGGAGCCTCACTGAGCCCAGTCTGGGAGCTGAACATTCTCAAAAGACATTTGCTGGTGGGAAAGTTCCCTGGCCTTCATTCTTGGCCAGGAAAAGAAAACATTGTTCAAACAGGTGGGTGAGCATTAGCTTCAGGGAACGCTGAGAAAGAAAAAATAGAGACATTACCCAAAACATTCACGGCTTGACCCTTGCAGGTGTCACTGGATCCTATATCCGGAAGTCCGGAGAACAGCCCCCCTCCCCTCACCTCAGGGCCACTGCAGGGCCCTTTGCAAGGGTGCCTGTTGCCAGCTTCAGTTAAAGGGCAGCAACCGTCAGAGACAAGGTTAACCCCATACATGTGAAGCCTGGGCTCTGCCTTGAATGCTTTCAAGTGATTGGAAGTCTCTACTGCCAAGGGCCTGCCTGGCCCTCAGGAAACACCTGATGGCTGAGGGCTACTCCCTCATCAATAAGTGGAACTCTGTGCTGATGGTCAATTTGGTTTATAGATTTGTATTTTTTTTTCAAGAAAGCATTTAGAAGAATCTATGAATAAAACACTTTAACAATTTACTCTGGGTAATTAAATTCATAGGGCCTAAAGGCCTACAGAAGATTGAGCTCAGAGACTTGGGTCTCTGCATTTCCTGCTGCCATCCCTCCACCCCCTATTCTGCCACCCAGACAGTTATGTGCTCTCTGTCCTGTCTCTCTCCTCCGTCAGACTTCCTAGACACTCCAGAAACCTCTGGGGCCCCTATGTAACAGAGGGACACATTCCTTAGATATCACCTCATTAGTGAGACTTCCCAATAAAGAATGCAAAGAAACAGAAATATCTGTTTATGTCCAATGGACCCTGAACTGGGTTCTTAAATATTTTTCTCTGTATTGGAACAGCAGCCAGCTAGGAGTAGCTGGAAAGAGAAGGGCATCTGTAGGGCTCCACATGGAAGCTAGGGTTGGGCAAGGAAGCCTTCTGCTTAGAGCCAAGGACCCTACTGGGGTGACAGAAGGTAACAGGGAAGGAAGAAGGGAAGGAGGCTGGGTGTGCACAGCCCTGACTGCCCTCCAGCTGAGCCCTTACTCTGTTTCCTTGTGATTCACACAGTTTGAGATATGCAAGGTAGATTTTCAATCCATTTTTTAAGTGACCCAGTGTGCCTGGAAATGAGATTTACAGGAGCATAAACTTAATGCCTGGAGCCCAATTCAGAACTCCAATCTCTGTTTTTTTCTTTATCTCACAGAACCAGGGAGAGGCCCAGATAGCAGGCCACGACTGCTCTCTTGTATCCTCGTGCCTGCTAGGTGCACGATGAGACCATGGCTATCTTCTAAGGGTCTTGTACCTAGTAGGTGCACAACAACTTTTGAATGAATACATGACGGATAGCAACAAGAAATAAAAAATAGCAAATGCATTGTGCCAAGAACGTTTTCAATTTCCAGGTTATGTCATTTATCTTAGTATTTAAAATATTCTGCAAACGTGGCTTAGGAAAGTCAGTGGTGCAGTACAGAAGCAGACACTGCCTGACCCAGCCACGCTTTGCCAAAGGCAGAATGCAGAGTGGGTAGGTTGATATCATGACGGGAAACAGTCCTGTAACCTGACCCAGAGAGCTCTTTATGCTTTGACTCTTAAGCAATACAGGCTCAGATATTCACAGAAATGTTGGGTCATGAGCTTTAGAGGGGACAGTGAGAGTGGCTCTTACTCCTCCTCTTCTTCCCTGAATGGCCAAGCTGCAATGCCCAGTGCCCCACCAAGCACTGTCCAAGCCCATCACTCCTCCTCCTCCTCTTCTTCCTTCTCCTCTTCTTCCTCCTCCTTCTTCTCTACATGAGCCATAGTCACACATGAACTTACATGAGCTTACACATACACACAAACATACACACACACACAAACACACACACATTTACACAGGCAATGCACACATGCACACACATTTGCACAGGCAATGCACACATGCACACACATTTGCACAGGCAATGCACACACACATTTGCACAGGCAATGCACACATGCACACACATGCACACACACACTTGTACAGGCAATGCACACATGCATACACACACACACACACACACACTGCTCTCTCTTTGCAACTTGCTCAGCACACCAGCGTCAGCAGATCTGCCTAGATGGTCACCTGCACCAGTACCTGAGAACAGAGTGTCTCAAATCCAGGTCTGAATCAGAATCACCCAACAGGCCATAGCATGTTGAGCTCTCAACTCCATTGGTTTGAATTCAAGAGATTCAGATCAAGGCTAAGAAGCTGCATGTGCTACTGATGCTGCTCAATCAGAGATGTAAGACAAGAAAGGCATCAGGCTGGCACTGATGTGCTTTTATAACTAGGTTTCATCTAGCCCACGTCCTTCATGCTCACCAGCAGTCAGGGATCACGTGTGTGTTCCCGACTGTACACATCTTGTGTGTGCCTTGAATGCTCTCCTCTTGCACCTTTCCTGGGCTCTGCACCCATTCTTGGAGCCTTCCCCACTGTGCTGACCCCCGGCTCAGCTTTTCTCAGCTCCCTTAGCAGAATACATTCACCCCTCCCTTGCTTTTATAAGGGCTTATGAGTTTCTTTCTTCTGGTTTTGAAGGACAGGGTCGCACACTGGCTTAATAACAGGCTTTGGACATTGGCTCAACTGCTTTCAGTTTTCACTTCTGCAACTTGCAAACTGTGGGAGCCACGGTGTGGGAGCCTCAGGATCTCCAGGCCTTGGTTTCTTCCTCTGTGTGTGGAGGGAAATTAATACTAACTAGAGTGGTTTTAAGGTCTTCTTGAGTTTTGTTGCTGTTGTTGTTGTTGCTGCTGTTGTTGTTGCTGTTGTTGTTGTTGCTGTTGTTGTTGTTGTTGTGTTGTGTTGTGTCGATCCTTCTCTTTGAATGTGGCTGGCTTTCATGATTCACTGTAACAGCATGCAGTAGAAGTGACTGTAATTCTGAGGTGAGGTCAAGTAAGCCATACAATTTCTGTGGACTGCTTTATGATATTTCTACTTGATGATACTCAACCCTGCTCCAGGAAAGAGCTAAGCACCACCTGAAGACTCTCCACAGTGCTTCAGCCAGGGCCCCAATGGAGGACCCAGATGATGTCGCATCCACACTAACTGAGGCTCAAAGTGACTTCAGCCCTCATCACTCCATTATGTATTGCTCTAACAAAATACCTGTGGTTGGGTTTGACTAAGAAAGGAAGGTTGTTTACCTCCCAATTTTGGAGGTTCACGAAAATAATTCTTAACTGATAATACAGTTCAACAGTAGAACATTTGCCCTGCGTGTCCAAATTTCTGGGCTCCATCCCCAACAATTCAAATAATAAATAACTGTACAGTGCCAGAATCTGCTTGAGTCTAGTAAAGGTTTTCTGGATGCATCAGGCCATGGTGGATGACAAAATAGCAGGAAAGAGAGAGCCTAGAGCATGGCTGCTTCGTAGAAACTCATCCTTGGGAAAAACCAACCCACTGTTTGAGAGCTACATTACTCCTTTGTGAAGGCCAAATCATAATGACCTAATTGCCTTGTTTTGAGCCCTTCCCTTTAAGGGTTCCTAACCTCCACACTGCCACTGGGGACCAGGTTTCTAGTACATTAAGCACACTCAAGGCCTATCAAACCCTAGCACCATCTAATCGTAGCTTCATGAACACACAGGATGAACCATCCGGTGATGGCTAAATCTAGTCAGTTCCAGAGCTAAGAGAATCAACAAGGAAATGGCTACTGCCATTTTTACACTCAAGAATTTTGTAATGATTTCCAGAGATAAGTTTGACATATTTACTTTAGTGGATAAACGAGACTATGGAAATCTAGAGTGCAGTCTGGCATGCAATGGCGACACAGTGACTCTCTTACTGCCCCTGTACCCAGCTTTGCATTAACCCAACACACAGAATTTTAGGAATTGGGACGATGAGGTTCAGTAAGTAAAAGCCCATGTCTCCAAGTCTGACAGCCTGAGTTAAATCCCCAGAGTCCACATGGGGAAGGAGAGAACCAACTCCCCATATGTTGTCCTTTGAATTCCACACACATGTGGTGGAACATACATGTGCACACACACATAGATAATAAATGAATAAACATATAAAGTAATGAGGTTTGGACTATTAGCCCGCCTCCAAGTTGCCCGCTATCCCTCCCTCCAAACTTAGACCCTACAAGTCTCTTGCCATAGATTTCTTCAAAAGCTTAAGGATGACGGTCGACCTCGTGACTTTATTCTGCTAGGATGTGTTTCTGCTCTTGTTTCCAGTGGAGAGATGCACTGTAGGGCTGTGTGGAGTCAGAGCCCTAGATGAACCTGCACTCCGCTCTTCACTTGCCTTGATGGCTACTGAGACCATCTCTTACCCCTGGTCTGAGCCTACTGTCCAATGGCCATTGTCCTTTCAGCTCCCAGAATAAGGGTGTTACTAACACAGCACCAGAAAGTGATGTCCAGTGGTTTCTAGGGTTTGGCACCGGCAGTGGTCTAGATACTTGACTTTTTCTATGTACCCTCTTGGGACTAGAGCTGTTGCACTGCTATATATAAATCGGTGTTCTCTAGAGAAACAGAACCTATAGGATCTAGATGTATACAGAGTGATAGTCTTAAAGAACTGGTGATTGTTGTGATCACCAGAGCAGCCCAGTAGGCTGCAGCTTCAGGAACGGTTGCTACTACTGGTCAAATCCAAAATAAAGACAATCTCTAAAATCCAAGTAGAAGTCAGAACTATTGAGGAGGAATTGTGGTTTAAATTTGAAAAGCCCTCCCCAGAATTCATGCATTGAAAGCTTTGCGCTTAGGATAGCTATTTTCAGAGGTGGGGGTTGGGAGGGGACTACAGAGCACGATTGGGTCACCAGCACTCTAATCTCATCAGTGGATCCCATGGTGAATTGACTTATATGCTACTAGGATGTTCCTCCAGGAGGTGACTTCAGTGATGAGCCTTAGTTCAGTGAAGCTGGTCACTGGGGGCGTGGCTTCGTGATATGCTTTATCCTTTCCCATTCTCTCATGCTGTGGTCACAATGGGCAGTGTTGTTCTTTACCACTGCGTCCATCATTATGCTCTGTCTTACAATGGATAGGAAACAGTGTGGCCGTGTGCTCTATTGTTACTATTTCCTATGGCAGCCACTGCACTCTAGAGTCTATGGCATGCTACCTGGCACTCAATCGTTGAGCTATATCTCCAGTTCTCTATGAACCAAAATAATTCTTCTCTCTATCAATTTTTCTCCTAAGGTATTTTGTGACAGAGATCTGGCTGCTTTGAAGCAACTGATAAGTTTATTTCACCTAAAATTTGTATTTAGACTGATATTGAGACTGTCCATCAATTTGGTGTTTGATCAAGTATCTGGGTTGTATGGCTTGACCAAGTTGGAAAATAAAAGGTCCTCTCAGGCCTTGTTTCTTGGAGTCTGGATGCCATGCTGTAAGCCATCTAAGTCACAACCCAACCTGTGTCCTGCTAGCTCAAGTGGCAGGTATGGAGGGCAGGTGTTTGGGGAGGGTCCACACCCAGTCTTAGCTCTCAGCTTCAGTGTCAGCCATTCCTATCTCTTGAGCTGAAGTCTGAGAGAACATAGTGAGGCGGGGGCGGGGGGGGGCAGGGCATATGTCACCTCCATTTTCCCCATTCAGACCCATGAGCTCCTGAATCTGTGCACACAGTGAGATGCTTTGAAATGGTTTGCTGCAGCAGTGTGAGGGAGAGGTGTGAAATCTCCGAGGAGATCTTCAGAGGGAGGCAGGAGAGATCTTGCAGGTACCACTGAAAGCTGCAGCTCTCATTCAGCCCAACTCTAGGTGCTCTTGCTGCTGTCTGTCTCCGTTTTCTCTTCCCTAGAAATAAAATCTTCTATGGCCCATTCCAGGTACCTCAGTTTGTTTGTTTTTCCATTACTTAACTTATTTATTCACTCTACCTCCCAATCTAGGCCCTCCTCTCCTCCCAGTTCTACCCTCCCATCCCTTCTCCCATTCGTCCCTCCCCTTCTCACAGAAGGGGAGCCCCCTACCCCCAGTACCACTCTCCTTGGCATATCAATTCACATCAGGACTAAGAGCATCCTCTCCCACTGAGGCCAGACAAGGCAGCCCAGCTAAGGAAGAGGGATGTATAGGCTGTCAACAGAGTCTAAGTCAGAGAGAGCCCCTTCTCTAGTTGTTGGGGGAACCACATGAAAACCAAGCTGCACATCTGCTACAGTCCGGAAGGGGAAATAAGGTAGATATTAGAAGGGATGGCGAGAGGGAACTGTGTGGGAGAGGGGGTGGAGAAGGGAATCGGGGTGAGGATCAGATATGTGTGAAGGCGTGAGAGGGTCCAGTCCATGAATGCTCTTTGGTTGGTAGTTCAGTCTCTGTGACCCCTCATGGGCCCAGTTTAGTTGGCTCCGTGCATCATCTTCTTGTGCTTTTAATCCCTCCAGCGTCCTCAATCCTTCCCTCAACTCTTTCACAAGACTCCCTGAGCTCTGCCTGATGTTTGGCTGTGGGTCTCTGCATCTGTTTCCATCGGCTGCTGGATGAAGCCTCTCAGAGGACAGTTATGCTAGGCTCCTGTCTGCATGCATAGCAGAGCATCATTAATAGTATCGGGGGTTGACTTTCTCCCATGGGGTAGGTCTCAAGTCGGGCCAGCCATTGCTTGGCCATTGCCTCAATCACTGCTCCATCTGTAATCTCTGTACACCTTGTAGGAAGGGCAAACTTGGGGTTGAAGTTTTTATGGGTGGGTTCGTGTCTCCCTCTTTCCACTGGAAGTTTTGCCTGGCTACAGGACATTGCCACTTCAGTCTCCATATCCCCCTCCATTTAGAGAGTCTCAGCTAGGGTCACCCCATATTCTTGCAGGAGTCTCCCTAGTTCCAGGTCTCTGGCTTGTACAGGGATGTCCCCTTACCAATTTCTCTTCTCTCTCCCAGCCCTCTCACCCCTCCACACACATATATCCCAGTCCAATTCCCATCCCCACCCCCTCTCCCATCAGCTCCCTCTCTCCCTCCACTTCTAATAACTATTTTATTTTCCCTCCTGAGTGAGATTTAAGCACCCTCCCTTGGGCCCTCCTTGTTTAGCTTCTTCGATCAGTTTCCTTCGTTTCTCATGGCTGTATCCTCAGCAGTCTGTCCACAGGACACATCAGCCCGAGCTTACAAAGAAGCCCACGAATGAAAAAGCTGCAGGACTTCTTTTGTGAAAATTAATTCAGCTTAGGATACACTGATGCATTCTCTCAAGGGGGAATTAAAAGGTGCAGTAATTACCAAAGTTCCTACTTCTTCCCTTCTTCAGAGACTCTCACAAGTTGACTTTGGAGCATTGCATTCAACTTAGTGGCTCGCACATGCCGAACTCTGGCTCTGCCGCCAAGCAACACCTCCAGCCCTCTCTCAGGAATTCTGTGGGTCAGCTTTGAACTGGCCTGGAGCCTCTTGCCCTGACAGGCACTGGGAACACGAGTGAATGATGAGGTTGCATTGGATGGGGATGCATTCCTGGAAGGAGGAAAGAGAGAAGCGGGCTGTGTGACTTCCAGCCTGCACTACCCGGCCTGACATGGGAGCCAGGACTACTTTTGTTGAAAGGAGAACAGGCTTGGGAAAACTGCTTCTTTGCACCCTGACTTCAGGGGATTCTAATTCCATCCATGCTGTCCTGAGTGAGCTATGTCAGAAACAGATGGGCCTGTTTGTATTTTGATACAATGTCAGCATTTAATTAACATTTCACTACTACATGCGTTATTTCACTGGGTACTCAAGGCCATTCACATACAAGTGTCCTTTTATTCCAGCCTTAATTATATTAACTCTCAGACCACACTTTTATAATTCACACAGTCACACACACACACACACACACACACACACACACACACACACACACACACACACACACATTCCCACAAGGTAAGGAAGGGTTAAGGGGGCTGCAGAGTTCTGAGAGGCACTAAGGTGATAACAGCCAAGGAAAGCCTCTATCGGGTCCCAGATAAGAAACCTCATAAACGTGTAGGCACAGGGCAGCTCACAGCGTAGACAGATGCAGGTCCCGATGGTGTGCTGTTTTAAAGTGTCAGTTTCAAGTAGGCTGTGTGTCACAGACAGGAGAAATCTCACTCGAGCCAGAGGTTCGGGGGAGCAGACAGATAGCTTTCACTTTGGTAATTTTTCTCTATGAGGCTTGTGACCAGTGACAGAGTGACAGGTCAGCAGACTTGTCACATCTCAGCCTGGTGCTCTTCTCATATGGTCCCAGGTGAGGGTGTCCACATCTGAAGTAACTGAGAGACTAGTGCTATGTCTGGTGTTTCTAACATCACTTTATTCATTCACAGATGTCTTTATTTGTTGGTACAGATGTATTATTGATTTATTTATGTCTTCTGGTATTCTAACAAATGTTGGGTGCTTGCTTGTATAAACAAGATGTATAAGATTCGCTCTTAATACTTAGATGCAAAATGGGAAAACAGGTCAAAGTTGTTGCTTTCTAAAATGGCTCAAGGAAAGGCACGCCTGAGAGGTGTCGTTCTGTGTAGTGTACGTGATGCAGAGCAGATCTGGGCTCTCACAGGATCTTCTCTCTAAAATCCCCCAATTCAAAAGGTCTTTATTAGGAAACTGCCTTTAATGGTGGAGCGTGCCTCTAACAAATTAGTCTGGAAGACAAAACGCAGGAGGCACGGTGTTCTATCATTTCCACAGGGCATAACTTGTCTTCTATTTAGCTGGGAGAACCAGGAATGATGGATGAGATGAAACATGAAGGCTGTGGGCATCGTAGCCCTGAGATGCCCTGAAAGGCTGGTGAGGTCATTGAGGTTAGAAGTAGCTACAGTCAATCCTTAGAAAGTATGAGCAGTGGCTGGGTCTGCTTGGGTAGAGCCTTTACCCTCCCTCAGCCACAGATCATGAATCTGACTGGTGTCCCAGTCATAGGACACGGTTCCTCCCTGACCCCGAAGGCAAATGGGG
The DNA here is from genome assembly GCF_021556685.1 of Rattus norvegicus. NCBI lineage: Eukaryota > Metazoa > Chordata > Mammalia > Rodentia > Muridae > Rattus > Rattus norvegicus. The sequence continues at coordinate 152,476,212 of NC_141537.1, read as the reverse complement.
CTAAGGAGTAGGTTAGTAGCCATGCATGAACCCATGCTCTGGAGTCACTGGGACATATCCAGCTTCTCAACTGGACCGTGCCCCCTCTGTTCCTCATGATCAGCACTAAGTAGGGGAGGAAAGATTCCCTTCTCACCTTTTGCTAGGCCGAGGGTACTGTAAAAGGCCAATTTGCAGCAGACTATACACATTTAATTTCATATCGTTTTATGAGCCATGAAACCTGTTCACGTTTGATAGAGAGTCTAGCCATAGACAACTATAACTAGGGACAAAGCATTTAATATAATGGTAACAGAATGTGGTCACTTAGCAGGGCCTGTTTGTACAGATCTTCTATCTGCCCCTGTGTTCTCAGACATGAGACGTTTTCCTTTGCCATAGATATGGAAAATGTCTTTTTTGAATGGAGGCTTTCCTACCTTCGTCAGGGGAGAACGATGAGAAGCTGAGAGTGCTGTCTAAGGTCTTGGGAAATGTCCCACAGGATGGACATCAGCCCAGAACACTACTGGGAGATGGCAGGACTCTGAAGAGGGGAGACCTAGTGGGAAAAAGAAGTTAGGTCATTAGGAACAGACCTTTGGAGGGGACATTAGATTCCCTAGTTTCTCTCTCTTGCTTTCTGAATGTCATGAAGTGGGCAGTTTCCTCTGTCCGACACTGAGAGGAAGAGGTAAAATGACCTCTTTGAGGAAGGTTCATTGTAGGCTCAGAGGGAAACGGTTACTCGTGGGATTCAGGGGAGGATACCACAGGAGCAGGCAGGGGTCACAGGAGTGGGGCATCTACCTTCTCTCAGCTGGGCACTGCTGGAGTGTGTCTTCCCAGGAGGCTTTGGACAGAAGAAGAGAGCTGAGTGCTGGGCACACGGTAGGGCAAAACATTTTTTTTTCAAAAGGAGGCTTCAAGCATCACATGACCCTTATCCTTGACAAGGGACAAAGTATGAAATGTCAGAAAATGGCCTTTCTTGTAGGAAACAGAAAATGCAAGCATGAGACAGAGCCAGAAGAAACCAGCTGGGAGCTAAGGGAGAGGCCCACCAGGAAGAAAGCTGGGACAGATACACAAGTGTCAGAATGTCCAAGGAAAGGGCCTCTCAAAATTGTGCTCTAGGCTTTGGGGAACAGCTACAGATGCATGAATGAGAGATGGGAGCCTGTCTTCAATTACTTTATGATGTGATCATTCAAGCTATGGCAAAGAGAGACAGAGGAAAACACAAGAAAACTGTCTGTTGAACTCACAGATTCTAGAAGCAGGAGATGTGAGCACACTGCCCAGGGCTACATGTGAGGCAGAAGCCAGGGTAGTACTGGCCGCAGGCTTTGGTGCAGTTTCTGGGGCAGAAGCAAGGCAGAACCGGTTGCATGAACAGTGGGAATGGTATGTGGGCTTTGGGCCAGGGGTAAGTCTCTGGTTGCCTGGTTACCTCTAAGATTTTGCTGTCTTAGCCCATTCAGAAAACAAAACAAAATACCACAAACTGGGTGGCTTCTAAAGTGAAACTTTACTTCTCACAACTATAGAGTCTGGAAAGTCTCCAAAGTTTCCAAAGTCAAGGAAATTGGCTCTTCGGCGGTGCCTTCCCTATCTCTTCACACGGTGGAATTGGTGTGGGCCTCTGTCATGAGGACACTGATCCCATGTGTGTGACTTTTGCCTCCAAGACTCATCATCTCCCACAATACTGTCCACTAAGGGATGAGAATATTAGAAATAAATTTGGTTGAAGACAGGGGGTAGGGCAAATAAAACTGACCCTTAGATAATTAAATTAGGTGAATATTGCCTCTTGTGGTGGGGTGGGCAGAGAGAGGGGAGGGGTTCTGTGTGAATCAGCTTTCTGTTACCATAATGAGTTAATCAGTTTTCTCTGTGATATGGAAAGACTTACTTTGGAGCCTGGTATTAAAGATTTTACTCCATAATCTCTCAGCATTGTCTTGGAGTAGCAGTGTACAGACAAAAATGGGCAGGAGATCTCAAGGGTACAAACGGAACGGCTGGTCTCATGGCCAGGATGCAGAAATCATCGAGGAGGGGGCCAGAATCCTAAATCTTATTCAAGGGCATTCGTCCACGACTGAAAGACTTAACAGCCTAGAACACCCAGAACCTTTCTTTACTCTTTCCTCATCATCACAGCACCACGATGGGACTAAGTATGTAATAGGAGACCACCGGAAGTATGTAATAGGAGACCACCGGAAGTATGGAATAGGAGACCACCAGAAGAGAATCTAGATCCAAACTATTGCAGGTGCTGACTGATTGGCTCTCCCTAGTCCACACATTGCCTACCTGGCCACTAGCCGCTAATATTCTTAGTTTTCTTCAAGCTAAGCACAGCTTTATGCTTGAGTGGATGTGTCCTCCGCTCCTGTCACCTGATTTGGAATCTGCTCTTCATCAGCCATAGTTGGCATCAGTCAGAGTCCAAGCAGGACTGATGTCGTCCATGCTCACTGCTGCCAGCACCAGTGAGGCAGCAAAACACTTCCCAGGGGGACCAGTCGTTTTCCAGGTGGGAAGAGCATCAGTGAAGGAGACTCAATGCCAGGGTGTCAGCAGCTGGAGAACCAGGTTGCCGAGGAATCAGAAGGTCGGCCTGCCTTCCCAGCCACCATCTCCAGAAGGTCATGGCGGCGGAAGCTTTCCATCTGCCTCCCTGCACTCAAAGGTCACATCTCCTTTCAGCGTGACACTTAACCCAGCTTGAAAGACAAAGGCTCAGCAAGTATATCAGGAGAGTGTCAGTGTGTATATGTACACACATGTGTGCATGTATATGTGTGTAGTTGTGTGTGTGCGTGTGAGTGTGTGTGTGCTTAGCCAGGAAGCCTTGGGGAGGATTTCCAGAACCGAGTATGGAGCTCGCACCCTGAAGCCTGTAGGGCACTGCAGCCCATCAACACTTCCATGGCTCAGCAGCCCATAAGCCCAGCTAGCGTCCTCACCTCCTTCCCGTCTTCTTTATGCCCCACTAACCTCTGTTTCTATCCCTCCTGTGAGTGAAGCAAAGCCTCCATTCTGTTTGGGCAACCAGCAGAGTGTGAGTGTTGCCAAGAGGATGCGGGGACTTTGGCAGGGAGGAAATTTAGGGCTGGAGAGTGACCCGAGGACCAGTCCTTGGGGAGGTGCAAGAGAGAAGGCTGTCAACCGAGGACCCACTGGAGTACAGAGAGGCTTTTTCTCCAGAGCCAACCTGTTCTCAGAAGATGTTGGCTCTGGGACCTTTCCAACAATTACTGGAGTCTGCTCCACTCGCAGGTTTGGAGAGAGACAGGGAGTGACATATGAAGTCATGAGTTTATTCTCTGGTGTCTTCAGGTCAGGTCGTGTGGACTTTTCTGCTAAAGTGAGCACCCCACATCCAGCATACCCTGGACCACTGCATCCTTCCCCGTGCCTGCTCTCTCTCTGTTGGTAATGCTGGCTGCTCTGAGCCGATCCTGACCAGTGTGCCCTCTGTTTTCTGTAGGGGCCCAGACGGAAACATTGGGTGGTCTTACTTTCAGCTCTTGTTTTTCTACAGTGTCAGCATTTCAAGTCACACTTCTGTGATGCTTTGATTGTCGGGGTAAATAGTGGAAAAGTCAATGAGGAAAGACAGCATTCACCACTCTGCAAGGGGAGCTGCCCCAAGCTCAGCTCACTCTGGGTTCAGGGGCCAACCTCTGCTTTCTTTCAGACCTTTGTTGGTCTGTCCTAGGTTGAAGGACCCAAGTTGGCTTCCAATGGGTGGCAAAGAGCTTTCATCCACTTTACAAGTGTCAGCCTCCCATCAGCCACCATTCACAACGGACTGTGCGTGCTTTGCCCCTAAGGAAGAACGATGACGCTGATAAGATCCCCCAGAAGGCTGCCTGCCACCCTGAGTGATTAGGTGGGGGCAAACATCTTACGTTGTGTCACTGAGTGCTTTGTGGCCTAACTCACTTTAATAGGGGACTGTTGCTCAGGACAGGTATTTTCATGAATGGAGTCAAACTGAGTCACCCGGATGGCTACTCATGGACACAGGGACAGTTCCCCTGTGTCGGAGCCCATTCCTGGCTTTCCATCTCATTTCACACAACCTCTCCGTGCCCAGAGGTTGAGAGGGTCAGTGGAGCATGTCTGATGCCAGCAATAATGGAGTCACCAGATCTGAAGTTAAGAGAGGCAAACTGAGACATACATGCCTTCAGACAGAAAGGCAGAACTTTCTTGTTTATCCCACCCAGTGACACATAGACCACTGCTGGGGACCAGCAATATAACTAGACTTACCTCAGCAGAGTCGCTGTTTGGGTACCAGTGGCTGGGAGTCAGCCCCCAGCAGTCAGACAGGTTCCAGCAGAGGAGATAAAGAACAGGGGGAGGGGAGTAATGGATGAATGAGTGAGAGACCATGGTTAGTAACTCGCACATCTCTGACTGACTAGCAACCAAGATGTTTGTTTATACAGATTTTACAAAAGAGGCAAATTTATGATTTCAAAGGAATATAGATGATAGCATTGTGTCCGTGGGCAAGTGTTACAAGTACAGAGAGAATAGTTATTACCAATCTCAAATCATTTTAGGCTACATGAAGATTTATGACATATGACCTATTCTTCAGGAAAATGAAACATTAAATAGAAAAATAGCTGAGCTGATCTTGGTGATTTCCCAACGAGGGTGGTTGAAGTACAACTTGTGTGTTAGCCTAAATTAAAGTCTGAAAGCTCTCCCAGACTGCAGGCTGATTTGTTTCTCTTTGTTTCTTAGTTAAAAGACATCACTGTAACTTAATGCGAGCCCATTCCCCTTATGATTGGCAATTTCTTATACTTTTATATTAATTTTACATCTCCATATGTATCAAAGGTTACTTTAGGTAAACTAACTTTGTTACTAGGTTTTTATTTTCTGGGGGAAATGTCCTGTGGACTACACAGAGGGGGAGGCCTGTAATCTGATCTGTTGCAGAATCTCTTGTTTCTGAGTTTACTATGGGCAGCTGTGCCAAAAGAACTCTGAGCTGCCTAACTTTTTGTGTTTTCCACAATCTCCATGGTAAGGAAGACACCCAAGGAAGAGTAGATAAGGTTATTTTCTTAAGAAAACTAATTTTTCCGGGGGGAAGACATAGTGTATCACAATGTAAGAAGTCTCCCACAATGCATCATGTAGAGATCCGAAACCCAAAGTGGAAGAGAACACAATGGCAAACGGCATTCGTCCCAGTTTTGCTGGATCATGCACAGCTGCGCCTCCTTCATAGCTCTTGTCATTTTTACAGCTATGCCAGACAGACGGCCACATTCCCTTTCTGCTCCTAGTCGGCTCAGTTCTCCCTCATGTGTGTGACAACCCAAACATCTTGGGACTCAGTCCATGGTGATCAATAAATTACAGTCCAGCGACATGTTGTATATCATACGACAGGGCCTTTTATGGTTGCAGACCCTTACTAGGCAGCCGAAAGCTTCTGTCAGCCGATTTGATTACTGAGCATTAATTCAGCCATTCTATTCTTGATGAGAAGAATAAAATCCAAGCTCCTTTCAGGAGCCCACAGGTCTAGTAATCCTTGCCTCTCACAATTTTCCTCAGCACACTGAGATCTCCTAATACCTGCCCCTTCAAAAGACCCCTATGCAGAGTACATCCAGCTTTTTGCTCTGCCCCACCTCTTCCAACTTGCCCCATACCACAGACTATTATGTCATGGTTTCTTGTCAGTTTGTGTTTTTACCTGCTATCCCCATCAGTCTCGGAACATCATAAGGGTATATATAAATAGTCAAAGGTCTTTGACTTTTCCAGACTCTATCACCAGGACCTTGGAGATGTATGGAGAACCTGGTAAGGACTAATTTATTTGCAGGGGCTGAATAGGTCCTGTCACAGATTAGATACAAGAGGTCCTGTCTGTGAGAGAATTGCTATCAGCCACTCCACTCTGTGGACCAGTGGGGGGAAATGATGTCATGCTCCAGTAATAAGAACACGGTGACCTAGAACCTCCTGACAGAGGAACATGGGGAATAAGTGTGCAGAAAAGGGAGGCATTGGCACTGGAGTTCCAGAGAGCCCAAGGTAAGAGATGGTGTCCCCATGAAGTTCTGGAGACAGGCGGCTTGCCCAAGCCACAGCTGTCCAGTTTCAGCTGAGCCTCTGGAAAGAGAAGGGCTGTCTAAACAGGAAGTTCACCACCCAGATGCCGATGTGTCTTTGATAAGTGCTAAGCCCTTCTGGGCCTCTTTCCCCAAAACATTCCACCACACAGCTCTGAGGTATGAAAATGAATTCTGTATCTTCTCTACCCAATCACCATGAGCTGCTCTGAGGAATGAAAATGAATTCTGTATCTTCTCTACCCAATCACCATGACCCAGAGAAAAGGATGGGGGTGGGGGGGGCAGGAAGAAGGAGGAGAGGCAAGGAACAAAGGATAGAAACCCCAGAAAGAAAGGCGAACTTGAGAGAGAAACAGCAAGGCAGGGTGCACTACAGGGATGAGGCAAAGAGGAGCTGGGATGGATGTGTAGTTTCTCTAGTGTGAACTATGCATACACAGAACTTGTAAATCTTAGGGAAGCCTGTGAGGGACAACCTAGAATGCCTCAGGTCTCCCCTTCTATCAGCTCCCTACCTATAAAGAATCCAGTCAGAATCCCATCCCTGTAGAAGTGTATGGTATGGGACCCCTCACGACCTATCTGCCTCTCATGCTTCCCTGTAGGGAGCCCCGGCCCTCATCTCTCAGAAAACAGCTGGTGCTCTTGGCATCCATAGCAGTGTCCCTACTGCTCTGTTCCTGGAGACTCTCGAAAACACAGAGAACCAGCTAGAATTCCTGTCACCCAGAAGCGGCTGCACATGCTACCACTTGCAGTGAGCTGTGTGACACTGAGAAAGTCTTTCTCTGCCTTAAGCCTTAGCTTCCTTATCCCTAAGACGACAATGAGAAATGTAGCTCAAGAAGATTCACAACTGCCTGTGATCCAGTTCCACGGGAGCTAACACTCCTCTGCTCCTCTGCTGACACTGTCTCTCTCTGTCTCTGTCTCCTCTCTCTCTCTCTCTCTCTCTCTCTCTCTCTCTCTCTCTGTCTGTCTCCTCTCTGTCTCTCTCTGTCTCTCTGTCTCTCTCTGTGTGTGTGTGTGTGTGTGTGAGAGAGAGAGAGAGAGAGAGAGAGGGAGAGAGAGAGAGAGAGAGAGAGAGAGAGAGAGAGAGAGAGAGATCTGTCAAGGGAACACAGCAGACCAAAGAAACTGTCTGTAGGCAACTCCTCCATCTTGTGTAATACTCCCCCAGGGCAGGTGGGCAAGTCAAAGAACCAGAGGACCCATGACAAAGTGCATAGTAGAGAGGCCTGGCTAACTATTCACAATCCCAGGAGGCCAACCGGTAGATTTCCTGGCTGAACATGTCATAGGGAAGAGAGTCACATGATGCCCTCTGAGGATGGGACTGTGAGGAGAGAGAGACAAAGGCTGTGTACAGCTGAGCCAAAAGCTGACTGTTTCTGGGATCTTGTCACTCATGGGTCAGGTTCCAGGTAATTAAAGCAAGAGCAGCAATATTTTTTCACACACTGGACAAAGACATTCATCTCAGATCCTGATGCTTGCTCCTCTCTGAAAAAAGGCAGAGAGAGTTGAACACTACATCTGAAAATTTTTCCAGTGGATCTTGTGTCTAAGGTAGCTATTAAGTGACTACTGGGCAGAGGGCTAATTCATATACCGCATGGATGGAGCAGAGACGAGAGCTTTCAAGCTCCTCAGAATGGTACTCAATGTGAGCTTATGAATTATTTCTAGAAGTTTCCATTTAATATTTGAAAGCTTGATTGATCTGAAGTAACAGAAAACAAAACCCCAAACCAGAGGGCTTACTCTTCTGAATGTGCAGACAAGATTCACATCAATACCCCAGATGTTGAACGTCTCTTCCCATCTCACAGTCTCTTTCCTTGTCTCTTGATCTTAGAACCACCAACAGCACAAAGCCCTATACCTTTAATAAGATAAAATGTCCAGGTTGTGAGCCTTGGTTTTCCTTACCTTAAGGTTCTTAACGTTCAACACTGTGTCTCCTGGAAGCCATTACGAATGTGTGTTGCTGAAGTCCCACTTTCACCTGCTGAATCACAGACTTTGAGATGCAAATAAACCATATGTTAGAGGCCATTGTGGCCTCAGATCATTAGAGGTGTGGCCTTGAAACAGACTTTGGGCCCTGGTGTCCCTTCCTTTGTTCTTTTTCTGTCTTCTACTCCATTAATCAATCATAAACTGGAATATCAAAAACTGTAAATTAAGGGCTGAAGAAATGGCTTGGCCATTAAGAGGACAGACTGCCCTTCCAGAGGGCCCAGGTTCAATTCCCAGCAGCCACAGAGCAGCTCACAACTGTCTGTAACTCAGTTCCAGGGGATCCAATAGACATGATGCAGGTAAAACACCAAATGCACACAAAATTAAAATGAATCATTAAAAGTTTTTAAACCAAAAAAGTGAATTAAAATACATCTTCCTTCTCCATGTATTAATCCCTTCAAATATCTTGTTATAGGATAGAAACCTGACAACATACAGGGCCTGATTTGCTGTCCCAACAGGACACCCCAGTGGAGAGTGCTGGCCTAGCCTTCCTGGGAGAGAGCTGACATCCATTAGAACCATTTCCATCTCAGTTTGATTTACTAACCTTTGTAAGGTTTTCCCTCTCTTTCCTTTAATACACCATGACACACAGCTAAAGGACTACCCTCTTCTCCATGTATCTCTTGGTAAGTAAGTGTCAAACAAAAGACTCAGAAACAAAGCCTTTGACCAGAGGATTTTTATACATGTCTTGTTAAAATGGTCTATTCCATTTTTTTAAAGATTTATTTATTTATATGTACATGAGTGCTGTATTTGCACGTACGCCTGCATGCCAGAAAAGGGCATCAGATCTCATTATAGATAGTTATGAACCACCATGTGGTTGCTGGGAATTGAACTCAGGACCTCTGGAAGAGCAGTCAGTGCTCTTAACTTCTGAGACATCTCTCCAGCCCCAATATATTCTATTTTATTCAGGGCCATGGTGTGGGTTTTTTTTGGGGGGGGGAGGTTATGGTATTTTTATACTAAACTGTTTAAAATGAATTACTTATATTAAGTACTATGGATATTATGGTTTGTGCTAATATAACATTTTCCTTGCAAATGTATCTATAGGAAAGATTTCAGAGAAGTATTAGTTTGCCACATCATTTACATTATTATAATTTGACCACTGGGAAATTTGACCACCGAGGAACCCCCGGGCTTATGGGCAACCTCAAAGTAAGGCCCCATTCTGTAAATACCTAACATGCAAGGGAGGTTTTGGCTGTCTTCCTTTTCTGAACCGTAAGCCAGGCTTTGGCCACTGAGAAGGAAGGTGCATTTGGTTATGATTGAGAGGTGGAGGAAGACAGAGTAACAAGCCCATAGAAGAATCAGGTCTCCTCAGATGGCTGCCGGGCAGAAAGAGCTGGGTGGTGTACAGGACAAGGCCCTGCTGGCGGAGCGCTCGTCCAGCAGACCTCAGACACCTATCAACTAGAGATGAAACAAGGGGTTAGGGGTGTGAGGGAAGCGGGACAGAGCAGAGCGCGGCTCGGCGGGAGAGCATTCCTGGCAGGTCTCTCAATGAAGGAAGCTCAGTGAGGAGCGGCCTGCTCTTGGCCGCTGGCTTAAGGAGAATCTTGGCAGAGAACGATTTGTGTGAGGACACCAGAGGAGATGGGAGCAAGAGGGCGTGGCCAAGGGTGGAGCGAGGCAAGGGCTAGAGAGGGGTGCTGTGGGAGCATTTGAGGGGTTTCAGACGCAGGACTGTCAAATTCTGGTTCTCTGTGGCTCTGCAGGGTAAGGTGGTTAACAACAAAGCAGCTTATGGGAGTTAGGAGAGTCTGGATGTTTGCACCGTAGTGAAGCCATCGGTGTTCGCACTACCCGGAGTTGGTCATGATTCCTTTACCCAGAAGTCGAAATATCACAGTACACGTCATAAGTATGAACATCTTGTGTGTCCATCAAAAAAGAAAATTGAATGTATTAGGTCACTGTTCATGCACAATGACTTTATTCAGTGTTCATGTGAATGTACCCAGAGGCGAACCTTAGATTAGACACAGCAGGTCTTTTTTGCCTCAGAATCGGACATGCTGCAATGTTTGAGAGACTTCCAGTCTGCTAGAAGGAAGAAATTGTTAGGTCTAAAATTCCAAGTGTTTAGGGTGGTTATCTGGGCCCTTCTAGCATGTTTTTTTTTTTAATGTTTAGCATTATTTAACAAATTGTATTTTCCACTCTTGGATTTATTCTTTCAGACTCTCCCTGGCCTTATCCTTCACTTTGGATAGCCTCCAGGCTTCTGATTCTGTTTGCTACAACATCCAAAAGTCCTTGAACCTGCTTTCCTCACACTGAACATCAAGGATGGTCGCCAAAGGTCATCATTCAAGACCAGAGTTGTCCCTAATGCTGCCAGTTCGCTGACTCTCCTCACTGCAAAAGCTACATCAGCTGGGTGTGAGCCTACCAAAAGGCGCTCCTCAGCCCTTCCGGATCTATTTCCCCTCTGTATTCCCTACTGAATACACCGGTTTTTGGTTGTTATTTTGTTTCATTGCGCATTTTTTTCCTTTCCTTTTTGTTCTGTTGCCCTCATTTGAGTGTGGTTTGTCCTCTCCAATGTCATATTGACAGTTGATTGCCACGTGGTAGTACTCAGGGTAGAGCTGAGGGATAAGTCAATCACCTAGTGCTAAAGTCCCCAAGAGAGACTTCAGTGTCTTATCACTTTGTGACCTTATCACGAAGAGATAGGGACTTCCTTTCAGGACATCAACCCTAAACATTGCCTCTCTTCCTCAAGTGCCTGCTTACCTTTCCCACAACGCCATGGCCAAGCCCAAGGTCATCCACCAGCTGTAGCCGCTGACCCTCATCTTGCAGCCTCCACATCTGCGAGCTAAGTACCCGTTTGTGAATTACCCAGGCTCTGGTTGTGCTCAACAACAGAAAGCACGTGAAGACATCCATCTTGGTTTGCTTCACTTTGATGCTGAAAATGGTGCGAAAATGTGAACAGAACCGACGGGGAAGAAACATTCCAACGCCGGGACCTGCTAAAAAGGTGCCTTGCTTTGATCTGCTTCCTGACTAGCAGCGCATGCTGCGGGCTGTTGCCAACCTTTCTGGAACATTCTTGCCGATCACTAAGCAAGCTGAGGAGTGTCCAGGTTGAGAGATGGAGAGGGACTGTGGTGGAAGGCACTGTGTTCGTCTTCTTTCCTTTTACTTTGAACCATCTTATTATTCTATTTTCTCCCTGTGTCTTTCTATCTGGTTATGCTAAGAACGGCTCCATTTCTCCCTGTGACACCTGTGTGGGTGGTGGTGGAGCCCCTGGTTGCCAAGCCGGAACGGAACGAACTTGCTGAGCCTAGAGCAACTGAGAACAGATGATGGGATTTGGGAATCTAGAGTCTCAGGAACACATGCATGCAAAGCCATGGAGATCCGTGCACCGCGAAGCATCAGCAGAATTAGGAGATGCTAAAATGCAGAGGCAAGCATTTCTGTTCACAGGTAAAGGAGCAAAGCTGGTTTCCAGCCCCGTCAGCCTGCAGTCAGGTAATTAAGTATGCCTCCCCCCCCCCCAATGGTGCAGGTTCAGTGCTCTAAGGAGCCCTAGGGTTTATGTCCGGAAATGTGGCTACCCTAACCCCTCAGAAGCTGTAGGTCAGAGAGCTGCAGTGGGTGGCAATTTACATAACCTCTGGCTGTTTATTTAAAAATTCTGTTCAATGCAGAATTGCAATGTCTTGCAATGAGTCTACAGTGCTTTAGGCTTGATCTTAGAAGCTGGAAAATTCCATGAAACTCTGTAAAGCTGGTAACTCTTACCAGTGAATCTGGGGCCAAGGAGACTAGTATTAAAAGCCCACATCAAGTTAGAGAATCTCACAAAAGACTAAACTAGAAGCTCTGTGGTCCCCAGCAGACACTAGTAACAAGGGCAAACCCCTAAGCACAGGACTTTGGCATAACTCCTAAAACCTGATTTCTGATCATATCCTGTCCTTGGTTACTGCCAAGCTCTCAGGCCATCCTAGCAAGAACACAAGGAGGGAATCTTCTAGAAAAAAAAATGATTGAGGAGATCATAGTCCTATGGAAGCCCAGCTTCCTGTAAAGAACTTTCCTGGCTGAAAGGGTATCACCAGGGCACTGTATGCCATGAAGATCTGAGTTTAATTGCAGCTGCGGCTGGAAGGATGGTTGAGAAACAAGAGCATGGTCAGGGTACCACACTTTGACAAACAAAGCCACTGAGGCAGAGCCTCACTCACTAGTCACTGTGAATACTGCACCTCCAGCCCCAGGAGTTATCGATCAAAGTCAGTGCCAGGCTGAGACAGAGGGGAAGGGTCCTGTGCATGCGGTGACTGTGGACTATTCAGGTCTGCTCCTGTGCCAGGGTTACCCTCTTTCTTCCCATTGGACAAGGCCGTTAATGCCGTGTATCTAGAGCAGCCACACCCACCCACCCACCCCCGCCTCTGACTGACAATTGATACAGTCTAGGAACCTTGATTTTGGGTTTGTCCTCTCTACCAGTTGAAGAAGTAAGAGGCAAAAGCAGCCTCACAGATGATAGCTGCAGAGGAATCCCCAATGCTGCAAACAGGAGCAGACAGAACAAATCAGCAATGGCAGAACAACATTTACTGGGGGCGAGGAAGCACACCCAGAGCAACCACACAGAGAAAAGGACCCTCTGCAAAGAAAGTGGGGGAATCGGAAAACTGAAAACCCGGTTTCCTCTTGAGGGCTGGAGTTTTAAAGTCTCTGAAGAATGTTCCTCCCTTGATTTAGGACAGATCAGTTTGAAAAAGGTGGAATGGCTGATTGGATACCAAATGCCATGTAACATGACCTGTTCTGTCCTCAGACTTGCCGAGGCAGTCCATCAGTAGGGCCTTGCTGGTGGGAGACGAAGCGGACAAGACTTTTGTTTTAAGCAACCAGGCTTTTGTCCCAAGTAGGGAAGGTATGGAAGAAGCTGGTCATCTTGGAAATCTGCCACTTTTATTAGCTAGCCATGCTCTCTTTCCCTACCTGTCTGCATACCAGGAAACCTGTCTAACTCCTAGTATCTTATAATTAGCACTTGGCATAACTTTATTGATGATATTTCTCTGCCTAGTCTCCTTCATCTATGCCAAGAGTCTAACACTTCCTTTCCCCAGTTCCAGGACATTTCTCCCACTCTCGAGCCTGTAACTTCCTCGGACAACTCACTGAGCAGCAGGCCAGGTAAGAGACACATTATGCATATGTCATGTGCTGGGTTTCTTGAGGATTCACACCCTATCGCCTCTTATATCCAATGACAGCCAATAGCAAATAGAAAGAAGGCAAAAATGTGTCTGAAGATACCTGTTTGGTACCAGTCATTGCAACATCCCCCCATACCTCATCTCTTCAAATGTCCCTCAGTGTCCAAATGTCTGTGGACCAAACCTTTAACTCCATTTAACAAACAAACAAACAAAACCAGTGAAGAGTCAAGGTTCTACTGCTTTAGATGCATGACTGAGGAAAGCACTTAACTTGTGGGTATCACATCAACAAGGTGGAAGTCTCATCTCTCTGTAGGGACCATGAAACTGTCAGGTATAGCAAGTACCAGGTACATCAGAGGGTGAGAGCTGGCACATTTGTCATCCCTTACCTGCAGAGCAGTTAAGGGCTATTCTTTCTGCCCACAAGGCATTTGTTTATGAATGAAGAGCCTCAAGCAAGGAGTCTGGATAACTCCTGAGCCCTGTGACAGCCCTGGGGGAAAGGAGAGGACTGAGCTCCCAGGTCTCCCATAGGAGAATCAAGTGCATCCAGGATGCTGCCGAGATGCCTTTTCAATGCCTTCAAACATGGACAGGTCTTCTGTCCGATGTGAGTGTGTTTGCCTGCTGTACCAGCAATGATCGATGTGGCTCTCCTTCCTTCTCAGACTGCCTTGGGGTGAATGACAAGCTGTGCAGCCACTTGGCATAGAGTGCCCAAGTCTATGGCTTCTGTTGAGCTCACTGTGCCTTGGTAGGCAGAAGTTCCCTCCCTCCCACCTCATCCCCACATCCCTGCCCTCCTCCAGTTCCCAAAGCCGCAGGCCCTGCTGTTCTTCCTGCCCACTCCCAGACTCTCCTCTCTTTCCTTCCCACAAAGCTGGGTTCACTTCCAAGGGGTTTGGGTCTCAGCCAGATCATGTATATCTTCTACTTCCTGGAAGCTCAATGTAAGGCAGGGAGGTTGGGGAGAGGAGATAGTGGAGCGCAGAGTCTGAGAAGGGATGCTGGAAGTGTGTTGAGAGGCAGAGAGGCAGTTTCCTTATTCTAGAAAATCGCAGAGTTCACCTCACTCTTTCTGTGAGGACTCAGATGCTCCAGCTTTTCTAAGAACAACAGTGCTGCCGTCACACGTTCACGACATGAGGACTTCACCACACCTGTCTGAGTACTCTTGTTTGTAAACTGGATCAGTGGCATCTCCAGGGCACATACTGGTCACAATCGTTTCTCAGAAAGGTGGGATGAGGTGCTGGTGTGAAAACATAACACAGACAGGTTCAGTGTAGCGACAAGTACGACTATGGGGTTGCTTGGTTGGTTGGCTGGCTGGTTTTTCAAGACAGGGTTTCTCCGTGTAGTCCTGGCTGTCCTGGAACTCACTCTGTAAACTGGGCTGGCCAGGATCTCATAGAGCTCTGCTAATCTCTGCCTTCCAAGTGCCAGGGTTAAAAGCCGTGCTCCACTGTCACCAGGCAAGAAATATGATCATGTTTTGAAGATTCTGGGTTATTATCATTAGGAGAGAAAACTTAGCCCAAGAAATGCATTTCAACTGTAAAGTGTATTCGGGGTCTACAGTATTTCAGGTTCTCAAACCAGAAGATCCATCATCAACCGTCTGCCTCTGCCTGCTCAGCCTCCCCTCTATCTGGGAAACACGCCTGTGTCTATGTGCACAGAGCTTTACTCGACACATCTGTAATGGAAAACGAGCTCTGATCTTCATAGCTGTGCACACAAACACAGACTGCTCTTTCCCAGTAGGCATGAGGCGGGTCAACAGCTTCCATTTTGTCCTATTCTTTCTCTTTTATTTGATGGTGCAACCTTCCTCTTTGTTTTCTTTTTCTCCTTCTCTCCTCCTCCTCCTCTTCCTCCTCCTCTTCCCCCTCCTCCTCCTCTTCCCCATCCTCCTTCTCTTCCCTCTCCTCCCCTCCCCCCTCCTCCTCCCTTTCCCCTCCTCCTTCTCCTCTCCCCCTCTTCCTCTTCCTCCTCCTCTTCCTCCTCCTCCTCCTCCTTCTCCTGAGTTGTCGCTCCTGACAGGTTATTACATTATTACACAGTTCAGGTTTTCCCAGCACTCCTCCTAAAACTACACTCAATTCTAACCCAGAAGCGTCCTTGGACCCTGAACCCACATCTTCTGCCTGAGGCACTGTGCAAACTGCAAGAACAGATTGGAAATTGCCACCGAACAGCTCCAGAATGCCCCCTGCCCCTGCCCATGAGGAACAGAGCTTCTTGACCATGGGTGTGGAGCTTGCGCTTTCTTTGTGTCCTTTACAAGAGACAGCGCTGAATGTCAGCTATGAGAATTTGAACAACTTTAGATGGAGGCCAACGTGTCATGGGTACACGTTGTCCCAGGAAATGTCAGTTGAACAGAAATCACCTGATCAAATGCTCTTTGCCCCCTGGAATCTCAATCCTGCAGAGCTCTGTGAATGCATTAGCCTCCCATTCCCCTTGACTTCCTGAGCAAGGCTCCCGTGCAGCAAGCTGGACTGGTATGCTCTGCAAGTGAGAACTGGAAAGAGCTGGTCCTTGGTGAGCCTCATTCCCAGGTGCTAAAGCACTGGAAGGTTCTCATGGTGGTCAAAGGGAAAACTAGTGCCCTGAGGCTCAGAAAGGCTCCAAAAGGTTAGTCACTCATGACTTGCAAGCCCATGTGACCTGGGCCCACACTACCATGTTAGGAATTCCCTGGAAAGAGGGGAGGACAAAGTCAGCCTGTGGCTGCATCTGAGGCCTCCCAGACTGAGCATGCCCAGTCCATTCCCATGGCTACAGTTCAGAAGATGGAGGTCACTGGGAATACTGGGCACAGCCTTCTTTGCCAGCAAGCCAACAGCCCAAGCTCTCAGCCACCAACCTCTACTCCCTCAGGTGACCAATTTCAGCAGACAGTAAGCATCTCTCTGTAGTCTTGCCCAGAAATCCAAGAAGTGAGACTTACACCTGGGCAGGGCTATGAGAAAGGTCCAGACAATTCCAGAATGAAAGTAGGAGGAACTCTTGGTGATAGGTTCATGTTAAGATCCAAACAGCTGTCGAATCTCCAGTGCACTGCTTCTTGGCTGTGCCTATTTGTAGAGAAAGTGGCTTCTAGCCACTGATTTCCTCATAGTACTTCTGTTGGCTTTTCTGCTTAACAGTATCTGTGGAGTCATGCTCCTCTGGGGTCCTGGACACGTCATATGAGTCAGACCTGTGCAGAAGCACCAGGACCCGACCCATGACCCAAAGGATCTGCACTTGCAATGGTGGCTAGCCCTGCCCACCCAGTCACTGGCTGCAGTCTAGATTGACAGGATCCCAGCCCGGCAGTGATCACCACTATGGCCATATGATCTGCACAGCAGTGAGCACAGGGCCTTCCCTGGGGGAAGAGTCAGATGTCAGATTCAAGGGGTGGCAGAGTATGTACTATAATTTCTGAGAAATATTGGCATGAACTAAATTTTGGCCCAAGTAACAACTTACCAGTGTGGACATGAGTGTGCAAGGAAATGCACAATCCTGAGAGACAGCCATTGCCGCCTTTACTGTCAAAATGAGCAAAGAACATGTGTAACATGTTAAAAGATCCTGTCGATTTATCAGGCAATCTTCAAACACTCTTTCTCCAGTGCTTCCTGTGTCAGCCAAAGAGATCAATTAGGCAAAAAGACAAAGACTATGGCATGGGGCTGCTAGCAATAAACCAGCCCATCTGGTCAGGGAGAGCGGCGGAGGCGGCAGCGCAGGCATGCTGGTGGGAGGGAACAGCTGTTAGGGGTCTCTGAGGAGGCTGCATGGGCAGAGAAGGCAGGAAAGGATGAGTCATGTCTTCTGAAGGCTATGGAGGACTGCCCAGTACAAAAGCCCTACTAAGACAAGAGTCTGACCTGTTCGGGGAGAAAAGGTCAGAGTGACTGTGACAGAGAGGGGCCAAGTTAGGGGTGGAGATGGTGGTACAAACCTTTATGTGCATTACTTTATGTGCAAATTATACTTCCATGCATATAAACCTTACGTGTGTACAGATCTTTATACACTTATACTCTGCATAAGCCAGGGCATCACTGGAGGGTTTGAGCTGAGGTAGTGTGGCCCGTTATTGTCACAGACCACTGTGGCTTCTGTTGAAACGTGAACCCCTCAGGAGGCTAGTAACACGTGTGGTTTAGACCAAAATGGTAACGGTAAGAAGAGGTTGGGTTCCGGAAGTGTTTTTCGGTAGCTCGTTTCATTTATTCATGAGGCAACTCAGAGTTGAAAGGTGAAATAACAAGTCAGGTGGCAATAGGTCTCGGCTGGAACCACTGCGGGGAGGTGGTGGTTGCAGAAACAGGGATGGTGAGTTGTGAGAGAGGGCAGAAGTGGGTTTTGAGTTATTGATTTGCCTGGGATAATGTTTACAAGGGAAGGTGTGTATGCAGGGTTAGAGCTCAAGAGAACGTCTGGGCTGGGGTCAGCCCTCTGAGCTGAGTGTCTTCATGGCTGCACAGTGTTTGAGGCCAGAACGGAAGGGGAATTTGGTGCTGTGAAATGTGAAGTAGTTCTGGATGTTTCGGGACTCAGATGTCAAGAAGGAAGAGGAAGCAGCTGAGATTCATGAGAAAGTGACAATCTGAAGAGGAGGCAGTCCTGAAAGCCAGGCTGAAAGTCTACTTCCAGGAGGGTGCATGGTCACATGATGCTGATGGACCAATTAAGCTGGAAACTCATAAACAGTGTGATAGTTTGGGTGTGCTCAGCCCAGGGAGTGGCGCTATTAAAAGGTCTGGCACTGTGGGGGTGGGGTTTAAGACCCTCATCCTAGCTCCCTGGTAGTCAGTCTTCTGCTAGCAGCCTTCAGATGAAGATGTAGAACTCTGAGCTCCTCCTGCACCATGCCTGCCTGGATGCTGCCATGGTCTGCCTTGATGATACTGGACTGAACCTCTGAGCCTGTAAGCCAGCCCCAATGAAATGTTGTCCTCATAAGAGTTGCCTTAGTCATGGTGTCTGTTCACAGCAATAGAACCCTAAATAAGACAAATGGATTTCCTGATGTGAGTTTCCTGATGTTCTTGTCAAAATCCTCATGGTGTAGGTAAGAGGATCGATGTTTTAACTGAAATCGAATCAGGGAAGGTAAGAGGGAAGAAAACAAATATTTACATTATGAGAGAAGAATCATAATGTAAATACTTTTGGGGTAGGATTTGCCAAAGGAGTTGTAATGCACAAGTTGAGAACCACATCTTTAGGAAGACACACAGGTATATGCATAAAACACAGAAGTGCTTTTATTTTTGCCATTGTTTTTCTCCTTGTAGACTTTGTCAAGTTTTGTAAAGTTGGCTGAGGTATTTTACACTAGGGAATGGGTTTCACTGTGGCGTTCTCATAGATGCCTTTCACCGTTACTGTTATTCCCCTTTCCCCTGCCTGTCCTCATGCCTCCTGAGTCATCCCTCTGGTTCCCTTCCTAATCCCAGAGTCCTCCTGTTACCAAGATGTATATACAACCCTAACTACTCCTGTTCCCACCTCCCTCTGCAGTTAGACCTCCTCATTCCGTCTCGTAGACGCTGCATAATTTGCCTTCTATTGCTCTGGTAAACACCATGACCAACAGCAGCTTAGAGAGGATACTGTTTGTTTCATGAAGAGAAATCAGGGCAAGGACTCAAAGCAAGGGAGGAACATGGAGGCAGGAACTGAAGCAGAGACCATGCAGGAATGCTATTTGCTTGCTCTCCACAGCTCTCTCAGTTTGCTTTTTTTATATAACCCAGAACCACTTGCCCATGGTGGTACAGCATACAGTAGGCTAGACTCTTCCACACCAATCACTGATCAAGAATTTCCCATGGATGTACCAACAGACCAGTGTGGTGGAAGCATTTTCTCAGTGAGGTCCCCTCTTCCCAGATGACTCTAACTTATGTCAAGTTGACAAATAAGAAACAAAAAACTAACCAACATAGACTCCTCTCTACTTTCATGTACACGTATGTGCATATATATGTACAGAGACACAAGTATATATACATTTAATTTAGATTCTACCCATGAGAGAAAACATGTAATATTATCTTTCTGTGTCTCACTTATTCTGTTTAATGTCATCATCTCCAGTTCTAGTTCCAAAAAAGCATGATTTCATTTTATACATCCAAATACAGTTCTATCCAGTGTGTCTCTATATGTGGTTTGTTCTTTTGAGGAAGTGCCACGGGCCAATTCGCCCTATCTGGGCACTACTGTTATACCTACAAGAAATGTGTGTTTCTCTTTCCCAACGTCATCACTGCCAACATCTGGAGTTTTCTTCCCCGGGTCAGATAGAATCTCAATGCAGTTTTAATTTACATTTCTATGATGGCTAGGGGTGTCAAAGCACTTTTTCAAATATTCCTTGGTCGTTTGTATTATTGAGTATTATCTATGTAATTTATTATCCTATATATGGATCGAATTAGTTGAGTTTTGTTTATTTTTACTGTTTCCCCCCTGTTTAAGTTTCAGAGTTATTTATAGATTCGAGATACTAATCTCCTTCCAGATGCACAGTTGTCAAACATGCTCCCCATTCTGTATACAATCTCTCCATTCTGCCGACGGCTTTCTTTGTTCTGCTGTTCGCTTCCATTACTGTGCAGAAGTTATGAAAACGGTTTTCACGAAATCCCGCTTGTTGGTTTAATGATGTTTCGGTGATTTCCTGTGCTCTTTGAGTCCTTTGGAGAAAGCCTTCACCTAAGCCTGTGCATTGAACTGTTTAGCTCAAGTTTTCCTCTAGCCATTTCATTGTCTCAGGTTAAGATCTTTGGTCCATTTTAAATTGATCTTTTGTTGGGGGAGGGGCACCAAAGAGATGCATATCTAGTTTCATTCTTTTACATGTGGACCCTCAGTTTTCCTAGCACTCTCTGTTGAGCAGTCTGTCCTCCAACATCTCTGTACAGCACAGGTGGCTGCAACCACGCGGGTAATTCTAGATCCTTCACTCTGTTCCACTGGTTGATGTGGGATTTTGTTATTTACTTATCCATTTATCATTTGATTGTATTTGTTTGTTTATTGATTGATTGATTGTGCCATGCTGCTTTTGTTACTTTGGCTCTGTTATATAATTTGAGAATAATCTTGTGATGCTCACAGCACTGCTTTGTGCCTTAGGACTGCTTCGGTTACTCAGGCTCCTTTGAGCCTTTATATGCATTTTAGGATTGAGATTTCCTAGTCCTGTGTAGGAACTAATTGGAATTTTAATATGGCCTGTATGGCATCTGCAGATTGCTTTTCATACTACAGCCATTTCCATCATATCACTGCCATCATATATGAGTGAAGGAAGTGTTCAACTGTCGCCTTCAGTTGCTGTCTTCATTGTCATAAAGTTTTCCTTGTACAAAAGTTCACCTCATAATTAGGTTTATTCCCAACTTTTTGGTTTTGATGAATGAAGCAAGCTCCATTTTGGGCCTGAAAGCCCTCTTATAATAAAGACACTTAAGTGTCATTCTTGCTTATAATTAAATCTCTGCTTCTTAAAGACTGGGCCCCGCCCCACCTGTAACTCTAACTTAGAATGGCCTGGGGCTGGGGATTTAGCTCAGTGGTAGAGCGCTTACCTAGGAAGCACAAGGCCCTGGGTTCAGTCCCCAGCTCCGAAAAAAAGAACCAAAAAAAAAAAAAAAAAAAAGAAAAGAAAAGAAAAAAGAAAACAGTAGCCTGTTCATCTGTTTCACAAAGTTGTTGTGACGACCTTGCAGCTGTGCCTTTGTTTCTGGAGGCTGCTGCGACCATTTTGCAGCCCTACCTTTGTTTCAACAGGTTTATTATGACCGCCAGCTGTTAAGACCACCTTGTTAGGTTCTGTGTCTGTAACCCTGCCTATTTGCCTGCCACCCCTACCCCTAAGCTATAAAAACCTATCTTCCTTAATCCAACGCTGACCTCTTGAACCCTGCCTTAGGGGGAGGCAACCCATGAGCATGAATTATAAAAATGCTTTAATTAATCTAGCCGTGATGATTTGGGTCTGTGATCTTTTGCTTGGCATCTTTGGGATTAACCGTTTGATTTTAAAACCATTGTAAATGGGAAGTTTTCCTGACCTCTCTCTCAGCAAAATTCATTATAGGTATATGGAAAGGCTGCTGATTTATTTTACATGCGTGTGTGTATGTTCAGGGGCACACACACATGCATGTGTGCGTGTGGAGAGCAGAGAATTAGGAACACCATCCACTCCATTTCAGACATTGTTTCTCACGGCATGGTTACTTTAACACCCGGAGCTACATTTAACGCTCAAAACTGTTGTTCAGGGCTGCCTCTCACATTGGGCTGTGGCAGGGTAAATTCAATCATAACCCTCTCTTCATCCCTCATGTCCTCCCCTCCCCTCTCCCAGGGATGCCCCCGTCTCTGCCTTCCCAGTGCTGAATTATACACCTGTACCACTATGCCCTGCTTTTTACCCCATTTCGGGGGTTTGAACTCAGACCCTCGCTCTTTCCAGGTAAGTATTTTAGTTGCTAGTCCTCTCTGGAGCCAGCTACTGATATTTGCATGCTGACTTTCTCTCCCGCTACTCTGTTAAAAGTTTTCTCTTAAAATCAGATCTGTATGTTTGCTGGTATAGTCACTAAAGGTCTCTAAGGACAGGATCCTATCCTGTGGAAACAGGGATAATGTAATAATGTCTTTTCCTGTTGGTATCATCTCCAGGCAGCCCCCCCCCCAAAACACTCACCTCTTTGTCATTCATTCTTGGACTGCTCTTTTAGCTTCTGTTTCTTTAATTTCTGCTCTGATCTTCATCATTTCTTTCCAGCTCCTGCTTTTAGGTGTAGTTTGTTCTTGTCTTTTTTAAGATGTCGATGAATATCATTAATTATTTGATACCTCTGATTTCAGAATGTAAACACTCACATTATAAACTTTCCTTTTAGAATTGCCTGAGTTGTATCCCAAAGTCTTGCTATAAATCAGGAGAAAGAGAAGAGTACCCAAGCTCCAGACTGTTGAGCCTGTCTGTGTTGGACAGGTAGGTGTCCATTGTCACTGGAACTGTCCTTACTGTAGCACCTTCCCTTCTGTGCATACCAGAGCTCGTTGCTGACCACATTTACCTTTGAAATCTGTAGGCTAAACAGGATCTTGTATGTTTATGGGTTTCCTCAGACCCTCTTCTCTTAGCTGGCTAGTGTTGGGGGATGTCTTCCAAGTGTATTAGGAATGTGGGAGACAATGACAGCCCTAGATCTACACATATGCTGGAGCTCCAGAGTTTTGGGACTTCACAGCAGTAATGCAAGATAAATGGCTTCAAAAGTTGACTTACTTGCTGACTCAGGCACAGGGCTAGGGCAGCTCGGAGTAACCCCACTGACTGGTTTACTTCCCAAGGCTGTTTCTTACATTGGGCTAGTTAAATTCAAGTACTGTAGCCTGTGATGTTTCCAGTCCTCAGGAGCCCAGGGTAGCTCAGTTTTAAACAGGTTCACTCTCAACACAGAGTCAAGCCACTGCCTTCTGAGTCACACAGAGTGAGTAGAAACTAGAGATGGCTCAGAAGTTACCTTTGCTTTCCCCCAAGCCTGAGGGTTCAATCCCAACAACCAAATAGTGAAGAGAACAGACTTCTTCAAGTTGTTCTCTGATAGACACAGACAGACAGACAGACAGACAGACAGACACACACACACACACACACACACACACACCACATATGCAGTCACGCAGACAGGCAGGCAGGCAGGCAGGCAGAGAGAGAGAGAGAGAGAGAGAGAGAGAGAGAGAGAGAGAGAGAGAGAGAGAAAGACAGAGACAGAGACAGAGACAGAGACATGAATGACTGCATAAATGTTTAAAGTGTGATTTCTTTCTATTCTTGACAGGTCCACAAAAGGAAACACTGTCTCATCAAAAGTTGCAACAAAACTTGCAAGTCCATTTATTGTGGGCAGGAACTGCCAGTCTCTTCTTACCAGAGCCTCCAGAGCTTCCAGGCCAAAGTTGTGTTTTCCTTAGTTTACTTGTTTGCGTGTGTTTCCTGTTCTTTGCTCTACATTTTCTGGCCCCGTTATTATTACCTCTGTGAAGTTCCAGGGTTAATCCTCTCTGGAATAGAATTTAATTTTTTCCCTTATCCTGGCTTTAGCTTTGTTATGTCACAGCAGCTATGCGATTAACTAGTCTAGTCTGCAATTTAGCTCGGAGACGATTATATTTTCTTTTAAAGGGAAGATATATTTATTTTTATCTTGTGTACCCATTTTTATTGTGCCTACTGCATGTGTGAGCATGTGTGAAGGCAGGAAGAGTGTGTCACAGGCCAGAGCTGGAGTTACAAGGTCTTGTGAGTTACTCTGTGTGGGTGCTGATTACCAAACCTGGGTCTTCCATAAAAAATTATTTTAACTACTGAGGTGCCTCCTCAACCACAATCTTTTGTTTTAAACAAAGATATAACCTTAGCATGTTGTTATAAACCAGGGTCATCCAACATGTTGCACGTAACCCAGGATAGCTACAAATGTAGCCCGCTACAAAAACCACACTTACTTAAAGCATTACCAGACTATTTTTGGTTACTGGATTGCATGGTTCTGGAGCATGGATTTTCAAGATGATGTTATCATGTGCAGCATCGTGCAAAATAAACCTCTGTGTGTTCTTGATCTTTGCGTGCATGCAATGTCTTCAATTCTACCGAGGTTTGTGGCTTTCAGTTGAGTCATTTTCCAGGCAGAGGCTCAGCATGGCCCACCAGACTTACCTGTGTTCATAGTAACTTGGAGAGTAAAATGTGGCCGTTGTCAATGAAGTCTTAACCTTAGATTACAAACGGTAGGCATTTAATATAACTTGGAAGATAAGTAAGTATTCTTGTTTGATTAAGGGTGTTCCTCACCTCAGCTAGGCATCATGGGCTGTCTGCAGCACTTGGCCCTCTGCCTTACCCAGCATTCCGTGAGTCAACAGCCATCTGCTGTACCTATGCTCTTTACAAGTCTGAATACCCAAGCCCCCCTTGCCACTCCACCCAGACGGCTCCCTTCCATTTTCAGCAATAACCGGAGGGCCTGGCTTCTCTCTGCTTTGTTTCTGTTTGGTCTTGTGGGGCAAGAAGTAGATTCTACTCTGTTTACCCCAAAACTTGCCAAAGCACCATCAGCTGAAAACTGAGAGCGGTTTATGGCACAGTAAGAGCACCAGCTCTTTGCCGTTGGTGTTGGCTTGTGGACACTAAGTCTCTCAAGTATACTATAAACACTCATCACGATCAGGTGCTGGGAATACATCCTCATGCAAGACTTCTGCAGCTTACATTTCAGTAGACACTCGAGGATGGACTTCACCTAGAAATTCATGGTCTTCAGTCTATCCTTGGATATCCAGAGTGAGATTGGGTTCTAAGACCCATCATGCACCTGTAGAGTTCTAGCTTTAGACAGGCCAGTAGATGTCTAACTGTCTCTCCACGGGTGATTCTGGGCCACTAACTTGGAGCTCATAAGTATCTCTAGGCAAAGAAGGACATCCAGGCTCTAAACAGACTCTGAGCATGTTTTATATGAGGAGAGCCTGGGCATCACAGCTGAGACTTAAATCAATCTAGGGTGAGAGCCATAGTCTAGGTTGCTTCTATAGTTTCAGTAATCTTTCCTTAGAGTCCATCTAAAACCAGGAAGTGAGCTTTAAGAAGATCTCTGGGGAAGTTTGGCAAAGAAGTCAGGAGACCTCTAGCAACTTCCCATGCAAGCACCAGCCTGTGGACTCCATACTTGACCCACTTGGTCTAACTAACTTAGAAATGGCTATTTTGGTGTCATTACAAGATTTTTTTTTTTAAAAAAAATCCTGGATGGAAGTGGATCTAACTAGAGTCTAGGTTAGGGAGTATGGACCAATGCTAATGCCTTCTAAGCCCCTCTACTATAGGTTCCCTTGTCTCTTATCCACACCTCTCTCTGAGTCCTGTTAATCAAGACTTAACCTTTTCTGCTTGTCCTCTGACTGTCCACAGTCCTGAGTGTCAAGTCCCCAGTATGAGCACAGGGAAAAAGAAGCAGAAGTGTGACTCATTGCAATATATCTCTGTACCCCTGAAACAAGATTGGCCCACAGCTGGCTTGGGTGTCCATGCATCTGATCACCCTCAAGGTTTTCTCACACCTTTCTAGACTGCTGGGACCTTCTCACCATGGGAGTCAGTACTGCCTTTGTACAATTTATACCTCTCGTTATAAGACTATAGCCAGAGTGAGGAGGTAGAATCCTAGCTTCCTTAGCTGTGCTGGACTCCCATGTGCAGCCTCTAAAGAGCAACGGGTGCTTCTAATTAACAAGGATACCTTCTGGGCCTTCAGTGGCCTAATGCACTCAGGAGACTGGCTCTC
Organism: Rattus norvegicus; assembly: GCF_021556685.1. Lineage (NCBI taxonomy): Eukaryota > Metazoa > Chordata > Mammalia > Rodentia > Muridae > Rattus > Rattus norvegicus. Next base: position 152,450,451 of record NC_141537.1, on the reverse strand, counting down.
AAAAGAGCACATTTTCTCTCCTATCCCAGGGACCCTTCACTGTAGCCTGAATTAGACATCTTTCTTCTTCGAGTTTCCCTGTCTGTGCTGTATGGACATGCCCAGTCTGTTCTGCATGCAGAGGGAAAGGAACATGGTGGGTTGTGGACATAGATTGTTTAGAGAACTGGTGATCAGGTCCTGGTGCTGGAATAGCAGCTTACTGTTCTTGAGAACGCTGCTCTGACCCTAAAGAATCCACAGGGGCCAATGGAAGGCTTCTCCCCTTCACTGGCCTGGAGTAGGCTCGACCTTGTCACTGGGCTTTGCTGTGGGCTGTTTGAGAAGCAAATTTAACCAATTTCTTCTATCTCTATGAACTTCATAGCACAGGAGGTATAAAGAGGGGACCTTCTGGAAGCAAGTGATTGGGGGCGGGGTGTTTCTATCATTCTAGATGATCCTATATTCTCTCTCATGGATGGTATATGATTAAGACCCCAAGGACAACTAGTATGTCTCAAGTCACGACATGGGCAAAGAGACAGTCGGATTCAAGCTCTTGCCTGTTTCTTATATCTTCACATGCATGTGGTCGGATAATCCCACATTGCCTCCCCTGGAGCCTCTGACCCTTCTAAATCTTGTGGGTTACACAACTTAGAACTCACCTGAAAACTATCCTATAAATAATGGGGAATTTGTGAATGTGGACGGAGATGTGGTGAGATCTCTAACATTGAAGACTTGGACATTTGGAGCTTGGTGCTAGCCTCTCTTTTACAAAATGGCTGAATGTGGGATAAAGAGAATCCAAAGACCAAACTGTAAGAGACAAAGGCTGTCTGTTGGGGAAAGTAGGACTGTTCAAGAAAGCTGGCCAGCAGTAGTCAGCAAATTACCCTTTCATTAGCTCCCTCACCCAGGATAGGAACATGCAGAATATTGTGGTTTTCAGCTGTTACAGGGACAGAGTCCTTCCTTTATCACCTACTACAATGACCTATATGTGTATCGTGGGCCTTCCTCTCCCAAATTCTTGTGACTGTTGGGAAAACTCCCGTGACTTTACACTAAGGCATTGCTTGTACAGTGAAAGGCTGTCTGGCCTCTAAGGAGCAATCCCGGTCATGTGGAGAAAATGGAACACCTTTCCCTATAGAGATCTTCCGGCACCGGCAGTTAGACCAAGAGGAGCGAACACTAGGGCCTGTGACCTGTTAAGCTCTTCTGCTAACACTGCAGGGTTGGTCTCCCAGAGTCAGGCTCGAGCAGGTAAAACCAAGTGTGGAAAATTCCACACGGTAACGTTCACTGTGGATGCTTGGCAGCTACATTCGAATACAGAACTTTATTAGGAAAAATTGTAGGTGAAGATACATCATTTTTCATTGATATGACTTCAAAGTAGAAATGGCCTCTCAAATAACTGTCATATATTAAAAACGAGAATAAGAAAGCACACACTGCGTATAGGAAGCTGCCTTCTCCTGGACCATTTTCACATTATCTGGGAGACAGAACTGAAACAAAATACAGTATTCACCACATGCAACACTGAAACCATCGCTGCGTAGACACTGCAAGCTCTGCGGAGGAATGACTTCTGTGAGGAAGCCCCTGGTGACGCCGCCGAGATAATCACCCATGAGAAGATAAACAGAACTCGATGGAGAGGCCTAAAGGCCTCAGGCCAAGTCCCACAGAGGAATGCAGCCTTTTGCTCTCCAAACCCTCCCTCAAAGCCGACCAGGCAATGAATCAGAGGGGTCTGCCACCTCGGCTGCACTTCCTTCCCACTGTCCCCGAGAGCAGGCAGCACAGTGTAAACACAGGGTACAAATCTGGGTTTCAACACAAAGCAGACTGTATGTCTCCAACCCCCTTTTCCCTATCCAGATGCAAAGGCTGGTGACAGAGGGACTGGCTGCCTGGCAGGTTACTTGGCGCCCAAGGGAATTCGGGCAGCACCAGGATCATCAGGGACAGTTAGGTGTCCGGGGTCAACAACCATTCAAGGACTGCTGTGCTTGTATTTTGAAAGCAAGAGCATGGGGAATTAAGGTGGGGAGAGGCTTTTCCCATGTAAATGTCCTATTTAAATGCACATTTGCTCTAGGCAGGCTGTCTCCATCTAGAAAATGACTGTCAGCAGCGGAATTGATACACAAATTCATCTCCCTCCAGTTTCTACCCAGTCTCTTTATCCTCCCTGTGAAGGAGACTTTAAAAGGATCCCTAACTGGAGAGAAGGTGCAAGGCTGTATTTGTTTCGTTCAAAGCTTGGATTAGATGCTAAGTGGCCATTGCACAGCAATCCAGATTTCTCTTGTGGGGGCCCCGGATGTCAAGAGAGTTTAAAATAATTCTGAATCCACATGGGGACCCAGTCTGCAGCAAACCATATGCCCCTTATCCCAACTGGCTTCACATTTTTAGTTTTGTTGCTGTTGTCCAAATTTGATCAAAATCTTGCTGGTTGGATTTTTCATCTGCTGTGAAATCAACTTGAATGACTATTTATAGAAATCCCTCACCACACACACATCACTAACAATTCTACAGCTCGTTCACTCTCAAACACCTGCTTTTGAGGATGATCTTTTGGTAGCTTTCTCCGTTTCCCTTCCCCTTCTTACTCCCTCCATCTTTGTCTCTGAAGAACTAGATACTGACTCTTAACTGTGCGTTTGTCAAAGGTGGCAGGGAGCTTGTATAAAAACTGCAGAAGACAAAACACTTCCTGGGCCGTGCTGGTCGGCTGTCCTAAGGAAAGGTAGGTGGTTCTCCCCTTTCTAGAGAAATGCCCGCCCAGGGGGGCCCAATGCTGATGCTTTTATTCATTGGCTTTTAAAAATAATTGGAAAGAACTGAGACCTGCTAGTCCTCAATAGAAGAATGCATTCGGTTCCAGGAAGCTAAGAACCCACAATTTAAAGCTAACAGTTACGAAAATATGAAGGATCTACAGTTCTTAGAGCTGAGCTCTGTTGCAAACCACCTTTCTTTGGGCTTTGTGTGTCCAAAATGAGCCTGTGAACAGGGAGACAGTGCGCTGTTTCCATGAAAACCTGGACCTCAGGGCCATTACCTCATACACAGCCTTTGCATTTGGGTTAGAGACAGTGCACAGACGAGACATTGGTCATGGAGGTCAACAGAAGCAGGGGGTTGAAGAGACAATATTCCAAACAAGACATAGACGCGCGAAGGGTTTGGGCGGAACAACAGACACTTCCTTTTCCTTCTTGCTGTCCCATTTGAGTAAAGGAGTTCATCTTGAGAGAGTCCTTTTTCAGGGTCATGGAGACAGTCTTGCAGACACACGGTGATGGATGAGACAGAGATGAGCATGGTGGGATGAAGAGGAGAGCATGGGATGAGGGTGGATCTCGCTCTTCCCTGACCTCACACTCCTGCCTCAGCTTGGGGAAAGCCCTGCAATCCTTGGGGGTAGGAACACCCAGTTTCTAATCAGAAAAAGGTGAGCCTCCTGCCTCAGCTCAAAGAGACAAACCTTGGGAGCCACTATTCAGAAAAGGTCCTTCATGGGAAAGATACTAGAACAAAGGAGATGACATAGTGGCCTTGGCCTGTCACCAATGACATTGGAGAATCAGACTAAATGAAAATAAAATAATTACCATGTATCTTGCTATATAATCAAATGGTGAAAGTGTAGCAAACTGCAAAGCAAGTCCCTTGGAAATGGCTTCAGCCCTGCTCAGGAGCAGAGGAAGTGGCTATGGGCCCTTCCCTAACACTGACTTCAGACCTAGGCTCCTTCTGTAAGTTCCTCAGGCGTCTGACTCACACCTCTCACATCTTGAGCCTCCTGTTGACAAGAACAGAGGAGACACATTAAGGCGGATTCTCACCACGTGCCTGGGATGCTGTGTGGCCTGGCAGGAGCCACAGGCCCTACTCCTTAGTTCAGCTTGCAGTCGAGCCATCTTCCTTCCAAGGCCTGAGAGAGTGGGAGGGCAGGGAGGGGCACAGCCAGGACTGATGCTGAGGGTCTGGGTGGTGGTGGCAAGCAGAGAAGACGGGTGAACATGTCAAGCACAGGCTAAGGCACACACACTGGCACAGGAGGCATGGTACAAGGAACACATGACAAGGCACACTGCCTTAACCTTAGGACACTGGTGTTGAGACTATGCATCGACTCCAACAACAGCAGGTGCCCTGAGTTCCTGGGCATCCCCAGGCCTCAGAACTCCAAGAGAAGAGGCAGTTCCCATCAAATATTCACTCTTGATATAATTCAAGTTATTTCATCAAATAATCACTCTTCCTTGAAATCTCTTGGCTGCTCCCACACCACCAGAAGAGGTCTTGGCACTGAGGAGGTGATCTCTAGAGCTGCAGAACCTTCCAGAAGGTGTTTATGCTAGATACTGTAAGGAAGACCCTCTCTCACCTGCCTGAGAACATACAGGAGCACATCCTACCTTCAACCCATCCTTAGACGAAATCAGCTTCTCACGCATTTCCATGAGGACTCTGTCCAGAAGGCTGGGGCTGCCCATTAGATGGGCTTCATAAGCACAGAGGGCTCCTGGGAGCTTGCTGTGGTTCCTAAGAAACAAACTGTTTTCCTACTCTCTAACTCCTAGGAGTCAGGGGTGGATGGTGGGAGGCAGAGTCCAGGGGCATTTCGGAAAGTGGTCTTCCAACTCAGGGCAGCCTCAGTATGGCCTTTGGTTGTTAGGGGCCAACAGTCCTTCCCAGTGTCCTGGAGGGGCTGGGCATCCATTTCTAGGCAGAACTATGGCTTGAGCACAGATCTGGCCTTCAGAAGTGTTTTGTCAACAGTAGGAAGGATGCAGCCAAGGCCACTGAGACCAGACTGTAACTGGCTGCCCCAAGAAGAACAGACAGTAACCCTGGGCTTGAAAGACGCCCACCAATAGCCCACCCCGCTACCTCAGATCTGAGGAGAGGGTATGGACCAGGAGGGCTGTCCAGATAAAGCGTAAGAGTTCGTAACATGGGTCTTCCCTGAAGCTCCCTGGTGAGACCCTTCCCCAGCAAGGACCATGAAGGCCTCTTACCTATTTAATGTTAGACCCTCTAAGGAACCTAGAACTTAGGGACCCAAGAGGGCATGACACACAGGACACTGGGCCTTCCTTCCCCTGCAATCCATTTGCTGTATCTTCAGATCATTTCTTCTTTCTGCCCCAATTATGAAAATTAGACCCAGAGGTCTGGGGTACAAGATGTGTGTGTGTGTGTGTGTGTGTGTGTGTGTGTGTGTGTGTGTGTCTACATGAGATGAAGAAAAAAAATTTTTTCTCCAAAACACTGCTAAAATCAGAGCCTTGCCCTCTATCCTTCTAATCCAAAATGGAGAAAGACAAAAACAAAAGACTAGACAAAAATTGCCAGGTGAGGGTGGTGGGTTGGGATATTAGGTAATTCCAGAGCTTTAACCCAATCCACAGAAGGCAGACATCTCTCAGGAGTGAGGACGGAGGCATTGGTGACCGGATAGCACACCATTCTAGGAATGTTGAGACCAAGGGTGGGGAGGACAGACTAAGAGTCCCTGAAGCTGCTGGCCCTTCAGAAAGTCCCAGAGCACATCTGCCCTCCCCATGAGGGACCCGTTTAAAGACTCTAAAGTGAATTTTCCAAAGGAAAGATTCCCTGAGAAGCAGCTAACATGCGTTCTCTGAGACTTCATTCTTCCTGCTTTTCACCCAACACAGTCTGCAGATACCCTTCTGTGTTGAAACCAAGCTGCTCCCACAGCCCGGGCAGCAGGGCTGAATGAAGTCCCTTCCCAGGCCGCAGGTATTTGGAAAAGCTTCCCGTGGGCCTGAGAGCAAGTCAGTTACCTGAGAAGGCCACAGGGGGCAGTGTGGTTGAGGGGAAGGCACATGCCCTTTCCTGGCTAAGCAGACCACCCTGGCCTTCATGGGATTGTAGGTGTGAGCCTTGTGAACTCCTGGCCAAGGGGCTCAGCTCGGGGCAAGCTGCCAGGCTAGGCAGGTCCTCTGTGGCTTAGCCTCCACCCCAGTCTCTGCACATCTTTCTTCATAGCTTAGCAGACAGAGCAGGGCCTTAAGAAGCGCATAAATACAGCAGCTGGTGTGGCCGCCGGGGCAGGAAAGCCTAAGCATCTGCCCCGGGGTGTGGGGTCTGCCCTGGGATGTGGGGTCTGCCCCCAGAAGAGGGAAGAGTTTACCATCAGTCTGAGCACCTGCCCGGAGTGTGGGGTCTGCCCCCGGAGAGGGAAGGGGGGGTTACAAAGCGCCAGAGCAGAGCGTACTGTGGTCCATCTGCAGGAAGCACGTAACTAGTTTTTCTTTTTCTGGGCCGCCTTTCTCTTCTTCTGTCGCTTCTTTTTTCCTATCTTTTCTTTTTTCCCCACTTTTTCTTCTCTGCGCCCCCTTCGATAGAATTAGTAGAACCATTAATCACATTGCAACATATGGGAGGGTATCTCTCTCAGTTCGCACAGTATTTAGCATTGCCATACGAGTTGTTTTGACTCGGTCTTCAGTTTGAGGCCTGGAGGCCACTTGGCAACTGTGGTTCGTAAGCAATTTATCAAAGTAAACTAGACATTTTCCCCACCCAGAAGTTAAATAGGCTACCTTAACCCTATGGCCTGGGGACCGCTCACAGAGACTGCCAGTTTGCCAGGTTGGTCCTGGTTTTTACCATCCCTGCCAAAGCTCACCAGGAGATAAAAAATGCACATCTCAGAGGGCAGGGAAGGAAGCTCTGGGCCTGCCTTCCTTTTCAAGGCAGAGGTGAACTCTGCCTTCATTACAAATCTGCATTTCAAATTATACAAAGCCAGGGATGTTGAGGCCCCAGGCTCAGGCAGCCCTCCAAGAGAGGCTGAGGAAGGCAGGATGATTGATCCCACTTCTCTTTTTTGGATGCTGGGGAGCATCCCTAGGGATAACTGAGATTGTTCTAGAAAGCTAAGGAGAGGAATGGTTAGCAGAGTTTTTATTAGAGCAACTGCTTTGTGTCTGTCACATTAAAATGATTCAAGCTGAATGGTATTTAATGATTTACGGGGTGAGGCCACCTGTTCCCACCAAAGCCTGATATTAACATGGCCTGGAGTCATGGGATTTTTTACATGGGAAAATAGGAAAGCTTGGTATTACTGGGGTTGAGTCCAGGGATTACATGAGGATGTTAGGAGAACTGAGGAGGAGGAGGGGAAGGAGAATTAGTGAGTCAAGTATTATTCATCAGAAAACTAGCTTGGGTTAAAAAAAAAAAAAAACACAAACTTTTGATGCAGACTCAATCTGCACCCGAGACGAGCCTGCCGCCGTGTCTGTTGCTCGCCGGGACTGCAGGGCAGTCCACAGCACATGACCGGCAGGTGTGCCTGGTTTTCCCATCTTCAGACATGTAAGTGCACTCCATCTAACAACTAGTAGATTTTATTTCAGGTAAATAAATTCCCACATACAGCAGGAGGCTTACAGCACGAAACAGTTGGCATTTTATTGCTAGTGCATATAGTGTCACAGTTGATACAATTTCATTACAAGTGGAAAAATACACTGGCTGACATTGGCAAGCTACAATACATCTATATGTCATATATATTTCTTTACAAATCGCCAGTAGTTCAAGACCGTAGAGGTTATCTACTGACACTACTATGGCTTCTCTTCAAATATAGGAATTGACTACAAATATATTCTGAAATACATTTGTCTTCCAAAGAAACATAAAAAGTGCACAAAAATATATGTAAAAAATGCCTTGCAAATAGTTATCAAAACCACCAGGGCCGTCTGTGATCATTAGGATGTATCCAATTTTTATCTTGTTCCCATTTCTGATTGGAACCCAGAATCCCCACTGTGGCTTCACGGCAAGATTCTGGCTTATTCATTTTTTTCATCTCTGATATTCGAAAACTCAGAGCCCACGGAGCCACTGTTGAAATATATAGGACTCAGGGGCAATTGCAAAAGTCCAATTCCTCAAAGTTTTCAAATTTAAAATTGTGTTTCGGATAATTCTCAGACTTGTGTTCTGTGGTTAATTCTAGGCATGTTCTCACATTATCCAGGAGGGGCTGGCTCCATTCTACAGGAGGCCAAAGAGAAATCTCACAAAGGGCCCAAGTGAGAGGAAAGCAAAGGGAAGAGAGGGAGGAAGCGCCCCCCAAAACATTCTCCTTCCTTCCACTGCAGCATTGGCAGATCAGGCTACAGAGGTGAGAAGCGGAAGCCAGTTGAAGCATGCTTTTGGAGGCAAGCAGAGATCAGGAACGGCTAGGAAAGGGTCTCTGAGCACAGGCCCCAGGGGTACCTTCTAAAGGAAGCTTCCCTACCCCTGACACTGAACTGGAAAAAGGAGCCTCTGCCCAACCTTGAGCTGAGTGACTCTCGGCAAGGAATCTGTTCGGGAGCGCCCCCTGCAGGACAAGCCCTGCAGCATTCCTCGGACCTGCTCTGGTGGAAGGTTGCTACTCCCCAGGGCTCCCAGCAAAGCCACCACCTGTAACTGTGCCCAGAGGCCCCAGGGAAGCGAGAAGCTCCAAAGCAAACCGAATACAGACCTTGAAGTAATCACTGCTTTTAAAAAATGAGGATGAGGATGAGGATGAGGAAGATGAGGATGAAGCTAACTGGTTAGGGTAATACAATTTCTTAGAAAAACCCCAGTTATAAAAGCTCCATTGTGCACGGGCGAGGGCACGGATGAATATAAGTAGCAATATCGTACCATATGCTATTGGTGGAGTGTCTTTGTGCTGGCAAATCTCAGCATGACCCCAGTCAGTGCCGTCCCATTGGCCAACCTGGCCAGGGTTCAGGCCCTCCTCCCCACCACTGCCCTTTCCTCTCCCACGGAGGTCAGCCTTCCTCAGGGGTCTACTGGAAAGTCCTTTGGGCTGTTGTGCTTACTTGTTTAAGGCTTTGTCCAGGTACTCTTGGATCCACTTTAATTTCGGGTCAATGCACACTTGTCTGTTGTTGCTTTTCAGCCTTGCACTGCCAAAACACAAGGGAAGAGACACTGTACAGCCGAGTGGGAGAAAGCGATCGCGCGGGCTCACCCGACACACCCAGCTGAAGGTCCTCACTGAAGGGCCCAGCTGCTGCTCCTGGAAGCCTCAGTTTTGGAAGACACAGCGCTTGAAGTGTGTTGGGACCACCACTGAGGAGTTAGGGATGTGCTAAGGATGCTTTCCAGGGGACACAGAGAAGAGACCACAGCAGAGACATCTGAGCATCTGGCCAAGCCAGAGTTTGGCAAATGAGTAAAGTAAAGGAAAACGAAGGTCGAATCTCCTAAAGGAGCCAAAGCCCAAGGAGGTGGAGGAAGAGCCACCCAGAAGGCGCAAATGACTGACATCATGGGTGCGCGGGGTCGGGGGTGGGGTGGGGTCTTGGAAACCTCTGGTGAGTGCCAGAAGCAGCCTAAAAATTTGACAGAGCATCTTGATAGCACACAGGACAAACTTAAGGGTAGCTCAGGAAAAAGACGGCAGGAGTGCAGAAGGGGAGGAACAGAGCAGGTGAAGTGGGGTTGTTCAGATGGGCAAGGATCAGTCTAGACAAAATGTCCAGCGGTTGCCTGAGAGTGTTTACAAGTTCACAGAACGCTTGAAAGTCTTAGCTTTGTGGGTTTGTTAAAATTGACTCAATGTTCTTCCTCCCATTCCTAGGCTTCCTAATTGAGAGATGAACTGGTTATTCTCCATAAAGTCCTTGATGACAGATAATTAAAAAGCAAAACAAAAACAAAAACAACAAAAAATGTTGGGGATTTAGCTCAGTGGTAGAGCGCTTGCCTAGCAAGCACAAGGCCCTGGGTTCGGTCCCCAGCTCCGAAAAAAAAGAAAAAAAAAAAAACAACAAAAAACAAAAGCAACCCCCCTCCAAGAAAACAAAACAAAAACCAACCAAACAAACAAACAAGAAAACACAACAACCAAAGACAAACACAAACTACTGGAGAATATTCCTCCCCAGCCACTAAGTTGTCTCTGGGGAAAACAAACGCCTACCCAGTGTCCTAGGACAGGTAAAGCTCTTCAGGCAGGCTGTCCATTAGTTGGTCAAAGGGATGCAATTTCAATAGGGTTTGGGGGGGCAGTCAGTCTGGATCCAGTCATTTATTAACTTAGTGATCACTTAAAATCAATAGTTGTATTCGACACTGAATGTTCAACGTTCATTCCCAGGACACTGAACCAGCGTGGCCTACTCAAAAGTCAAATCATCACCTTAGAAATACCTTTCTCAGGACAATACTATATTTTAATCAAAATAGTAAAAGTAATATTCACCATCGAGGTCTCTAAAGCATACTGTACATAACACAGCAGCGAAGGCCGGGAAGGGAGGCTGATGAAGCACGGAGAGCCTAAAGCAGTCGCTGTTGGGCGAAAAAGCCTTCGAGCTAGCATGGTTCCAGCTGCCGTATCCTTATACTGTTTTTAGTGTTGAGTCATCTCAACACTTGGGAACCCCTCCTAGGAGGCTCTGAGCCCTCACCATCCTCAGGTATGGGAGGACAGACTAGCACACGACACACCTCTGCCAAGTCTACCAGACTCTGAGTGAGATATTTACATCACTTATATGTTTTGGGCTTTTCTTATTTCCAACCTAAATTTAAATCAAACGCTGGCTGCTATCATCACCATCCAGCAAACTGGAAAACTCTGAAACAAAATGACTTTAGAATGTTGACCTCTGAGAAAGTGATTAAAAGTATTTCCATGCTATCTCGAGTCCTTTTTGTTTCGTTTTGTTTTGTTTCACTACATGAGAAAGGATTGATTTTGGGTACCAGAGCCTTGAAACTGACAGGACAAATGCAACTGTCGATAGTAGAGGGCTGACCTCCGTCAAGACCATGGCTTTCTCGGTAAAGAGGCAGCCCACTGTAATGCAAGAAGCAGCTTGGAAAGCAAGAGTGAGAAACACTGAGCACACCAGGGTTCTGGGAACAAAAGTAGCCTTTGAAACTCAGGTCTGATGGCACATCACTGTTCCAGTGATGGTAACAGCTGCCCCTAATTATGCCGAGTCTGAGGCCTTCTATACTGTGTTCCTCCTTGGGAAATGACGGCTAAGACTTACACAATCTGAAGGGCACAGTTTGGAGTGTTGAGGATTTTCAGATGTTTGACGTTGGCTCTGGCGACATGGCTCTCGAAGAATCGGCAGGGGCATCTGTAGCTCAGGCTGACTGGCTTACCTAAAGGAGGTGTAGAGAGAAAAACAGGACTAGTCATTACTCTGCCTGGTGCTGGGGGTTTGAGTGTTTGAGGGTTTACTGGTACCAGTGATGAAGAATGGCAGGAATGGTAACAGAAAGATTCTTGCAAAGACCCTCCCCTCTGCTAGGGAGCACCGTGAGATTTGATTGGGCTCAGCTTCTGAGGGACAAAAGAACCGGGGAAGTGGGGGTTCTAGGCTCCTCTTCATCCCTCTGTTGCAAGTCCTGGGGGTGGGGGCTTCCCTCTACCACCTGCAGCTCCCCCTCCTCCCACTCACCCTATCCTAAGCCCTGGAAATCACAAAAGAATCCAAGGGGAGGCCCTGGATTTACCTTCTATCCAGCTTTTCCCAAAAGCTGGGGTCAACCGTGGCTTTTATGGTCACTACCTAGATGCTTAGGCCTCCTGGATCCTATTACTAGCTTTGTTTGCCAATTCACCAATTTGCAAAATGCTTTAATTGACACTCATTAGTGTAAATTAGCAAGGGGCTCCTTTAGAACCCCTCTTAAGACCCACCCTTTAAGTCTAGAATTGCATACCCCTGAGGACTGGATTTGTAGCTGCTCCCCTCCCCTCCAACAACAAGATTTTATCCTAGCTCTTCTTAATATCCCCAGATGTTTAAATTTATGGGTCTCTTCACCAACGTTTAAAAGTATGGTTGAGAATAGTTAGTCCCAGGATTTTAAGTTTGCTTATTCAGAGTTCCAGGGGACTTCTGGGTACTCTGAAGGTCTCTACCTTTGGGAAGCAGGTGGAGAAGTGGGCCAAATTAAATATATGATGGGATTATCTTCTTCTGCAGGTGCCATTTAGCTAAGAGATGCGTGACCTGGGAAGGGTAGTTATTTAGACGCTAAAGCATAGGAAAAACAGACTGCAGATACAGACCAAAGTCCGAACCAGCTCGCTGCCCACCCTGGTCTTGGGAATGGAGAGACCTTGGCTTATGGAGACAAGGCGCATTCACTCTAACAGGCCTGGGAAGCTTGCTGTCCTGGGTTTAAGCAAGGAAGCCTAGGGTGCCTAATGTCTAGCTGCTGAGTTGGATCCGCTGATGGGGAAACATAGGAACCACAACAAGGTTAGCCATGCTGCAACTCGAGGGCTGTGCAGGACCGGAGGGCACACAGGCGCTAGGAGGTAAAGAAAAAGTTCATCTGGGCAATGCAACGGAGTCCTGCCTAGAGAACAGGTCTGATCCAGACACTTGGTTGCAGAGAAGTCAAGAGTCCGACGCTTCCTAGAGTCAGAATATGTCTGGGGGTGAGACACCCCAATTACTCGGGACAATTGCACTCCAGCCTTGAGGACCCGAGTTCCTACATTCCTGCCTCATACTTGACTTCCCAGGAGGCAGTACAGTTTGCCAGAGACTGTGACCCTTGCAACATCACCAGCTCATTCAATTATTAATGCCCAAATCAATGTGCTCCATGATGAGGCACTGGGGGCCAGTGGGAAGTTGCAGCCTCCCAGGTGTTCTCAGTAGCAGAGGGAAAAAAAAAACGAAATTGCCTTTCATTTGTCTTTTTTACTCCTCCGATCAGCAACTATTCTTTTATTGAACTTTTACTGAACATTTACTAAATTTTTACTGAACATTTCCCTCGGACTAGGCAAGTCCAGCCTCTCCAACCATACTTAGCCAAACAAACGCAGGTCCCACTACTTTCCGTAGCCTGTTGTTCACAGGGAAAGAACCCAAACCAACGCTTTGGCGCACTTGGGGCAGCATTTAGATCGCAGCCTCACCAAGGGCTCCGACCGCCCCTCAGTTCGGAAACAACACAGCGGAGGAAGGCAGGGGCCCGACTGGTAGCGTTTTGTTTTGTGTTCAGAGGCAATGGTTTGTTTTGTTTTGCAGCAACGGTGTCTTGTAACAGCGCTGAGAGTTTTCTCTTCAGTGTCAAAAAAAGAAAACAAAATGAAAGCCCTTTCCCAGTGAAAGAAGACACCACCCCGGGTCTGGGAGACTGAACTCTGCTGCAGCTCTCATTCCAGAGCGGAGGGCTCCGGGGCTGGCTACAAAAGCGCCCATTTGCAGGTGTGTTTGGGGGTTGGGGAGAGGTGTGCATATAGCTCGAGTAACTGCTGCGCCTTTGTCTAGTGACCCCGGTAAGAAGAAAAAGGCGCAGCGAAGAGACGCGTGCTCAGGTCCGCGTCGCTACGGACCAACGAACTGTGCAGAAGCGCAGCCCTGGCTGGTGGCGCAAGCTCTAGAGCTGCACTGCGCTGCTCATGGCCCCGAGGGTGTTGTAAGAGAACTCGCTACACTCTGAGGGGACGAAACTCAACTGCACCACCGAACCTATAGCCAAACCAAGCTACTTTAAGAGTTTGCTGGCACACGCACCACCCGAATGAATCTCCTGCACGGTCAATTCCCGGACCGCGCTGCCCTTCGCCTCTGGGAACATCTGGGCGCGGGTGGACACTAGCTGAGTGCAGCTGGCGCGCTCCGGGGCCCAAGCCCAGGACACCGTCGCCCAAGCTTCCATTCCGCGCCGACCCCACACTTGCCCAACAATCCTGCAGGGCCTCGCCTGCAGCTCTCTCTAGGTCCTGCAGCTGCGCTTCGCAGAGCACAAAACCTCGGTGTGACCCGTGGGACACGGGAAAGGGCACCCGTAGGGAGTGCGCCCTGCAAAGTGGGCTGCCTGAAGTTCGCTTGCAGTGAACGGCGCGGAACGAGTTCTTTCTCCGCGACTCCCGCGCGGGCAGGGGAACCGCGGACCCGAAGGAGCTCCGGCACAGAGCTGCGAGCCTTGCCCGGGCCCGGGCGCAGATTACACTCACCGTCACTGATGCAGAGCGCGGCCAGCACCAGGGCCAGCACGGCGACGACCTTGGCGTCCATGGCGTGGGCGGGAGGGCGCGCCGGAGGCTGCAGAGCTGGGCAGCAAGAGGACACCGAGGTGGACGGAGAGTGAAAGTGCGGCAGCGAGAGGCGCGCGCTGGGCGCTTTAGAGCCGAAAACCAGGCGGGGCGGGGCTCGTCAAGGGGCGTGTCTGAAGTGTGGCTGGGGTCTCTGACGCGCATCCCCTGCGGAGCAGCCGCCCTTCCAGTCCCCTACCTACCCACCCCCTTCTTGGCGCCCTCGGTGTCCCCGGCTCCGCTGGGTGCCGAGGCCTTTGATCTTCCCAGTCCCCAACTTGGGCGGGCTCCTTGGACTACAAATGCTCCCATCCTGCAGATAGAGAAACTAAGGGGCTGTCGAAATCGAAAGCTGTCAAGTAAGGACCAGAGGCGAAACTGTGTTCCAGGCGCGAGGTTCTGTTGCGCCGCACCCAAAAAAGTTGCCAGAGAACCCTTTCTTTGGTGCCAGGACCTCAAACTGACCCACCTCTCTCCCAGGGTGTCTGTGCCGCAGGCGACAGCTAGGCTTAAGGGCAACGCGGAGCAACCTACAGTTAGAATAACTTGGACTCCCAGCCAAAGTCTCACTACAGTCACCCCCGGGAAGATGCATTCTAACGTAGGGCTGTGCTGCCCAGCAAAGAGACCAAGCGGGTCTTCCAGACATAGTACGGTGAATTTTCTTTGCCACCCCCCCCCCCTCTGTAACGGTATCTGACGCTGGGGGGGGGGTGGCGGAGGGAGGTGACACAGCTCTCACCCTGCAGAATGGAAACGGAGAAATCACTGAGAGTCTCACTCCCGCGAAACGTCGTGACGCTCAGTACCTGGTTTTAATGGGTGTTCTTAAACTTCAGTGTTTTCTGCCTTTCCTGAAGAAAGTCCAGTGTTCCAAAAAGGACGAAAGAGTTCCCTACACCCCTGCTCCCTAAAACCCCTAAAACTTCGGAAGCCCAGGAGTGAGTGCTTCCGAAGGTGGTCATTGGTGTCTTTACAAATATACCCACTGGTGCTCAGTCCTGCCGATAGACCGTTGTACTCCACGCTGGTCAACCAAAACAACCCCAACCTGGGTGTGGGGAGACACAGGGGAAGGGGCAGACCGCAGCTGGAGGGCTAGAGGCTGGGAGCAGCGTCCTTTGGACCTTCTGCTGCCACATACAGTGTTGGCCACACTCCCATTGCCTTTCTCACATAACCAATTAGCGATTTGGATTCTGTTATCACGTTCACCCAAGGGAGTGCACAAAAGAGACTTGCCTCTGTCTCAGGGCAATCTGGGAATCATATTTTTGAAGAAGTGGCCAGGACCTTTGGGCCTGGGGCTCCACCTAGGGACTAAAGAAGGGTGGCCGGGGTCAAGAGGAAAATGTTTCAGACATGAGAGTGTCTTAAACAATTCCGCCAAGCACTTTGCGTCCATTCATTTGTCAGGCGCACTTTAGGGGCTCAGCTTCAAATCTGGAACAGCGCCGACCTGGGCCCTGTGTTTAAAAAGTAGCACTCTAGAGAAGGCAACCATTCATTTCTATCGGCTTTTGCATTATCCTGAGCGTTCAGGATGCTGAACACTGAACTTGCTGGCCTGTTGTACTGTAAGATCGGCAGAGGCTGGGCTCCGGCGCCCTCTAGTGGTCCCATCTCCTCTGCTCCAGTAATCGGAGAGGCTGGGGTTCAGGCAGTTGGGATACCTGACGCCTGTATAAAGAACAGTTTTTTTGAAACAAAACAAAACAAAACAAAAGAAAACAAAACAGATGCTCTTGGGTAAAACCTACTCTGCGCACAAAAACTTGTGTGGTGCTCCTATTCCCTACATCTCTGAGGTAAACCTCTGCTGTAAGTTTGTCCAAAGTAGGTCGACGTCCAGGTCTCTTGCTACTTAATGTTTGCTAGGAAATCAGGAGAGAAGGACCCACTCACAGCCCAGGAGTGAAGTTGGGGGGAGGGGTATCCTATGCAGGCCAAGAGCGAAGCAGAAACCAGCAAAGGCTCTGGCAGACCGAGGCTCCAGAACAGAAGCAGATGTGGGTCACATCTGTCCCTACCCTCCTACAACCATTCATTAAAACACGTTCCGTAGGTTCTCCTCCATGTGCTAGACATGCACTAAGAGTTCGAAATATTTAAAAGAAAAAAAATTCCGGGGTAGGGCAAGAAGAAGAAGGGGCGAGCAACACAAAAGCCAGCAACCGAGCACCAGTCATGGAAAACAACAGTGAGCGCTCTGGGGAGCTGCCACGCACAGTAAGAGGGTTTCGGATAGGGTGGATTTTAGATTTAAAAAACTCGGGGCTGGGGATTTAGCTCAGTGGTAGAGCGCTTACCTAGGAAGCGCAAAGCCCTGGGTTCGGTCCCCAGCTCAAAAAGAACAAAAAAACAAAACAAAAAAAAAAAAAACAAAACAAAAAAAAACAAAACAAAAAAAAACAAAAAAACTCTACAATTTTACAGTTGGTGAATGATTTTTTTTTCATTTAAAACCACAAAGAAACTGATGGGGGTTGGGAGTCATAAGCCTTTCGAATGTGCTCGAGCCAAAGAAGTCTCTCCACAACTTGGGGCCATCTTTGTTGATGCAACCGTCTCCTCTACTCAGGTCCACCCAGTTCCTCTGTGGGAAGACTGGTTTCATGGGAAGGCACAGAAAACCAGCTCATGTCTCTGTGAAATCTGCAGCTCTCCTCCACATAACCTGGGAACAGAGAGCGGGCTGCTGCCTCCTGGATGCTGCCCTTTGGCTTTCAGGGTGGACTATCCAGAAATCAAGATGGGAGCCTGAAGGCTGGCTTCAGAGTTACTAAGCAGGCTTGTCTACATGGCCAGCCTCTGGGTCCCTGGTGCAAACATCTGCCCCTTAACCCTCTGCTTGATCAGCGAAGCTCACTGCAAAGTTCACTGGCTAGCCTTCCCCGGTTGGCTTCTCAGGGCAAAGACGAAGATCTGTACCAAGTCCCCATCTGCAGGGTGACTGCCAAGATGACTTCAGTTGTCTCCTTCTGAAAGCAATATTATTATGGTCTTTAAAAAAAAATCCATGTTTCCCTTGACTAGATCCCAAATTGAAGTTCTTAAAATCCCCTGCCACCAGGTGGGGAAGGATCCTAGGAAACCTGAGGCAGACACCACTGGGTTTGGGATGCATACATAGGCAGGACCACCTACAGGAAGCATGCATGACCATCAAACCAGGATGTCTATCGAACATGGTCCTGCTCAGGATGACCAGACACTCTAAGACACACATATTTGCCAAAGCACAGCTAGGAGAAGAGCATCCCAGATTTAATGATCTGTGGAAAACTTCAGTTTCTCTGGGCCGAGGCCTGAGAGGTGTCCACATTAGCTCCCAAGCCAGGAGAATTGGGTCTGGGTTTGTTCCACCTCTCTATGCCTAGCTACCTTGACTTGAGCTAACCTTCCTTTCAGCAGACAGGGTTCAGTAGCGAGGATATCACTAAGGGTCTTGCCTGGAACATAGCAGTTGCACCTCACTACAGGTAGTGCTTTCTGTGGTTCCAGTCACCTACAGTCAACCATGCCATGGAAACACCCAGTGGAAGAGTCCTGAAATCAATAATTTCATGTTCTAGATTGTCCGTGGTTCTGAGTATGATAAAATCTCTTATGAATACATCGTATCCCAGTCACCACACTGTCCAGCATATTCACAGAGCACATACTCCCTACTTGTCTCTTAAGTTCTGTCAGTGACAGATGAAAGCCACAGATGACCTTTGCAGGGCTTGGTGTGATTCATGGTTTCAGAGATCCATGGGCGGCGTTCTCAGAGCACACTCGCAACTACTGTATATACCACATTCTGCTAACCACAAACCCGACTGACAGACAGACTGTGAGCTTGGGAGCATGTGTCACTCGGCATCCTATTCTTGTCCCCTTTGTGTCCTCACACCTGCCCTGTGAGATTGGTTCAGTGTTCACTACCCAACTTGCAGAGTCAGTCCTCCCCCACGTTTTTAACTTTGAAGACCTGGGATTTAAATGTAATTTACAAGAGGGCTGTCCTGGGGAGGGATGAAAGCAAATTTGCTCCACAGAAATTCAAGACACCTTTGAATTCAGATAAATACGTGTTTAAATTTTTGTTGTTCTTGTTAGAATATTCCACATGTTTTGTGGGGGTATATTTTGTAGAAAAGAATTACTTATTGTTTATCTGAGATGCAAGCTTACCTATATATCTTGTGTTTTGTTTATGATTAGTCTGACAGACCGACTTCAGGATCTATACTGTAAGAGATCCCCCTCCCTATGGGCTTTCCGCCCATTCAGAATCTGTGGATAGAAAGACACGAGAGGCATATTCTTGAATTGCCCATTTTCTCATTGAGGGGATATCTTGAGTTTTATCAAGTCAGGGATGCTAAATGGTAGTGTGTTGATACGATAGAAGATAGAAGAATGCCCTTTCTCTGTTCCGTTCCTGAAATTCAAGCAGACACTTGTCCTAGCCCTTCTTCTTCCCCTGAGCATCACCAGTGCCCCTCCTCCTCTAGTAGACATACAAACAGCCCAGGCACTGGCATCCTTTCTGATACAGGATGCATGGACTGAATGTGGGGAAGGAAAAGGTGATACCCAGAAAACAGCAGCACGTGAACGTGAACATATCCTGATTGAAAGCCAGGGAAGGGGCCAGGAATTCCTGGGAGTTGTGAAGACTAAGCCTGGTGCTTGCGCAGGTAGTCACTCCCCACCCCCACGTCAGAGAAACCAGAATTCTGTCCTCACTTGCTGTTCTTGCTTAGAGGGGGATCTTGTTCTCTGTCCTTCACTTCATGTCACTTTGTGGAATATCTGCGGTACACAGACTCCTCGGAGAACCTTTCAAGGCCAAGTTTGAAGATAGGTACCTCTGAGAGCCTGGCCCAGAAGATGGACTCTTGAATAAACTTTTCAGCACCTCTCAATCATTCACCTACCTAGCATGTGTCTTAGTTTTGCTTCATTTACTGTGACAAAATACTCCAATAAAATCCACTTAGAGGAGGAAGGGTCTTTTTGGCTTGGGGCTCCAGGTTAGAGTCCACCATGGTAGCGAAGTCCCAGCAGCAGTGGCTTGGGAAGCAGTCACTTTATATCCAGAGTGAAGAACAGTGGGGATAGAACAACAGCTCAGAATAGAATAATGCATGCTCAGCTTTCTCTCCCAGGTCCATTCACACCAGGGCCCACAAATGGCACTTTTAAAAATTCACAGTGGTCCTTCCCATCCCAATCAAAACCCAATTCCAAAAGGCTGTCGCAGGCATGCTCCTAACATAATGTGATGGAGACAATTCCATTAAGACTCTCTTCCCCGGTGCTTCTATATTGGGTTAGATTGACAGCAATGACTTCCACACCATCTCTCTATCCATTCATACACATATCCATGTACTCACCCAACCATCACCTATCCATCTATCCTTCTATTCACCATCTGTCTGCCCATCTACCCACCCACTTATCATTTCCTCGGTCCATCGTTTCTTCATTCACCCGTCACCTTCTCCTTTTACACCTTCATCAGTCCCCACCACCACCCACACCTCTATATCTGTCCACTTACCACTCCTTCCTAATGTCCTTACACTCATTCATAGCCAGTCAACGGTTCCACATGTCTAAGTCTCCATCTCCAACCACGTCTCCACTCCACTCATCCACTCACTCATCTACCCATCTACTTACCACTTTCTGGGTCTTTCTCTCCAACTCTTCCATACCAGTGACTTTACGTTGTTTTAAACTTAAAAGGCTCTCTCTGTGAATAAGATCTATGTCTTCTGCAACCCTGGCCCCAAAGCAAGGAATAAACAGGTCAGGGACTCCTAACTTGAAGGTCGCACAGCACAATAAGCCTTAGTCTTATGCAGATTAAAACCTTTACCTTTCATTTTGCTGAGGGACTAGTCCTCTCTGGAGGGCAGGAAGCAAGGCTGGGGATACCCACCCAGTGAGAGGAACGGTATCTGAATGTGTCTCCCTCCCTGGGTCCACCCCTTGGGTTTTCTCCATAAGTTAAAAATAAATAGAGAATAAAGAAAGAAACAAACCTTTACCTCTCTGTTTACCCTCTGCATTTAATGAACAGTTGTTAACATGACTGAAACCATCTGATGATTTTTACCAAATGGAAAAATCTCCCTACAGGGGCAATAAAATAAATATTCGGGACAGAGAGAGGCGGTCGTAAAAGGCATTACCCGGTTGTAAACAGAGGCGGGTTGCGGTGATCTATTACCCCGGCCTTGGCAGCTTTCAACAGTTCTGGGATTCCAGGAGGGGGATCTGACCCAAGGCAATATTTACTTCTGTGGCTTTTTCGGCAGGTCATTGTGGGTATAATTCTGTCGACCAGTTGACTGGAGTTGAGGTTTTGAGCAGGAAGCCAGAGCCCCAAGCACTCATAATTCAGGAAGAGTAAGGCACCCTTTCCAGGGTGTGCCAAGAAAAGCACAGGGTACTGTCCTGGCTGTCAAGGTGAGGGTCCCGCAGAACCAGGCCATTGTCAGTGGGATATACAGCTTGTTTGTACTTGGGCAGACAGTACTGATGGTTGACACATCTGTTGGCTGTATTTCAACCCGGAGGCCCGGCTGTGTTTGGTGTTCTACTGTGCAAATGCATGGTCATTTCGCACACTTTCACGCACAGTCTTAGACTCTTTAAGGATCCTTCACTCCAAAGGGAGTGAAGCTTAAACTCTCAAGGACAAGAATTATTCCCCAAGGACCAAACACTAAACTGATTCTTGAAGTGGCCACAGTCAGTAGCAGCCTCTGTAAAAGCGTCAGAGTGTCCAATGTTAGACAGAGCAAAATGACCATACTGATGGGCCACACAGTGCTGCATGCAGAAGCATGTTTATGCTGTCCTCTGAGGCAGCACGCAGACTCAGAGGGGAGCTGTGTCTCAGGAGTCAGTCTTGTAGCTTGGCTTGGGTCTTGGCTCTTAGCATTGACTTTAAGACCTACTCTTGGGTCAGTTTGCTACTAAGCCTGACCCACATGACAGGAAGAGAGAACTGACTTCTGAAAGCTGTCTTCTGACCTCCACATGTACACTGTGACTGTGCACATGTGTCCCCATAAAGAAGTAAATGTAGCTTAATTCTGTTTAACATTCCCTTCCTGTTCCATGGCCTGGCTGTCGAAATGTTTGGTCGTTGGTGGCTTTGGGTACAGCAGAGTAGACACTTGAAGCTACAGCCGAGTCCAGGATACACTTGTTGGTATGCATATGGGTCAGTGTATCACAGACAGGCCCTGCTCGGTGGTTAAGAGGCCAGTTTAGTAAACGTCAAGAAAAACTAAGAACAAATTGAGCCTGACGTTGCCTCAATCCGCTGAATAGTCAGTCAGCCATGGGGTCTGTAGTACATGGAAGCCTGGGCGGCAGGGACTAGAGTGGGCTAGGCCTGAAGTGTGGGACAGATTGAGTACCCAGGTAGGCCATGGCACCAGCGTCCACTGCTCTTTGTCTGCCAGAGCCTTCTAGAGCATCCTAGGCACAGTTTTCTAGGCGTCTGAAGATTGAGTCCCTCGCTCCTGCCCTTGCAGACCTGAGATGTTTGTGCCTAAACCTGGACACAGGTTTTTCAGGATGCAATGATTAAGAGAGGTTTCAGAGACTGGAGATGGGGCAGGGACTGTTGTTCGTCCCCCTGTGGTGGCTCTATAAACTCTTGGTATCCTGCAGAAGCGTGGGGATATCTGTTCTTGTTTCCCAACTCCCAGTTGACAGCTGCCTCAGGAGGCCGGACTTTTGTGCATTTATCTCTTCTAAGGGTATGTGGTGAGACAGAGTACTCAACTCTGTCTTTATATGAGAAATCTGAATCTCAAGGCTAGACCTGAGGGTGGTTGCCTGAGTAGAGGGGGCAGGAAAGTGAACTGAGTATCCGTCGTCTCTTGGAGTATGTGGTCCCTGAAGGCTGATGCATGGTTGGAGGTCTATAAGCAGAGAACGTTTTGACATTTCCTCCAGCATATCAGCCCTTAGCATGTTAGTCAGCTTTAGGTGGCTGCAAAAGATACCTGAGAAAATTATCTTCCAAAGCAAGACAGCCCTTAGGGGCTGAAGAGATAACTTAGCGGTTAAGAGTGCCCACTACTCACTCTCACAAAGGGTCCAAGTTTAGTTCCCAGAACCCATGTCAGGTGACTCACAATTACCTATAACTCAAGTTCCAGAGAAATTGTCACCTCTGCCCTCCATGGATATCTGGCACATATATGTGTATACATATACACACAAACATACACATGCACATACACGCATACAATTATATATACATATAATATGCATACACATTCACATATACATATACACGTACATATATATTGAAAAAAAGAAAACCACTTACTTTGACTCAGTTTTGAAAGTGACAGTTTATGGGCTGCTTCCCCTGTCATTTTGAGGAGGTGAAGAGGCAAGGCATGGTGACAGACAGTGCATGGCAGAGGAAGTCATATGGCTGGAAAGAGAAAGAGAGGAAAGAGACCCGAGTCTCACAATTCCCTTTAATGACTCACTAGCAAATGCCAGAAGACCTCTCCCTGGGCCTCACTTCCCTATATCCCTTCCTGAGAAGTAAGAATTACACATGGGATGTGAGTGATACATTTAAGAGGCTCACTAGCGTTCGGACATTGGTTGGAAAAGATTTCCTTCCAGCGGCCCCTATGGGCTCCTGTAGGCTTGCAAACCCCTAAGCCATCATATTGGGGCTGCTGGGGAGTTGTCCAGACAACCAGATCCTGGTCTGAGTCTCAGCGACTGGCCTCCTATAGTCCAGGAACACTTTATCGATGGCCAGCCCTCTACTCGTGTTGGAAAGGGGAGGAGTAGACAGAAGAAAGAAGGAAAAGCAACCTGGGGAGTTGCATTGAAGAGGCTGGGATGTGCACACAGCACTGGTCCTTAGGAAGAGGCCGCTGGACATACTTCCATGCCTCTATTCAGTCAGAGGGCGGGGCTGGCCTGCGGGTGCACTGCCACCGGCCCCTTCCTTTCCCAGGCTGTAGAAGTGAGACTCTCTTCTTGCTTTCCCCCCACCTAGCCAGGGCAGGTGTGTGCTTGCCCTAGAACACGTCTGGGGCCAGGAGGAAGAGCAGACTGTGAACAGCTGGACCAATTCTGGGAATGACCGAGGACCAAAGGAAAGAAAGGAACTTGTTTATTCAGGCGGAAATGCTTCGTGCGTGCAGAATTTGACCTCCATTCCCAGGGTGCCAGATGGTAGATGTGTTTAGTTCAGATGAGAGAAAGGAAGAAGAAACTGGATGGAAAAACCAATGATCAGGCTTCACGGAGGCCTGATTCTCAACTCAGACGGGGGCATAGTGTCTCTACTCAGCAGGAACACCCAACACGCCTGTGGGGGGAGCTATCTCTGTTCACCTGGACTGGGCAGCAGTATCCTGGCAGGACCAGACAGCTCTTCGGTGGATGCTCAGTCCAGTTTAGAGGAGGAGCACAGAGGAGAAAGAGGTACACTGGGAATCATGGCCGGCCTGAATTTTCTTCTCTCAAGACTTAGGCCCTAAGGATAGAGTTTGTATGGTCTAGAGCTACAAATCAGAGGTATTTCCAGGTCAGAATGGGTGTGGGTCTGGCACTCTCCACTCGGCAGCTTGGTTTCAGGAAAGGAGGTCAATATTGCACCAACCTGCATCCTAGTTCTGGGCTCTGGGCCCCCATAGATTATGCATTTTCTTCCATTGCATGTTCATTCTTACCGAGTCATAACTGCCATGTCTTACGTCCAAGAAATGAACACCAGGGCCTCTTGCCTGCTGTCTGTGTGCCCTGGATATATAAGGCTGTCACCAGGAGCTACCAGGGTCCTTACCTCTAACTTCCTTTTCTATGGTTAAGTGTTTTAGTCTGTAGTGCTCGATTGCTGTTAAAAGACACCAAGATGATTCTTAACAAAGAAAGTGTTTAATTAGGAACTTGCTTACAGTTTCAAAGGCTCAGACCATTGTCAGTCAGGGCAGGGAGAATAGCAGGAGTTATGTCCTGAGAGGAGAGAAAAGGAGAGTGAGATTACATCTGGTTTGAGATTTTGAAACCTCAAAGCCCACCCCTGGTGACGCATTTCCTCCAGCAAAACCACACCTCCTAATCCTTCTACCAAAGAGTTCCACTCCCTGGTGGCTAAGCATTAAAATATGGGAGCAGATGGAGCCATTCTTATTCAAACCACCACAGTGAAGGTACACTCCCGATTCAGGAGTGTCTTGAAATATTTGTTCTGCCCTTCTAAAGGGTTCTATGGCTTGAATCTTGAATGTCTCCCTAAAGCCTGTATATTAAAGGGTTGATCCCCAAAGTGCTGCCTCTGAGAGGTGGCACATCTAGGAGGAGAGAGTTAGTGGGAGCAAATTAGGTCACTGGGGTCATTGGAGAGTTACTGGAACCTTCGTTACTCCTTTCTGTTTGCTTCCCAAGTGCATGAGTCTTTCTCCATCAAAATACCTCTGTTATCATAGACCTAACGTAACAGAACCAACTGTCCATGGATTGAAGCCTCTGAGATCATGGACCAGATAAACCTTTTCTCCTTATAAATTGTCATGGACATTTTGCCATAGTGACAAATGCTGATAAACACACGAGGCTACTAGAAGTTCTGGTGAATGACACATCTGATACAGCTTTTGTGTAAAAGTTCAAATGTATAGTTGAAGCACTCGGAATCCTTTCCTGCCTCCAGGAGCAGAAAGGGAGCCTATCACAGGGCAGAAGAAGGGACCCATCTGACAACCAGAGGTGAACAAGTCATCTCACCTCCCTTTGACAAGAAAAGTAGGCAAGGTCAGGGACTATGTTATTAGCAAGTAGAAAGGGAAATTTTGGCTTAATTGGCAACTACCACTCCCCATTTCTTCCAGCTGCCTGCATACCATCAGGCAGAACAGAAGAGGCCTCTTTGCATGACTGGCTGCCTCTCAGGCAAGGACTCAGGATCTTGAACTATACCATGGTATGTATACTCCCCAGAGAGGAGACCAGGCTGTAGGGGCAGCAGTAAGAACATGATGAAGAACTGATGAAGGAGGTTTATTTCAGTTAATTGTCACAGGCTAAGGATTTTAAAAGTAGAATTGAAATAGATGAAGGGAGATATTTGGGGAGCAGAGAAATGAGTATAAAACCTGGGGTCATGTTGGAAACAATAGAGAGCATATTTAGGGGGAGTATGAGAAGTAACGGTAAGGCCAAGCTGGTCACAGAACCATCAGACTAGAGAACAAGGAGGCACTTGTCGGGCCTCACTCCACTGTTTCCCTGGTCTGGATGGTGCCTAAGCAGGACCTAGGTGTCCAGTCTGTTCTTTCATATTTGTCCCAGACAGTCACTGGCTTTACTGATGAGGACAATCCCCCAAAGCACTGTCAGCCTCACTGGGCTCAAGCTACACGGCAGGTGCTGTAATCTTTTCTGTGCAGTGGGCCTGGCCGCTTTCTTATCCAAGTTGTTTATAGAGATAGCATAGGTGTCCTGTAAGCTCTTGCTCATGGTGGCTGGACCTTAGTGCCACCCTGCTGTTCTCTCCAGATACCCTTCCTATCTCATTCCATCAACTGAGCCTGGGGAAGATGTCCAGGGTGGTCCAAGCCTGGCCCGGTGGACTGCATCTGGGAAGGTGGCTTAATTCAGGAGAGACTAAGCAACGTATCAGTTTTAACATGTGGCTTGTTTATTTGTGATTTTTTTCTGGATCACTCAAAAGGAAGGAAGGAAGGAATGAGGATCAGGCAGAAGGGACCTTGGACTGTGACAGTCTTGAGAATTGTGCTAGCTGGCCCTGAGAGAGCTCCAGCTCCTAGGAATCTGACTGTGATTATACACAGTGTAGCAGCTACATTAGGAGAGAGGAGCAAGGACCTCCCTCCCATTGAGATCAAGGCAGACTCATACCATCCAGGTCTGCTGTGCCCCAGAAGAATGCTAGGGGGCAGTCCCTTGAGATGCACAATCTTCTGCACCTACTCTGATGGGTTGGTCGTTGAATGTTGTTGTCCAGTGATGAACAGGGATCATAGGCAAGGTTGCATTCAGATGGAGGGACATCTGATAGAGCAGCCAACAGTGGCTTCAAGGTGAGGCAAGCCCGGTATTTTGGAGAAACTTGTCTTTCAGGTCAGTAGAAACTTGGATGAAACTTTCTCTTATCTCAACTTAGCCTTACCAGATTATGCCTCAACAGAGGTCTGTGCTAGCAGAGATGTCCAGCCAGTGAAGGCACCAGATGATTTGAAAGAATTCTTGCATATAATTGGCTCACATATGGGTGGCCAGCCTGTGTGGACAGGGCTTTGGTGACATCTCAGGATGCTCAATGGAATTTCATGGGTCATTGTGGATTTGCCAGTCTTAAGTGACTTTTGAGAAACTTTTATCATGGAAACAGCAATAAAAATTCCACCAGCTTGCTGGAGCAGAGTGTGTACAAACCTTTTGCAAGGCGTTTTGTATTAGCCAAACATTTTTACAGTCAGAAGTGACTAAAACTCAACCGAATTAACTCGGGCCGTGGTTGAGGAAGAATTTATTAGTTCTCATAAATAAACCAGAGAAAGGAAGGCAGGGGAGGGTGGGCTGGCCCCGGGGGAGTCCAGATCGCCCACTCCTCCATCATGCAAGGGAGAAGGAAACCCATTGCAGCTATTGACAGCATCCGGAGGGAGGGACTGCCCACTAGCATCCTTCTGGGATACAGAAGACCTGGGTAGTGTGATCCTGGCTTAGTCTTAATGGGAGGGAGGTCCTTGCTTCCTTTTCTGACTGTAGCTGCTGGACTGTGTATAAGCATAGTCAGAAATAAGACTTGATTGCTTGTTGAGAAATACTAGACAACTTGACAGAAGCGTAGACAGTTGACCGATAACAGTTGATAGGTAACTCCAGGTTATGGTATGGTTCTGCTGTATCCCTAATCAGCCTTGTAGGCTGGTCTCCCTGAGGAAGATTCTAAGAGAAAGAAAGGAGTCAGTGACATTTCTCTAGGCCCTGCCATTTGGGCTCCTTCTCAAGTTTAACCCGTTTCTCTTCAGACCGGACTTTAAAGTAAAATGCCCAAGTGTTACACATTTTTCTTTTGAAAGACCAGGTTTCTTGAAAATTCCTGAGTTGACACTCAAAATTCCACAAAATTAAAAACATACATTCATCAGGATGAAATGTGCAAAACCCTTCAAAACCTCCCCACTGCACTCAGCAGAGAACCCAGGGGAATTGGCCAGTGTAGGGCCTGGCACTTGGCCAGCTCCAGAATCCCACCCAAGCACTGGAAGCTGGCCATCAGCAGCTTGGGGGTGGTACCATCCCCTGTCCCTTACTGTGCTTACCCCACACCTTAGAAAGGTACCTGGGGCACAGGCAGAAGCAGTGTTGTCTTTCCTCTGATTCCAGATCCCTGGGTTCTGGAATTCCAATCCTCTCTCCCAGATCTCATAGGATGGCACCCACCACATCATTCATCACTGGCGTTCGTAGCCACCGTCCCAAGTCCATAATGGGCCATCCTCTTCCAAACTTGTGTGGTATCTTCAATGTATAAAACGCTGAACCACTGAAGGGGTTGAAGTTAGGAAAACTGAACTTGTACTATGCACTAGCATGCTCTATGGAAATAGTACTTATTTACTGCAATTGACCCAGAACACACTGGGTCAGGGAGGCAGCTGCATCGTCATTTGTTAATCTAAGGGGGAAAAAAAAACAGGCTCAGGAGCCATCTGAGATGTGCCTAACCCCTATGGACGAGATGCTAGACCCGTAAGTCCTGCTGCCAGTCTATCAGGTAGCTCTTCCTGTGGAGTCATTTCACACCTTGAGCAAGCACCGCATTTACCAACGCGGCTGAGTGAAGCCCTTGGCTGCCAGCCGATTATGTCAGTGTGAAACTTGTAAACGGAGAAGCCCTTGCCCTTGGAGGTGTCCTGATGCTTACTGTTGAAGCTGGTCACTATTCAGGGGACATGGGCGACAAGGGCATGCATTTGAAGGGCATCCCTCTGGGATAGAGAGGCATAGGGATTCCTGGCTTTTTATCCTGTGCTCCTAAAGTAGTTGCTGTTTTTATCTGCAGGCAAGTGCGGATTTTTCTAAACAAGACTCTGACCCTGAAGCTCAAGAGCAACAAAGAGACCTCATTCTACCCCCTACCCCCTCCAGACTCACAATCCAAATGCAAAGTACTGACGGCCTTCTTAGGACTCAATCCTCAGAGGTAACACCAGGACCTGGTGCTCACTAAATTAACCTGAAACGGTCACAAGGAGAGAGATTAGTAACCTGGGACAAGAAAGGGTCAGAGATGAGACGTGCCCTGACATATTCATTGCTGTCAGCCTTGACCCAGAGTGCTGTAAAAATAGCAGAAGCTGGTCCCCAAGCCTTGGTCTTGGTTGTAATGGGCAGCATGAGTACCAGCGGCAAAAAGTCGACTCTGGCTACCAAGATCTCAGAAGCCCCGCCCCCTTGTGGACCTGTAAACAGAGACTGCCGAGACAATGCAGGTGCCAGACTGGTCTCCATCCCTAGTGACAGATGCTCTTTCAAGGAAGGCTGGCTCACTTGCACTTCAAGGTAGATATTTCTGTTTGTTTCCTCCCCAAAGACAAAGCAAGGAAAGCCCCGCCCCCTTCTGTGTTCCATGCTTCTCAAGGTCTGTTAGTAAGGATCCCAGGGCCAACCCAGAAAACATAGCCCACCTCACTGTGCACCAGGGCCAGAGAGCTGTGTTGTGGGAGGGGGTGTGTTTCAGCCGTTCGTTTCCTAAATTCATACCAGATGAGTTCCAGAAGATTAAAGTTATTGCAATAAGCCCCAGGGAGCCAATCATGCTCTGCCTTATAACCTTCTTGGTTTACGGTGTCATTCACACAAATCGCTTTCTACGGGGTCTTGAGGAGACACGGAGCCTGTGGAGTTAACAAGGGGTTCAGATGATTCCTGAGTGAAGCCTTTTGCTGCATGGGGATTAAGCTCAACCAGGTCTCAAGAAAACAGTTTAGAGAGCTGACAGCAAGGTAGGCCTGGATGGAGTGCTGGATCTGGCCTGTGTCTCCTTGTCTGTCTGTCACAGCTAGGACAAGTATCCGGGAACAAAGATGTACCTCCCTAGTGTTGTAGCTCCCTGGAGTCCCCCATTTGCCTAAGGTATGATGGTTTTGGGGTGGTCATTGTCTAAAGCTTGATTTAAAAAAAAAAAAAGACAAATATTAGCATTTTCTCTAGGCTCTGCCCAGCAGTTACCTAGCAACAGGTAAGTTGCTCACCTATAAAAGGACTAAGTTTCTCTTTCTCCCTCCCCCTCCCATCCCCCTCCTTGTCCCCTGTCTCTCTCTGTCTCTCTTCTTTCTCCATCTGCTCTCCCATTCTCTCTTCCTCACACATCCCCAGCTAGCCAGCCTCTTTCTTCCTCTCTTCCTCTCTTCTCTCTCTTTCTGTCCTCCTCTGTCTCCCTTTCTCTGCCTCTACGCCCTCCTCTAGGTCCCCTACCCTTCCCAAATAAGCTCCCTTTCATACTAAGCCTGTTTCATGGCTTAATTGTTCAGGGGTTGTGGGTCAAGATGCCCCATCCTGCTGCTGCAGTTTCACAAAATGCAACACTAAATGCCAGAAAACACACACTGGATAAGTCATGAACCGAGAGCTCTGGCAAAGAATTTTTGTTTTGCCCTTTGATGCTGCTCTCATGTTTTTGAATTTTACACTGCCCCCCCCACGCCCTCAAAGTGCCCCTTGGAAACAGGATAAATCTTCCCAGTTCTCACTTCCTGCATTCAGTGTCCTCAGGACCTGGACAACCTCCAGTGACTCCCTGCCTGACCCAGGGAAAGTTCTCTCCCTGACACACTGGAGGACACCCTCACCCTCCAGAATCCCAGTGCTCCTGTTCCTTAGCACCTCAGACTAGGTAGCCCTTACCTCTACTTTCTAGAAAATTCTGAAGTGAGGAAGGTTGGGAACACACCAAAGAGCGAGCCAGCAGTGTCTCCTCCTTACCCTGGCCTTTCTATTTGACCATCCAGATCCCGATTCTAACTTCCGGGACTCTGAAGCTGAAGGTGCTGCTCGTGGGGTGCCCCACGATGGTGTCCACACCCCTCCGCAGGAGGCTCCATTGTGCTTGTGAGCCTGAGAAGTAGCATTGTTTTTTTCCTCTGAGATCTCAGCTTCACTTGGGTCAGTGACAGAGTAGGATGCTGGAGGTATCCAGCAACAGGAGAACGGCTCTTGTAAGGGTCTGAGAATCACTGAAAGAAGACCCGAGACTCGAACAGTATGCAACGACAGAGCGCTTATTCTGTAGAAAGAGCCAGCAGGCAGGGTCAACCTTCCAGACAAAATGTAGGGGACTATGAGGGAAGCTCGCAGGTCCTTTTTAAGGCCAGTTAGGGCCTTTCCAGGTGTGGTTAGGTCACCTTCATCAGGATTGGTTGAGCTTATAGTATGGGATATTTGTATACTTCTGATTGGTTAGTACCTTGATGGAGAGAGGGTTACTTTATAGGGACGGTTTGTATCTGCAAGCCCCTGGCCAGATGTCAGGCAGTTGCTGATTGGCTGCCCTTTTGCAGCAGTTTGTCTGAGAAGCCTGGGCTGTGTGTTCTAAAACGGAGTAAGTTACCTCCTCTGACTCTAAACTCTCAGTTCTCACTTTGTCCTTCTTTTCAATGCTAATATTTAGGCCAATGCACTGACAAAGTGCTGCTTTCCATTTTGATTTCCATGTCAGTCCTGCAGAACCAACACAGGGCCCTTGTCCCTCACCTCCACCCAATGGGCCATGCTGCGAGGCAGCTTTTGAATGCTCCCGGAAGGCTGAGCAGGCTGTGTGCTTTGTGGCTCTCACCGACACTTTGAATTGGTTTCCACTTCAGGCACTCCTGTCCCCTGGGCTTCCTGGGGCCTTTCGCCTGTTCTTAAAAAGTGGGCACTTCAGGTTGGTACTCATGAGTACATTTGTATGATTCTGTTTCTTTTATTATTCCTGTTTGGATGTGGTTGTTTGTGCTTTTCGTCACTGTCTGTCTCCCTCTTTGTCTGTCTCTCTGTCTGTCCGTCGTTCTCTCTCTTTCCTTTCCTTGCTCTTACTGTTTTTCTACATAATGGTTCTGCTCTATCATCTATCTATCTATCTATCTATCTATCTATCTATCTATCTATCTATCTATCTATCTATCTATCTATCTATCTTCCTCTCTTTCCCTGTCTTCCATATCTTGTCTCTGTTCTCATGTTCCTGGCTTACTTTGTTTTTCCTGAGTGGGCTAATGGATGTTTCCTCTCTCCTTCCTAACCAAAGGACACATTTCATACATTCCTCTTATCTTTTAATTTTCACTATTTTATCTCCACTGGTACTAATTTTAAAAATACTTATAATTCTGTAATTAAATTTTGCACACTTGTGTTCATGAGAATACATCATGTGTGGAGGTCCGAGTACAAGTTCCAAAGGCCGGATCTCTTCCTCCACTACATGGGCTCCAGAGACACAATTCGTGGTAATTAGGGTTTGCAAAACACACCTTTACAGTCTAGGCTATTGTGTCAGCCAGAATTCTTAATTCATATTTCTGTGTGTGTGTGTTCATATTCATGACCAATTTTTTCTACAGAAAAAGCTGCTTTAACAATATCTAAAGATGCTGTTGGTTGTGTTGCTTTTAAGGAAGCATCATGAATAATTTAATACTTTCTCTTTGACTAAAGTATTGCTTAGGAAAGGATTTCTAATATTCCAAATATTGTTCTTTGTTATTATTGCAATGATTAAACTGTAATTATTTTTTAGTATATTGATGTTAAACATGGCATTTTCTGTCCCTTTTTGTCTCTCTTTTGAACTTAATGTTTCCTACATGAAGTAAAACGAATACAGCGGACAGAAGAAAAGAATGCAGACACGTTGGCTAGAAGGCATGGAGACACTTGCGTATAGGCAATCATGTCTACATAAAAGTGTGTGTGTGCTGTGTATGGGATACATTCAATTAGTGCTTTTATTTAGGCTGTCTCTGTTTTGTCTTTGCCTTTTAGAAGGGGAAGTTCACATGGTTGAGCGAGAGGTTAAGATCCCTCACAGTTGCGCGTGTCTTGCCAAAGACTTTAAATGCTGTCCTTCTTGCTTACTGGGTAAAGGCCCTTGAAAACGGCATATTTGAGTTGATATTAAAATTGGGACAACAGAGAGGGATGCAGTCTAGTCCCCTTTTGATCCTGACTGTAATCGTGTGAGCTACTCAGCTCTGCTCTGTGTTTATGTGGAGTGAGCTCGATTACTTTCTCTTCATTGTGCTTCCAAACTCCAGGCGCTCCTGTAGTTTAACTGCATATATTTTAGGGTGCAGATGACTAAAATGGAGTTCTGACCAACAGCCTTAGCTTTGTGGATAGGATTCTTGCACTGGCAGCTCTTGTCTGAAGAACGTGTTAGAGGCCCAGCTTCGTGGGTTTTTTGTGTTGCTTGCTCAGTCGTTTAACTCTTTTCCATGTTTTGAAGCATGGTTTGTGTTTTTTCACGTCAAAACCCAAACCCATCACCAGTAATCTAGAAAGCTGGAAGTTCTGTGTGTGTGTGTGTGTGTGTGTGTGTGTGTGTGTGTGTGTGTGTGCTGTATTTTTGCAGTGTTGAGACTGAACTCAGTGCCTTGCACATGTTAGACAAATGCTCTACTACCGAGCTCGCTCTCTCTCTCTCTCTCTCTCTCTCTCTCTCTCTCTCTCTCTCTCTCTCTCCCCAGAGCTGTTAGACAAGGTCTCACATTGTACCCAGGTTAGGCTCTATGAGATTCTTCTTCCTCTGTCTCCCGAGCTTTGAGATTTTGGTATTGTTGGACTTTTATGTTATTGTATAACTTCAAAAGTTAGACATTAGACATATTACAGAGCCGTAACATCTGGGATGTTATGAGACTTCAGACTGGAGAACTGCTTTTGGGTCAAGAGCTTTTGGCTTCAGAGTTCTGTTTGTTTTTGTCCTCAGTGGTTTCCTATGACCTCTTGCAATGGCCGTGCATCAGCTTCTCACATGGGAATTTGTCTTAGCTCATTCTGACCAGAACTGGCTGGAAGAGCTGATGGGATTTGCTGTCCACCCAACTGAATGGGCTTCACCGAGACACGGAGAGTGCCCTCCTTCAGCCAACAATAGTACACTGGCTGACTTCCTTTCAACTCTGATTCAATGTGCAAATGTTAGGAGACGGTTGCCTGAGTCCTGCCTTCTCAGGAACAACCTCCATCTTGCTGGCAGAGCCAAAACTGAGTGTGTGTGCCCAGGCCCAGGATCTAACCCCGAGCCTGCTTCTTCAGGTGTTTCATGTGTGTCTGTTAAACAGTGAAGAGTGGACACCATGCAGCTTGCCTAATCTTTTGTACCCTCATCAGTCTGAATTGAAGTCCAGGAGGGAACTTGATGGCAAACGCTGAATCAAGGACCTTGAAACCAAGTGACTTGGATAAGATCCAGTCACCAACATTTACTTCCTTGTTCAACCCCTTGTGTCAAAATAGGATTGGACAGTGTTACAGCCCACCCTGTTCCCTCTCGCTTTGGGGTTCCATCCTTTAAAACGGATGGACAATTTCTCTTCAGGGTTGCAGGTCAGCTCCCAAGTCTGTTCTGCAGTCCCGATCAGTCGGTAGCAGCCTATGTGTAACAGCATTTTGCTGTCTGCTTACATACTTACTAAGACAAACATGCAAAGGCATAGTAGGCTCAAGTCTGTGCTGTTGTCCCTGACTGGTCATATTTTTGCTGCTTAACTCAAATAAATGTCTTGTCTTGCTGGACTCTTGTGACTGCTTGGGTAGTTTTGGTTTTTCAAACCCAACACAGTCTCAGTTGGTTTGTAGCTAAGGGTTAGTTTTCACAATCTAGGATGTTCCTACTTCCACATAGAAGGTTGTTATTTTTGTTTGTGGTGAGAACCTTGTTATATGTGAGAACTTACTGGGTAGGAGGTACCATCTTCCCTTACCTCCAGATCTGTCTGTCTGATCCAGGAGTAGCTCTTTGAAACAGGAGTACACAGATTCCCTGCTCTTCTGTGACTTGGCTTTCAAGTACCTGTAGTTAACTGCCATCCAGAAATACCAAGTGGAAGATACCAGACGTCAGGGGCAGAAGAGAGTCTCATGCAGGCTGGCTCTGTCTTACTTTGGAAGGGAAGCATCCACCTGTCGGTTGTATCCATGCTATGTACATGAT
The DNA here is from genome assembly GCF_021556685.1 of Rattus norvegicus. Classification (NCBI taxonomy): domain Eukaryota; kingdom Metazoa; phylum Chordata; class Mammalia; order Rodentia; family Muridae; genus Rattus; species Rattus norvegicus. The sequence goes on along the minus strand of NC_141537.1, from coordinate 152,416,135 downwards.
CTAGCTGCTTAGCACTTAGTAGCCTTCTTCTTTGTCATATTGATTTTACAACCACAGTGCTTATTTTCATGTAGTCTCAATCTGCATCACAATAACTACTTACCTCACTGTATATCATGGAGGCATCCCAAGTCCTTGGAAGGAGGAAGAGGAGAAAGAAGAGGAGGAGAAGAAAACTAACACACTAAAATGCAGTATAAATGAGAGAACACATTCACATTTGAATTAAAATATCTTGCTATAATTATTCTATATTCTTACTGGTTATTATGTTCATCTCTTACTGTGCCCAATTCATAAATTAAGCTTTGTAATAGATATGAGTATATAGGAGAGACATGGTATATACAGGAAGCCTTGGCATATATTTCCCTCAGATAAAGGGAAATGACTGTTCTTTTTCATAGTCAGAGATCTAGCAACTTGCCCAGTGCCTGTCAGGGGGGACAGTTCCTGTTCATGGAGACCCTCCCCAGCAGCAGAGTGGCTGGGCCAGGAAGTGGATGCCTCATTGTGTAGCTCCAACAGCAATGGTGAACGTCACCATGGTTACCTGCCATAGCACAGGTGATTGCAGAGCAGCATAGGGCATCTCCGTTGTATGCTTCACGTGTACACTGTGGCCCCATAGCAGTAAATTTACACAGTGCAGAGATAAAATGCCCAGCAACAGCAATGTGAGGGAGGAAGGGTTTAATCTGGTTCACAGTTTTAGAGGTGTATTCTTTATAGCATGAACTTTCTCTTTAAAGGTACTGTATCATGTAACTATAGCTACTTTACACCCCTGTGGTGGTCAGAATGTCCTCATAGGCTCAAGCCTTTGAACATCTTGTCTCCAGTTGGTGGCGCTTTGTGCAGAGGTTATGAGGAAGTGAGGTTTTGCTGTATGAAGTAAATGACTAAGGAAATCTTTGAGAGTTCATAGTGTGATTCCACTACTGGTTCACTCTCTCCTTTAACTTAAAGACATGATCTCTCAGCCTCCTGCTCCTGTTACCATGCCTGCCACTTGCTGCCATGGCTTCCCACTGTAATGGACTCCCATCCCTATGGAACTGTAAGCCAAAATAAACTCCTTTCGTAAGTTGTTTTGGTTATGGTATTTTATCACAGCAATAGAAAAACCAAACTGATCCACACTCATTTCCTCATCACACAACACCCTTTTCATAGCTCACTGCTCACATTGTACATTTGGACAAAGGTAGAGAGCAGTAACTGTGCCACAACCAGAAAGCTATCCTGTCTTGAAATTTCCTCTGCCAAAAACATTAATCCATGGCTTTTGAATGCTGTTGAATTCATGTTCTCAGAACTAAGCCACAGTCTTTGTTGGGATGTAGCACGGGTAGTCGCTTGCCCAGTGTCTGATGACTAATTCTCTGGGAAACCTTGGGAGCTGACCCTTCATTATCCTCACATCTCTGGGAATTTGGGCAGTTTGAACTCCCACAATAATGGCTCACTGAACTCTGCTTACAGCATTCCAGGGCTTCCCTAACCTGTAGCCCAACACACTTCCATATTTCTCTCTAACAGCAACTCCAAAGGCCCAAGAAACACATGGTGAGGTTCCTCTCAGCAATGACCCCACTCCTCACTACCATCTCCATGTCTTAGTTGCTGTTCTGTCATTGCAGCAAAATACCTAGTAACAACACCTAAGGGAGAAAGAAAGGAATTCTGTGGCTGGCAGCTTGTGAAGGAATGGAGTGTATCATAGCCGAGATGGTATAAACATGAGGTAGGCAGATGAGTCCTAGTACCTACCACACTTCCTCCTTTTAGACAGTCCAGCATCTCAGCCCATGGAAGGTGCCACCCATGGTCAGGATGGGTCTTCCTTCCTCAGTTAAACCTTCCTGAAATCACCTTCAATAACACACACCTATAAGTGATTCTTAACTCTGTCAATTTGACAGTGAAGGTTAGCCAGCACAGACCCTTTGTCTAACTTTTTTTTATGTGTTATCTCATAGTCTTTCTTGGATTAGAAATTTATTTACCAAACACAAGAAATACTTATCTCTTTAAGTCAAACATTTAAAAATATTTAGGGTGGAGACGTCTGCATCCTGTGGCCAATGAGAAGCAGCCTCTGTATCACTCCATAAAGAAGACTTAGAATAATAAGGAGTATGGTGTTTTTTCAAGAGATGAAGAGGAGGCATTTGGGGAATCCACAAAGGCAGAGATAGAATAGCCAAAAAGTCCAAGGAAAAGACAAGCTGCAAAGAAAATAGCCAAGCTGACCACAGTTCTGACATCCAAAGATCAAATAGGTGACCATGCTGAAAGCAGATGGGTAGTCCTGCCCTACGCACACGCCCAGAGGTCCACAGGCCTGAAGTGAGTTGGGAACTTTGGTGAGTCCCTAGCAGGTAGCTGTAGAAAGCAGGCCAGGTGGAAACCGGCAAGCTGAAAAGTGCAGGCTTCAGGAGGCTCAGCTCACACAGTGAATTAGGGAAAGGCAAGCCAGCACTTGGAGGCCAGGAGCAGATCCTACACAGTGAGGACCATTCTGGAGCCTGGTAGTTCTCAGCCTGAGCTCGGTAGAATGATAAAAACCTCTACCACCACATTTCTGTATTTCTCTGCCCGTAGAGTCTGAAGTACCCATGTGCCAATAATCTGATTGACACTTATAGGTGTATTAGCCCAGTGGGGAGGTTAATACTTAGGAGATCGTGAAACAACTAAGACAAGTTCCTCTCCCAGACAGACCTCAATGCTAAGGCTGTTTCTCCCAGTTTAATACTCTTGGAAGAATATCTAAATAGAATATCAACTACCCTGGGACTTAGTCTCCAGAGGGTAGGAAACCCACACAGTTTATAGAATACAATATTAAGGAGAACCCCTGGTATGCAGCAGAAGGAAGCTGCTGAAGAAGATAGATACCAGTCAACCCTCCAGTACAGGTTCAAAACCACCATTCGTCAGAGAACACAGGAGACCACAAAATTCTACTGCTCCCTCCTCTATTCCCGACTCTCTCTAATTCCCAAGCAATAAAAGCTGTTCCAGTATGCCATCTTCTCCCTTTGTCATTTCCTCTTTCTACACATTTATCAGTAATTTTGCCTTATTACTTAATTTCTAAAAATTTGAAATTTCCCAGTATGCAGTCATCTAACCGTGTTTATATATATTTTCCATTATTGGGTAATCTCTGGCCTTTCCTTTTCTTCATCTTTTATCAGCCCCCTCCCTCTTTTTGTCTACTATAATTTTGGCAGAGTTCTGGTTTTACTTTAAAAAGCTTACATTTTAATTTTTATTCTCTTCATATTTATATACAATGTGAAAATATAATTTTTGTTCTGAGCTTCCTAATTAATAGGAAGTCACTGTTTTTGTTGTTTTATTGTTTGCTTTATCTTTCTTAAGATTTTTGTTACATTTTTTTGCTGTATTACCATCCAGCTCCGTTTCTGTTCTTTCTTTCTTTGTCTTCTATCATTTCAATTTCTTCTTTCTAGATCTCATTCATTTACTCTTTTCACATTTTATTTTTCAATAAAAAATTAACATCATAGGACATTCTGCATTAGATTTGCCTCTTTGGTTTGGTTTTATGCTCATTAGTGATGTATCAGAGGGACTGGATGGATTTCCAGTGTGTTTCCGTATCTCATACAGTTTAATGTTGCTATCACAAATGTTTAACTTCATTCTTCTGCTTGTTACTGAGAACTGGGCTCAAAGGAGTAAACTACTTAATAAGACCCCTAATTGAAACCTGAAAAGATTTAACAAATTAATAGGTGCATAAATTCTGACCAAGAACCACCAAAAAAACAAAAACAACAAAAAAACAAAAACAAAACAAAAACAACAACAACAAAAAAAAAAACAGACTCCAAGGCAACGACTCCTCCAAAATACCACGATGCCTCCAATATCAAATTGAAGCCTGAAATGGATAAAGATTTCAAATCTGTATTCAGTGACCTCAAATAGGACACAGAAAGTCAGGTGAATTCAATCCAGGAGCTGCAGAGAGAGGCCAGTGGCAGGCATGTAGGAAAGGTGAGAAGATCAGTAATACATGATTTGGTGAAAGGTCAGAGACATGGGAAAATTCAGCAAGAAAACGGAGGTTTTGAATTAAAAAAACCCAGAAAAATGTTGAAATGAGAAACAATGGATTAAATAAAAAGCCCAGAGGAGAGCATCAGCAATACACTTGACCAAACAGAAGAAAGAATGCTATGGAAATGGAGAAGATCAATTAGATACATTCAACTCCCAATAAAGGAGAAAAAGTATCCAATAACAAGAAAGCCTAAGAATCCTCAGAACAGAAAATGAAGCTGAGACGAAAAACTAAAGGGTTAAAGAGTCAATTCAAGGAGAGTAAAGTAGGAGATCTAAAAAGGGTAATTGAAAACACACGGAGCGTTAATCCCACAAACATGCACAACCAGAGGAGAAGCTTTCTGTAGATCTTAGAGTTAAGATGTCAAACATACAAAGAGAAGAAGCAATGCTACAAGCTGTAGAGAAAAACACCAACTCTCCTACAAAGGCGAATGCGTGGTAAATTCACATCTATCGCCAGAAATCCTAAGAGCCAGGAAAGCGTGGGACAGTATATTTCAAGCCTTGAAAGTGAGTATCTGACAGCCAAGATTTCTGCCTCTGGTAAATTTACCTCTCAAAATTGTCAGAGAAATGAGACAGGGACAAAGTAACATAGCTTATACTCATCAAGCCAGCATTGCAAAACCATTAAAGAGCCAAAGACAGTCTTCATCACAAGAAAGGATACATTTTGACAGAAATAGGCTAACAGGAGAGTTAGGAAAGAATTCATCATGTTTAATTCAACAAACCAACACATCTCAAATACTAGTAAGGATGAAATAGAAAGAACAAACAATTATTTTATCAAAATGGAAAAATAACCAACAAAACCATGGCAAGTAGTAAAAATCTCTCAGTAATAAATGTAAAGACAAATGGCTTCAACTCATACATAAAGAGATACAGCCTGGGTTGTTAGGATTGGTCTGGTACTACTATGTATCCAAAAGCTAAATCCTGCATCCTGTTTGCTTCAATACAAGGGAATTCTCTTGTACACCAGGTTTTGTTGTGCAAACATTGCCCTTCAAGTTATCCCTGATTGGTTAATAAAGATGCCCATAGGCTGGGCTGGGCAGAAGAGAGGGGACAGAGCAAAGGCTCCAGGGCTTGGGGTCTGAGGCAGAGATGAGGAGAAAGAGAGTGGGGAGAGAGGGAAGTTGTCATACGGTAGGTTGACTGCGAGCTCATGGTCATGAGGGGTGTCCTGATGGAGTAGAGCAGACCAGGTTGAACATGGCAAGTGATATCTCGGGGATGGACAAAGGTAAGTAGACAAAAGAACACAGTTGATAGTTGCCCAGCTCTAATGCATTTAAGCTCATTATAAATCTAGAGGTTTCAGTGTTTTTTATCTGGGAACATTACGGTCTGAAGTGGGGTAGAAACCCAGAATAGATATTTAAAGACAAGACGGGGTATGATGACCCCCAAAATAATAATTACCACAATACTAGGTGACTGCTAAAACAAAAAACAATCACAACGACAAACCCCAAGAGACAACTATTAGTTCCAAAGAACTCTGCTCACTTGGGAAGACACTCACAGAGTGTCACACAGAGTGACACTCACAGAGATGACACAGAGTGACAAAGAAAGAAAGCAGTCTAACAAAAGAGTGGAAGAAAAAGATAGCTGGTAGTTATTCTCATATCTGACAAAGTAGATCTTAAAGCAAAATCTGAAGATGTAAAAAAGGCCGCCGTATATTAGTAATAGGAACGAATCATTAAGATGTTATAATTGTATAAGATATAAAACTATATAAGAGGATATAATTTTACAATATTTGCATAATTGTATATTGTATGCATTGACATCAGCATTCCTAATTTTGCAAATAAAAAACCACAATCGACTTAAAATATTAGAATAAATGAAATAGTAGGTGGATTCAATACCCCACCCTAATCTTCAGATAGACCATACAAACTAAAAGTAACACATTTCAGAGTTAAAGTGTATCACAGATCAATGGCTGGAACAACTATGTACCTTATATTCTATCCAATGGATACAGGACACACATTCTTCTCAGCAGGCCTATTCTCAAAACCATGCTCTAGGCCAGTAATTCTTAACAAATACAAGAGAGCATGAAATTAGCAATCAATACAACATATTTTCCCTGAGTAGAACTGAGGACTATGCCTTTAGAGTAGCTGGGATGCTTCATGTTAGCTTTCGATCTGGCCAGGAGATTGGGACAGAGCGGGTGAGATGGAGGAGATGAGTGCAGTTTCTTACATCTGACAGGATGCAGGGGAAGGGCAGTGCAGGTTCTGTCTCTGCTAACTTGGGACCACTGGGAAGAATCCGACAATAAAGAAGAGAAGGGTAAGGCTGACGTTCAGGAGTTAACCCTCGGCTTTAACTCAACTCAGGAGAGAGGTAACCCGTGGTTCAGCATGGAGATGGGATCTTAGGATTGGTTAAGTAAAGGAAACTGTGTCTTAGTTACCCTTTTGTGTCTGTGAAGAGACACCATGACCCAGGAAACTTATAAAGAAAGTATTTAATCTCCAAGATCATCATGACAGGGATCATGGTGCAGTAGGCAAGCATGGCACTGAGACCCTGACTGATCCATAGGAGAGAGAGAGAGAGAGAGAGAGAGAGAGAGAGAGAGAGAGAGAGAGAGAGAGAGAGAGAGACAGAGAGACAGAGACAGAGACAGACAGAGACAGACAGAGACAGAGGGACAGAGACAGACAGAGACAGAGAGAACTTAGAAAGACTCGGACTTCTAAAATCTCAAAACTCACCCCCCAGCCACATGTTCTCCAACAAAACCATACCTTCTAGTCCTTTCCAAACAATTCTACCAACTAGGGACCAAGCATTAAAATATATGAGTCTATGGAGACCATTCTCACTTAAACCACCACGCTATGCTAATTTAAGGAATGTTCTGCTTATGAGCTGCCTGAATTGGAAAAGATCTTTAAACAAGGAATGTAAGATCCTTATAAAGGCTTGCTCAAGAGACTGTGAAATATGGCGACACATGGTTTCAGTCTGAGTGACATAGAAGCAGAGAAACTGCGTGTGTAACTCCCTTCCTCTCCTCAGTACAAAGAAAGTCGCTCTGATGAACCGGCTCATGTGCGCCACGGGGAACAATCGGTTGCACTGCCGTAGCTCTCCGTGCATGCTCAGAACTGGAAGACACCAGAGATAGGGCAGGTATTACTGAGAGAACTGAGTGTGAGAAGGGAAATGCTTGACATTCAGTTCACTGGTCCTGATATTTAACTAATTATATCAGGAGAATTACTAGAGAGGACCTCAGAACTGATATCGGGCTTTAGTTGTGTGGCCATGTCCCATGGTGGTTTGCTATCCTAATGAGGTAACTGAGGCTCTGGCAAATATAAATGACTTAGGTCATCAAAATGTAAGGCAAGTCAAGAGGAGGGGAGAGAGAGGCAAAACAGACAACGGGTCCTCTCCAGACCACTTGAAAGCACACGTGGAAAGACTTGTGCTGAACTGGAGTTTCTGGGAAAGAAATTAGCAGAGTAAATGCTCTCCAAGTTAGCTTTCGGAAGGTTCCAAAGCTCCCCAAAACAGTTCACAGAAGATAAATAATAAAACAGTGCAGAGTTTTTAAAAAGTTGTTTGACCTGGAGATGGTGAATTCTTACCATGATACATACTGACCCAGAGGCTTTAGAACAGGGTAGTAACAGCCCCGTAACAGACACAGCATAACTCTGTTCCCTCTTGGGCCTGAGCCAGGCCTAAGCAATGCAAACAGGTCCTATAGAGATCATCAGGGGTGAGAAGATGGTTAGTGGTTCCACATCAGCAACAAGAGTTAGATGGAGTAGTATCCCCCATCTACAGCGCCGGTCCCAATATTACTGCTTTGATGAGGCAATCAGTACAAGTCATGAGATAGTTTTCTGCCGTCTTGGACCTTGCCAACATTTCTGTTGTTAGGATCCCTTCAGTTGTCCAACATCAACTGACATTTGCTTAGAGCAAACAATGGGGACCATTCAGAGATCATGCTGACCCTCTCTGTAAAGTGTGTCTTTCTAGAAGATGCTAACTCTTGAGTCTTACAGATTTGTACAGAGAGTTGAAGGAGCAGTAAAAGAGCAGTTAAGAAATTTAAATGGAGGCATTCTGCACAAAAGGGCACACACACAAGATATAAGATTTTTATGTGAAAAGCCCAGTAGTAGAAGTGGGCTATTGTCTTATGAGTTAATGGCCAGAGAAGTCCTAGAGGCCTCTCAAACCATAGACCATTGTCACAGCTGTTGGTTATGTGCTAGAATTGTACAGCAAGACCCTATTGCTGAAAACTGTATGTTTTGGTTTAAAGACATGGAAAAATCAAGGTGGGACTGGACTGGAAGATCCTTTCTTCTTGGCTGGCTTTCATGGTGCTGGAAGATGCCGTTTAGGCTGTTAAGAGAAAATTCTCATCAAAAGTTCTGCTCAGTTCTAAAGCCTGTGTGTTATAGTATCAATATACCTGGCAAGATATACCCACATGGGAAATGGTGACATAACTCTTATGGGTGCAACCAATTTTTTTCTGATGGGATTAAAGGCCTAATCTAACCAAGGGAACTCATATTTAACACTGTAAGTCACTGTAAGTCAAAGGTGCTTATAAATACCAGTGAGGTACCACCACTATTTATTAAATGGGTATGATATGTAAAATTGCCTTCTCAGCTTTTGTATTTATGACCATTGAATACTTTTTCTCTCATCTTTTGTCAGTAACGAAGGAAAATTTATTTGTAAGAGGCAACGCACTATAGAGATTAATAACTGGTTAAGCACCTGGGAATATGTGACTTCTTGTGGCATTAGTAGCCCAGTGTTCAGCTATAAGTAGAAGAGGATAATAAGACATCTTCATTACTCCCTTTGAGTAAGGGAATATTGTAGAATAGGCAAGAAAATAGCCAGAGGAAGGAATGGGATATTGTGTAGCTCTCTCCGACTGGAAGGAAGGCCTTGAGACTTAGAAAGTAAGTAGAGATTACAAGGTGCAGGAAGCTCCTGAAACTTACAGGATTCATAGGGGTTCTCCCCAAGGTCATAAACCACTACTGAGAAGAGAATAGTTGTTGAAGTAGCCAGCAAGATGTGGAAGGAACTATTGGGATCCAGTTTCTGTGAGCTGTGATGCAACTTTTGAGCAAGTCATTGATTCACTAAGACAGAGATTTGGGTAGAAACATTTCTTTGCTCTCTTATTGATGTCCTATCTGGAGTGAACACACATTTATTTATATTTCCTAAAACGTCCCACAACAGGGGCTCACAAAAGGAAATCCTGAAAAAGGGTCATGCGTTTCCATCGTCGGAGGAGCTTGTTTCTTCACACTAGCTTACTTGTATTTATCAAATTATTAAAATTAACTTTTTCCAGGTACTAAGTCACCTGTGGCATTTATCTACCTATTAAAATGGTTTGACTGAATCCTTTTATTAGCTTTTTTTTGGTCACTTGGCGATATCTGCCCAGGTAAGTAATATTTAAACCCCATTTAAGCAATAGGTTCACCTCGTGGGAAGTTATTAACCAGATTTTGGGTTGTTTGGTTGACTCTGATAAAGTTTAAACAAACTTATTCATGTGGAATTTTTCTTCGTTTGTATGTTCCCTTTTACCTACCCTAACCCCATGCAAGGGGGATGCTCTGCTTCCTGAGATGACAAAGGAAGCCTGTTCCTCAGACTTGAACGCACAGAAAGAGATGCACTCAGTCAGATATGTGATCCTGAGCTACTGGCCCTCTCTCCTGGAGAGACGACCTACGTAAACTAGCTCACCAGGCCTGCTCTTGTTTGGAAAGGCACATCTGCACGGAGTTAATCGCCAAGAAAGCTCAAGCTGCTCAGCCAGTCTCCTGAGCATGGCAGCGTTCCCATTTCTCATGCTGGAAAGGCCTTTGGAAAATAGGAACGAGGACTAAGCTATGCTTCATCCCGGGATTATATCCTCCAACGTGAGAGGAGCCAGCTGGGGGTGTCATGGTGGGAATGGAACCTCAGCAGAAACCAAGTCCTAGGCTTTGGGATTGCTAGTGTAAGGCATGGTGAGTATGCCAGTGTTGTGTGTCGCACAAAGGACTTGCGGCTCCCTGGACCAGGGATTGGAATAATGGCTCCAGAGTGGAAGTAAGAACTTCTTGTTTTTAATGAGGCCATATGTTCCCTTGGCATAATTGTTCTAGGCAATGGTAGGACAGTTTTATTTAAGAAAGATTATGGCTCTTAGGATATGTCTACATAAGGACTTTACTCTTACCTGGGGGAAGTGAATACATGTGTTGCTGAAGGACAAATCCCCTCCCTACACGACCTGGGGAAGATAGATCCAGGCACCATGGAGATGACCCTTCCACTGAATGAGTTTGTCAGCCAAGGTTCTTTGCCTTTGACACCCAAATTCACAGCCCTGTAATTCTGGAGGCCAGGAGAAGAAACTGAGGTACTGGCAGGGTCAGTTCTTCCCAAGGGCATGAGGAAGAAGTGTCACAGACCTATCTCCTTAGATATGTCCTATGTCTTGGCATTGCCTTTCTCCTGTGTGCATATACTCCCATGTTCAAACTTCTCCTTTTTGTAAGGACCTGCTCTAGTCCAGTATCACCTCATGCCAACCAATTTCCTTTGCACAACACTGTTTCCAAATTAGGTGCTTTACTGAGGTTCTAGGAGTACATGTCACCTTAGAGGTTGGCCACGATTCCTCCTATACTATTCCTTTTGTTAGAGGTGGGCTATTGAGACCTGAAGAAAAAAGGAAGTAGGTGAAGGGCATTTCACCACTGATACTCACTGAGGGACAAGTGTATCATCTGCAACTAAAGCCACGGATTGAATCTAGTCAGATTCTTGGTCATTTGAAGTTGCCATTGTAATAAGTCGACCTCTAAGTGACAATCTCCCCAGAAAAGAGTTGCATAGAGGGACACTGATGTTTGAGGAACAGGACAGAAAGTGAAACATTGAAATTAGAACTAGCTGTACACATACTGTGAGGGAGACTAAGCCAAGCCTCTATCACAAGCCAGGAAACAGTCTAGCAGAGAAGTATTCCAAAGCTGGGGGCCTTAGTCACTCAGAGGCCCATGGGGCTGCAGAGGTGGGGAAGGGGAAAACAGGCAGAGATGAAGTTGGGAAAGGAGCCTGTTCCTCTGGACCACAGGAACTATAGGCGCCATATAGGGAGAGTGACAGGGGGCATTCCTGTGTGCTGAACATGGAACCACAATAAAGCCATGGAGTTTGAGACCGAGGAAGGGCTTTGTGGGCCGCTTTGCTACAGGTTCTCCCTCTCTAGAAGTGCTGACTTAGGGCTATGTTTGGTAGATCTTGACCCATACTAATGGAGGGTCAGTGTTTGAGGAGAACAGGAAGAGAAAGAAAGAAAGGAATGAAGGAAGAAAGGACAAAATGGGGAGGGAGAAAGAAAGAGAGAAAGAGAGACAGAGACAGAGACAGAGACAGAGAGAGGAGGAAGAAGGGAGAGAAGATGGAGACTGTATGATGAACTGTGGTTTAAGTTGGTCTAATGAAAATCTACGAATACATTCGTGTATGCATAGCATGGCAGACATCTGGCAGCTTCCCCTCCCATACGGTATACGTATAGTTCAGTGACCTGCATCTGGGATGCTTGGCATGTCAGGCGCAAAAATAAAGTCACACGGTGTCTGAACCTCAGCTGCCATAGGCATGTGCCACACGGACTTGGTGAATCCCCTGGACTTCTATCATGGGCCATGCTTACCCCACCTGTTGTTGTTGCTGGTTTGTGGTACTGGAAACGGTACCGAGTGTTGTTCCCCTAAGTTATACCCTAGCCCTGAATCAGACTACAATGTGCTTCCATAGACATTGCCGATATTATATGTCCATGAGGAACAGATCCCTGTGATCATGTCCAACCAAGGCCAACACAGTAGTGAGTCTCCCTTGTCTATGGCCTTTTGCTTCTTTTGTGCTTTAGATAGCAATTGTCAGATCTCCCCATAGTGTCCTGAGAGTCAAATGCTAGCCATAAGCACAAATCCTTTCTTCTTCCACTGGTACTCTTCAGATATTGCTTCCTGTAGGTAGGAAGGCCACAGAAAGCCTTGCTCCCTCTGTCTTCCTGTGCTGGCTGGCTTTGTGTCATCTTGACCCAAGCTAGAGTCATCAGAGAGAAAGGTGCTTCAGTTGAGGGAATGCCTCCATGAGGTCCAGTTGTCAGGCATTTTCTCAATTAGTGGTCAGTGGGGGAGGGTCCAGTCCATTGTGGGTGGTGCCATCCCTGGGCTAGTGGTCCTGGGTTTTATAAGATAACCAACACAGAAAACAGGGGAAGCAAGCCAGTAAGCAGCATTCCTCCATGGTCTCTGCCTCAGCTCCTTTCTCCAGGTTCCTGTCCTGTTCAAATTCCTGCTCCAACTGCCTTCAACGATGAGCAGCAATGTGGAAGTGTAAGCTTTCTTCCCCAACTTGCTTTTGATCATGGTGTTTGGTCATAGCAATAGAAACCATAACTAAGACACTTCCCTTTTCCAGGAGGGAAGCATGAGAGGCTGGGACTGTCTACCCATGTTCTCACTCCACAAAGCTTGGAGACACTAGAGGCTGGCTGAGTGAGATTCCTGGCTTGGACACTGGCTGACAAGTTATAACACCTCTCAGGGCCCTTTGTTTGCTTTCACAGTGCTCCCTGTAAGCCATGAAGTGATGATGAGGGTATCAGAGTCCTTGGGGACACAAGTGGATAGCAGGGTGACACTCTGAGATATTGCTTAGACCACCTGAAGATCCAAGGCCTTGACTCATGGGAAACTTGGCCCCTAGCAAACGAGCTTGTCTGCCTATTGTTCCCTTGTTAGGGCACCCACTTTTCTCACTGGGAGGCATTTCATGTCTTTGAATATTGCTCAGCTGTGTTTTAGGACTGAGCCTTGGGTTGTGATATGGACTTTTGACTTGCCTGAGCATGCAACCCTACACAACCCCTTTCCAGAGCCCTGTGGACCTACGCTCTCTGCTAGTCTCACTGAAGCCAGGGGCTTGTGAAGAGATGGGAAAGGTCATCTATTTATATCTCCAGTTAAGCCCCAGCTGCAGAGTGTTGGGATACTGTGGTAGGAATTTTCCATGAGCATGGAGAAGGCTATTTTTTTCCATAGCTGGAAAAAGCACATCTGAGCAGACTTGTTCTGGGGCTCCAGGCATGGGCAGCTGTGTCAAGATCAAGCCAGGGAATCATCTCTTCTCTAGAAGAGAGTGCTATGGAGCTCCTGCCACTCCTCAGCTGTCCTCAGGTGCAGAGAGGCAAGCCTGGGTTTGGCTGGAGGTTTTTAGAAGGCTACAAACAGGTCAATGTGTCTAAAGACCCTCTCCAAGAGCTGAGGGGGAATTTTTTCTTGGGTCTAAAATTCCTGGACAAGAAGTAGAGTTGAGGTTGTCTAGTACACATAACTCCCAAATTTCACCCAAATTTAAGATCCTGATTAGGAAAGGTACAAATGATTTCAGGGACCATGCGTGCATTTCACAGACTGAAGTTGACTGGAGAGGTATCTTTAATGTTTGCTGTTTGTGTTAAGTGGCAGTTATTCCTTAGGAAATGTCTTGATACAGCTTTGCAGGAAGTATTTTGATTTTAGTGGAGGGTTTTCTGAAAATTTCCTGCAAGATACAGGATCATGGGAATGTGATTCCATATATTTTGCACTATTGTACATAATAGTTGTGAAGGGGTGGGGTGGTTTATAACAATTACATTCACTACTCTGGAGCACGTGGTCTTCCCTGAATTCAGGGGGATCCCAACCCACGATAGATAGTTCCTTTTTAATGTGATCAATCCCCCTTTTTTCTTTATTGGTAGAAACTGTCTTTGAGACTCATGACAATTGCTCCTCACAGCTGTGTGCATCATGACAACTTTGTGACAGAGCACAAGTCCTATAACTGTCGTGTTTTGGTAGCCGAGAGTAATTTGATCCCAGAGTTTCTGCAGATACCAAAGCCTGTGAATGCTCAAATCTCTTACACAGAATGAACAGTGTTTACATATAGACTATGCCTTCCACATAAACTATGCCTTCCTTCTGTATATGCTAAATCGTCTCTAGAATATTTTTGATACTTTATAGGATGTAAATAATATGCTATACTGTTTAATTATTAATGGTGTGTCTGTTTAGTAGACACACCATTTCCCCCATCTTGTCATCCTTTCCCATTGGATGCCAAGGGTGCCTTATTAACAAAAATGCACTCAGGTGTCATCTCCTGATTTGGTGGAACCTGTGGGTGGGGAGCTCAGGAATAGAAACTGATGACAGTTTACTGAGTGCTATCACATGGCGGACACTGGTCCAAGAGACTTACAGAAGTTATTGCACTTTGCAGAATTACAGCCAGTCACCATTACTAATCCACGCAAGAGCTGTGGAAACTGGAGCAAGATTGATCACACTAGGAAGAACCATTGAAGGCTGGGATCCTCCTGGATTTGAGGAAGACTATGTGTGCTGGAGCAGTGAATACAATTGTTTTAAATCACCCCACCCCTTTATAAGTATTTTATACAATAGTGCGAAACGAATGGAATCACATTCCCATGATCCCACAGACAGGGCAAGTTGACCGAGGTCACACAACTGTTACTAAGGACATAGCAGAATCAGGATCATACTTGTGCTTGGTCCTCTCTGTTAGCCTCCGCAGAGTGACAGAACTCAGTGCTCAGTGGAGCCACTGACAGGCTTGGTGTGATGCAAACTGATGCTGGCCATCTTGAAGGGAGAGGTCATCAGTCAGACTCCAAGGGATGCGCCAGGGAATGTAGAACACGGCCACATGACAAAACCAGATGATGTGTGGGGATTGAAGGAAGAGATCCAGGGATCCGATTACCCAAATGTACAAACTAGTACTAGTACTACACACAGCCAGGGGAGGCATGCTGGGGGAGACACGCTGGGAGGCGACAGGAGTCTTTTGAAGCTGTGTGTTTGATGTTGCATTTTGGTCTGCGGGGGCTTTGGAGCTCTGAACATCTGCCTACCACCTCCTTCCGTTTATGAAAGGCAGGATCGCTCTCGTTTCTCAGAGTCAGAGGGCTGCTTGCCCGGGGCTTTTGACCTGGCTCCAGATTTCTCTGTATGCTCTGTTCGGGGTCCAGGTGGAAACACTGAGCAAACCACCACTGTTGTTTGTCTATAGAAATCTGAACAAGAAACTAATTGTACAATCAGAAAACAGGAAGAGAAATGCCGAGTTCAAGGCCACAGCCAGAAGCAGTCATTTGTCCTGTGCCGTCTTGGCCAGGACATCTGAGACATCAGGAATACACAAAATCTCTTCCTTAGCTCCAGGGAACACTGTCAGAAATGAAGTCACAAGCCCAGAGCTGTAAGAGCTAGAGAGGGAATGTCTTCTATCAACCACAGGCTTCCAGAAGACACATACGTTACATGGACATGAGACCCTTAAGTAGGAAATGCATGGACTCTGCACTGACTTTACGTGGATGAATTTAGACGAGCCATGACCTGGTGAGACCACTGCTGTTGATAGTCAAGCTATGGTTTCACGTGCTTTATTTCTTTATTACTGATTGTAGGTTTGGAGAGGAGGGAGTCAACTCTGGAAGGATCCAGCAGGGTACCCAGGAAAAGCATGAATCCTGCCAGGTCAGAACCAGGTTAAGATATGAAGAGGACCAGACATCCCCAGACTCATTGTGCTTAGCCATGGCTTTCCCTTGCAGAGGAAGCCAGGGCTCAATCTGCCTCAGGCTGTCTGGCTCAGAGCATCTTCCCAGAACCAGACTTCATTCCTCAGTGGTTAACCTCTGAGTCCTAGGCTCATGTCCTCTGTTTCATTCATTTCCCTGAGTGTCCTTCCGGACATTCTCCTTTGGGAGAGACTATCTATCATTGCCCCAGAAAGCATGGAGTTCCAGCTCTGCGCATTAATCTGATGACTAGCTGGGATTTTCTGCTGTCGGGCTCATCGCGGGGATGGTGACACTCCTGATTATGTTTCCCTCTTCCTGTGGGTGTGATCCAGCCCAGGCAGCTGCCTTTGGTACCATCATCTTATTGCCTGAGAATTCCAAGAGCAAAGCGCATGTCCTGTCCACCCCAGGCTGCACTTAGAATTTCTAAGATCAATTTTGCCCACTTACTGTTGCTTCTGAGTCAGATACACAAGCATAACTTAATTTGTGTGGGTCACAGACCGTAAGCCTTTCAAAGGAAGAGAAAATGTGATGGGGAAAATTGGAGGTCAGTGACTAATGCCATGCTTATAACCAACAAGTGGGGGGACAGAGCACTCGAGAGCTGTTTATAGTTGAGAGACGGCTGTTGAATGCTTCTCTAGTGTGTGACTTAAAACTCATCTAGCTTGCAGAGTCCTGGGCTTCAATGCCTTCCTACCCCCTCAGATTCTGCAAGCATTTGTGTGTTCTGGGGTTTGGGGAGGGCCTTCACCAAGGCCGGGGAGATGTATGGGCTCTGACCAACGCATGGGTCAAATCCATCACAGCGTTCATGCAGAGAAACAATGGCGTGTCTCAAACAGTCTTTGAAATTTCATGTTTTCAGGGTGAGTTGTTCTCCTTCCTTTCAAGCCTCAGTCAGCCTCACTGCAAGCAAAGCTTTCCTTCTGAACGAGCGGGCTCAAATGCATTGTGGGAGCTGTCTGGAAACCGTAGGGAAGTCGAGTAAAGATTTGTGCTAGAAAGAAAGCACAGAGGGGACGATGTGGGTGGTGGTGAGCAGAGGACTTCTTGGTGTCACAACAGTGTGTAAATCAGATCTAAGGGTGGATGGACACATCCGGTTGTGTCGCCCCCAACTGAGTTCTCCACATTCTTAGGGAGACACGGAGCCTGCATGCACATCTAAGGTGTCTGTCAAGCAGCCAAGGAGAGTGTTTACACCAGAGCCTGGAAGTTGTCATTTTCTTTTTGTCTTCTCAAGTTTACAGACTGTAGCAGGGGCATCACATGGCAGCCACACATAAATCAAAGCCCAGGCTCTTTTTCGTTGCACTTCCAGGCCAGTTCCAGTCACTAATGCTTCTTTCTCGTTCATTCATCTATTCTGAGAGCATAAACCAGCACGACTGTCTCCTACCTTGTGCCCGATGCACAGATTCACAGGAGCTGATTCCCACTCACAAGGATCTGCCAGGGACCCAGGAGACAGAACCACTCTTTGCAAAAAGCAGGTGCTCAAGGCATTCGAGGTAAATCTTGGCTCAAGGTGCAAAGGACAAAGGGAGTATGTAACTGGGGACCTCCCAGAGTGTGAAGCCAGTGCTAGTCTAACGAAGTGTGTGAGGAAGGTTCTAGGTAGAAGGGCAGTGTGACTAGAGGTACAGCCTGGCTCTAATATACAGTACTTGGAGGCCATGAGGAAGATCCTTTTACCCCCTTCACATATCCCATTGAGGTTGAGATGCTCAACTGGTGTATAGGCTCTGATCATTCCCACCCAGTCCCAAGGCACACATGGAAGCATGTCACAGACGGGCAAATGCTGCCCCCTCCCTGACTGTCACTTGTCTCTCTTCCAGTTTTCCCCATAGCCATGCATGCTTTCCTGATGTTCTACCCTTGCTCCAAGCTCCTAGAATTCCATTACCTTTTAATTATTTTTTTATGTCTGATTTTTGAAGTTCACCTTCAGTTTCTGCCTTCTGGGAATTTCTGTAAACCCACCTTCTCACTCTGAGAAGCCTGCTTCCCCTGTCACATCCCATACTACCCATGACATGGGATCTACAACATGCATGATGCAAATCAAAAAGAGGAAGAGTCTCGGCTTTGGGAACTCCTTCCCCAGAGCTCTCTTCTCTGGCAAGCACTCAAAGGCACTGCTAAATTCAGCCCAGCCTCAAGAGCAATAAAGAAGAGTCTCGATGCTGGTTCTGTTCCCCAGACAGCTTTCATATTTTGACACTAAAAACTTCCTAAGACGGCTGACCCTGATGTTTACCAGAAACCCATTTCTGCCACCTCATTGCTTATTAAGAAAACAAGGTGCAGCATCAACTTGGGAGTCCCTGTGCGCCCCCTCAGGGTTGGAACATGTGTCAGGCCTGGTGCTGATGGATGGGCCCACAGAAGAATTCCTCATCACCCTACCCCCACTGCCTTGGTGGCCCTTGCTGCTCCTCTCCATAGGGTCAGTCTTAACAAATGATTATTACTCTGGCCATAAGCCCAGTGACAAATATGGCTTCTGTCCAAAAGCCTCAGGCAGAAGCCTGCTATTTCTTCTTCACCCTGATGCTGTAACTTGATAAAGGGATAGTGGGACAGAGAATAGTTTCAGGCCTCAGGCCCATGGTCTTCTCTCATAATTGGCAAATGACACTCAAGAGACACTATGGAACTATCTGCACCATGACCATGGGCCGAGAAACTGTACAAGGCAAGACTGTTGATGGAATGGAAGGGAGTGGGTCACTGGGTCTCTTAGGAAAGTCAGTCATGAAGGGTGAGTCTGCTTTTTAGGATATGTGATGCTAAGCCATGGCCCATCCCTTACCAGGTGTGGGACCCTGGTTGGACACTCAGCCATTAGGTGACAGGCACTTTCCCCCTGTGACTAGTGTATGGTCATTTCCCACCTGACCCTTGTCATGCCTAGGAAGTCTCACAGTGCCTGACAAACAGGAAGTGAAGGCAGCCTTCACCAGTATTCAGCTCATTTGGGTCCTTGCAACACCCAGCCTTGCATTGGCCACATTTGAATATCTTGTGTGGAGGTAAAGACTGATTCATCAGCTTCCTCTGGCAGTCGCCATCCCCAGACTGGACCTCCCAATCTCACAGGTTCCTCAGGCGGAGCTGGCATGAGGAACAGAAGTTCTGGGGACTCAGAGTGGCACTTGAGGGTGAAGGTTGGCATGGTCCTGTGGTGGGTGGCGCATCAGGCAGGTGTAGCACACTTAGCACCTGCAGAGAAAGACATTCTCCTGGCCTGAGGCAGGGCAAGATGAGCTGTGGAAAGAGAAACAAGTGTGAACCCAGGATCTGGTGTTACTTCTCGTTCTGTATCTTACCTCCCTTAACCAAGAACAAGGGGCTCTCCAGAGAGATCTAGCAGATGCTCTGTAAGTTGTCACAATGGGAAAGACAGAGACCCGCGTCCCCACAGGGAAGCTGAGTCCAGTGTGGAGAAAGCTGACATCTACTAGAGGGCTGAAGACATCAGACTAGGGCAGCTCAGCTTAGCAGGGGAGGAGGGGAGAGGACATTGAGCTAATATCAGACCTGTGGAGAAGGTCACTGTGCTTCCAGCTCAGCCCTGAGATTGTAGGGAGGTTGAGAGTGGGTTCTTTCCTGTGTACCATAAGTACGTACTGTGTGGTGGATTTGGGATGTCCAGGTCATTGTAGTGTTCATGACATCATGACGATAGGGAGGCTGATTGGGCGTCTTGCGTGGTCTGGGCTGGAGGTGGGACTATAAACGGGTATCATTTGCTTCCCTGGGTTATGCACTGCCTTGCTGTTCTGGGTCCACCAGCAGCTGACTACCAGGGCATTTATCTGGTGATGCCCACTGGTGGAGTGGAAAGTCAGGCTCTGAGAAAACCAGCCTCTTCTGGAAAGTTTTGTCTAGGCCAAGGCTCTGTAGGCCTTCTTGCCTTTGGGACCCTTCGCTGAAAGGCAGTTAGGGAACTGCAGAGTTCCCTGAGACACCTTATCCCTGGGATAGATGTCATAATGTTCACTTTCTGTCTCTTCTATATGGCTCGCACTAGGGCAAGGCTACCATTATTCCCTGCCTGAAGTACAGCACTGCCACCTTCTAGGTTTGCAACTCTGGCAAGTCCCATCAATCTCTGGAGTTGGCAACCTTTCTGTGAGCAGAAGATGGCTGTAATGTCTGCAGCCATGGTTGGCTCGTTACGGAGTATGAAATAAGAGAGGGCCTTGTTAAGTATACACAGCACATTGTAAATGTTGACAGGACTCAAGACACCCACTTCCTCTGTGCCTTGCTGTGGTCCTGGTGCCACAGCCATGAGCTTCTGTACTTGGCCATACCCTTTGCAGAAACCTAGGCCAGGGAAGGGACTCTGGAAGGGGCCCCAGGCTGAAGGGTTGTGCACAAGTTTTAGGAAGCAAGTCGCCTGGCCTGGGTGAGGAGAGATGTTTCTCACAGACTGTGCCATGGTACATGTGAGAATATGGTAGTGTCCCTTCGTTTGTTAAGTCACCTATGGCAGATTGAAGTTTAAAATATTAAGGAGAAATTCCAGAAATCAATTCTTTATGTGATTTTAATAACTTAGTGTTATTATCACAATATCCTATTCGGTTATTATTGATCTTTCCATTTGTAACTTGCAAGTTAAGTTTCCCATAGATCTTTATCAGGAAAAACCTAGCAGCTATCAGCTTAGATCCTGTCTGTACATCTGGGCATCTTTGGAATGAATTTCCTGTGGATAAGTGGAGGTGTCTGTCCAGGTGTGGCATTTGGAGCCCTAAGGGTCAGAGCAGAGCAATGGAGAGCCACCTATATGATTCAGGCTTAGGCAAACATCCTTGGAGCATGTCTCTCTGTGTGTGTATATCTCTGCTAATATATAGAAGGTTTTGCCCTCCATTTCCTATATTGCTATTAGCTTAAATCTTGGCACATCACCCTGCCTATCTGTCAGGCACATTCCTGAGGCAGGACTTGAGCTGCTCTCTTCTGGATCTTGGCAGATTTCCCTTAGGGTGTACCTGGGTTTTCTTATAATTGATCCAGACTTTCAGAACAAACCCCAGCATGCCTAAGGCTTCATAAAAATGATGCTCTTCTCCATAAAGGGCAGCATGGTGTCGGGGCCCCAAGCTGGATCTCCAGTGTGTATGGGTATCTTCACTTGGTAGCCCACCTCCCAATGTTTACACATGGTGTGCATATAACTCCAGTATGAGTTCTAGTAGCCCAGAGGCTGCCTTCTATTCAACTGACTCGATCAGGGCTCTGCCTTCTGTTCCTTGCTCTCTGCCAGCTAGTTTTCTCTTTAACCATGCGGAGTACCTTGTCTCATATATGCCCTACCCCCTCCACACAGATCTTTTTATGAGTGGTAACCTGAATACTTCAAATTTCTCTTCTTTTGCCCACTGCTTCTCTGCTCTGGGTCTACTCATCAACAGAGATACATTTTGAGGCAAGAGCATATTCTTCAACCTTGCCAGACATCATCGTAGACCCAGGGATGATTTTCTCACAGCTCTGACCTCTAAATATCCTGTTCAGGATGTCTGGCAGACTCCGGGCACAGTGCCTGCACCCTGTGGCCAGTGTTTTTCTGGAAGGATACACCATAGTTCTCCTGAACAGTGTTCTCTCGATCTTTGTGGGACTCATCCACTAAGATGTGCCCCGACTTGTCTTTGTGCAGGACCCAAGTTCCTTTACTCTGTGGCACCAGGGATCTCTTCTATCATCTCTGAAGCAGTCCTGGGAGGAAGGCTTCATACCTGTCTCTGCTTCACTGATGGGGAATCAGCCCAAGGAGACAAGAGAACTGAACTGGCTTCTTCCCACTGGGGATGCTTCCCTCTCAGACTGTGGGAAGGTCCAGGAGAAGGATCCCCATGGCTAAGGGAGGCAGTTTCTCACCTTTGCTCCCAAGAGATGGGACAGCACCAGTCCTTGCAGCTCTGTCCAGAGTCTACCTTCTCAGCAGCCATGCAGCTCTTCTCTGCTCTAGTACTAGCTTTAGTGAGACAAAGGGGTGACTATATTCCATAGCGTCTTGCCTTCTAGCACCACACATAAGACTCCAGGGTTTTCCTCTTCCTGCAATCATGTTTCTCTTGACACTGCTGTCTTCCAGAGTGGAGCTACTTGCCTCCTTTGCTGTTCACAGCAACTCCACACCCACGGTGGATCCCTCCTGGCCTCTTACAGCTCTGAGCAATTGCCTAAGAATTCCTGGCCTCTGAGATTCTTGCTGGAAGTCTCCCTTTCCTCCTGAGCCAGCGAGTCCTTCCTAAAGCAGAACAAAGGCAGGCCTCCACTTTCTAGAAGAGAACACACTCTTAGCTTACTCTTTTTAGACCTTAGCAGCTCTCAAGAGAGAAATGAGACCTCACGCATGCCATTTCCCTTATGGACAGAGAAGGAACAAAGACCCTGAGTGGAAGCTGGCTGAGACTCCCTAGCCTACTCTTATGACTTCTGGTGCAGGGTAGTTAGAATGTCTAATCTGCCATAAGCATCTTGGGCCTCAAGACCCTTGCTCTCCAGCATCTTTCCTTTCTCAGTGAAGAACTCACGCATCTTAAGCACTAATTCAGCCACTCATCTAAGCAAAGACTCAGTCTCTTCCTTGCCAACTTGCTAAACCCTGAAGTTCAGTTAACTCACTTCCTAGCGCCTCCTTGTCTAGACCTGGATCTGTCTCTTGACATATCTTCACCTCTGTGTTATAAAGCTGCCTTTTAATGTCTTCCCTCTCCATTAGTGTTTACCCTGCCCAAGTTTCAGGAAGAACCACTGGAGACAGTCATTCTGAGAACCCAACCAGATAAGCCCACCCTAGAGCTACTGTACAAGTATTCATAATTCCATAGCATGCAACCCAATGTGCCCCTCCCCAGCAGGGGCCCTGCTCCATGGAGCTGCACTGACTCCTTTCTGTCTCTCAGCTACCACTGTGCAGGAAGACTAGTCTGAGGTGGCAGGTGTGGCCTCCAAAGGAACTTCTTGGCAGGTCCAGCCTCATGGGTGGTCTGATAAATTGCTCCTGGCTGCCGTTCGGACCAACTGCACCCAACCAACTGCTGATTCCAAAAAGGAATATTCCAGGGTCCTGGATCTCATTAGCTATCAAATAGGACCCAGGAGGCCTAAACGTGGGTCATTACGTGGATCTGGACACTAGCTGCTGTGACCTTGGGACCTTGTCCAGGTGACTTAGCTATAAGGAGCTTAGAAGTCTTATTCAGAAACATTGGCTTGGTGTTTTCTATTCAACCATTATAGGAAGGGATGTGGAAACAACTATTTCAGGCATGAGACATGAGGGGAGCCAGAGGGATAGAGTTTTGTAGGTTGTAGCTTGAGTTTTTTTCTAAGCAGTTTGTGGTCCTGAGTAAGATGCTGGCTCACAGAGCCTCGGTGTGCTGTATCCTGAGAACTCACCCACCACGGTGCCTGGCAACCATCGATCCAGAAAGTAAGAACTAACAGATGGTCACAGTGAACAGCAAAGACACAGGAAATAGGATAGACTTCCTTGTTCATTTGCATTTAGCAAAATAGAAAAAAAATATTTTAAATAGCTCTGCTTCAGTTGTCATACTCCTTGTCAGGATATGTGGGTCCTTTGATAAACTCTAGTGTCTGGTTCCTCCCTGGACCTACCTGCATGCAGCAGGCACGGGTCATGTTCATCTTTAGGGCTGAACACACTGTGTGAGCTCTGCACGAGCCCTTTGGGGGCTCCCTTCAGCGTGGGGTGCTGTAGTTCTGGCAGTCAGGGGCTGTCTTAGTTATGTGGCCGTGGAAGGAATTGAACTCTTCTAAGCTTCAAGTGTTTCTTTGAAAGAAGGTTATGATCGACTCCCAGACCCACTGGGAGGATTTGGAGTCTCCAAAGGCATCCAGGTATCATAGTACTCATAGCACTGAGCACATGGTCCATCCTCATCAGGGTTCGGGGAAGGGGAGAGACTCGGGAGCTGGGAACTAGCCATTATCCTGAATATAAATAAGCATGCAGGTATGAAGGCAATATGTATCTGTGATTTGTAAAGAGCAGATTCAAAATGGAATCTTATAAAGCATGTGATTAAAAATGGAGAAGGCCAAAAGTCAAGGGCAACCACAAAGAAAAAGTTATAAAGGAGATATGTTAAAACAACTTTAAACATGAGTGGTCTAAGCACACCAATTAGAGACTATCAACATGTTTTAACAAGGGAGGAGGCAGAGACAGAGTCAGAGGGGGAGGAGGAAGAAGAGGAAGAGGAGGGAGAAGAGGAGGAAAAGGAGGAAGAGGAGGAGGAGGAGGAGGGACAGGCACGGTGGTGCATGTCTGTATCATTGGAATTCCAAAAAGGAGGTAGAAGAATTATGTGTTCAAGGTCAGCCTCAGCCACAGAGGGAGGCCCTGTCCCAATAAACCCAGAGTTAAGGGCACTGTCCACAGACAGAGTGCTTGCCTCGAGTAGTCTAGGCCCTCAGCTGGAGTCTCAGTATACTCAGAAGAAAAATAAAAGTATCAACTGCAGTTACTTACAGGAAACAGTAAATATAAAACCTCTTATCAGCAAAAAGTGAAGGGGTGAGAAAAGGCACGCTATGCTAATATTCATCAAGAGATACCCAGAGGAGCCTAACTATGGATTCTCGACAAAGCAAACGACAGCAAAGGACAATAGTTTTACAGTCATATTCTAGAGTATAGTTTAAAAGCATAAAAATGAAAATGATTTTCTAATGCTATAATTAAACTAGACACCAATGCCAAAAACTAGGGTAAAGGTCTTCAAACATTTAAAAATCACACAGCATATCTGTGGGTGATCCAGAGGTGAAATAAGTTTCAAACATTTGAAAACTATTCTATAAAAGTCCAACTAAAATATTTCTAAAAATTGCATAAAGGCTTTTCGAAAAGTTGTCTTCATGTAGATAATGTGGTTTTGAAAGGAAAATTTTATAGCGTTAGATAAATATATTTGAAAAAACCATTTAAATATGTAAAACCAATGACCTAAGTTTCTACCTTAGGAGAAGGTATGAGTGGCCATACCTAATGCATGGAGGAAAATAAAAACCAAAGGAAACGTGTGGTATTGAAAAGCAGGAGGCAATTTGGAAAAACACAGAAAGCTGGCTCTTACAGACAGAGAAAATTCATGTCTTCAACCAAGTTCTCTTCCACAATGTTCCCTAAGCCATAGGTGAAGGCAGGTGCTGCATCATGGATTCACGGAGTGGAGCTGTGCACCCATGGTCAGTTCCTCTCTCTCTGCGTCTTGGCCAGTCATAGCCTTCTGTGATGGTTTCCATCTGCTGTAGATAAGCTATAAGGGGGCTGCCTACTTTGCTGTGTATAAGGATAAGCGTTTAGAATGCAGTTAGAAATTGTGGTGGTTTAGAAAAGGGCAGCAGTATGTTCTCCTCTGATATCCAGGACCTGTCCAGCCAAGGACGTTGTATCAGTGCCAGCTACGAGATCCCTCCCACTAGGTGGGCTTTTTGTTTAGTCAGAACCTTGTGGATCGCTGCCAAGAGAAAAACCCGCCACTATTGTCATTTCAGGCATGTCTTGCTATGCAGCTCACTCTTGTGGCTCATAGTCACCACAGCTAGCTCCTCCCTTGGCAGCTGCTCACACAGAACCTTCTAGCACCATGAAAACTAGTTTAAGGGAGACTTTTGATCAGATCCAGGGGGATTTTTCTGAATCTTGTGATATTCTCCAGTGAAAGGAACCAGGGTTCTTTAGAGGCCATTGGTTCTGGAGCTGGACAGAATTCACAAAAGCAAGGGCTGGAGCCTCTCTCCCCCAGTGGTGGGTGTGTCCAGGCCTAGCAGCTCAGTGACAGATCCCCTTCCCTGCCATGACAAATCTGTAAAATCAGAATAACAAAATAAATTGGATTTGCTGAACACCCAGAAGCTTAAAACAATTCCCTCAAGATCAAGCAGGTATCAACACTATTGAATTTATAATGAAAGTGACAGGGAACAGACAAAGTCCTCATGCAATTCACCCCTGCCCTCTGAGGGAGACACATCAAGACTCCGTGGATGTTCTGCGTGGGGATTGTGCAGTGACTACTTCCAAATTGTACAGAGAAAGAACGAGGACAAAAGAGTCACTTCTTAGCAGCCTGAGCCGTCCGAGCCAGCAAACACAGTAAAGTTGGTAGGTATGCTAGAAGCATCTGCCTTAATACGGTGGAATGAGCAACATTCGCCAGTGTTTACCCATAGTGTGTGGGAGGTACGTGAGCAAAGGCCTCTGAGGATGCCTCTGGGCAGGCTGACGCTAAGCCTCCATGGCTGGAGGGGATCTGGAAACAGGATGTACTATTTGGTACCTGGCCACGCCCCAAGAGTCACTACACCTCTAAGTACCTCTTTACCAGGTAACCAATACCTTCTCCACTTCCCCAGCGCCCCATTGTACATGTTACAGTTCAATTGCTCTTAGAGTTTTTTTAATTAAAAACTTTTTTAATTGGATATTTTATTTATTTACCCTTCAAATGTTATCCCCTTTCCCGGTTTCCCCTCCACAAGCCCCCTATCCCATTAAAAATCATTTTGTCTGAGTTCTTTGAGAAGTTTGACTGATGTATTTTGATCCCGTTCACCTTCCCTCTTCCAGCTCATTCCGGATCTACCTTCGAGCATTCTCACACAGTGTTGTGTCCTTTTCCCCACCAAAGCCAGTGTATGCCTCCCAGATCTTCTTGGCTGTGTGGAACGTGGCAGACACATCAGGACACCCAGAGAAAACTGACCCTTCCTTTCCCAGCAGCTAACAATTGCCAGAAGCCTCTCCACTAGAGGTGAAACTTCATGCCCCCTCCACTCTCATGCTGAGAGTGGTCTGACTTGGTTCTGTCTTGAGGATTTTCACGTAACCTAAAGCCATTTTAAAATTAGAGATTTAATTCTGACAAGGTTGTACAGGGGAAGAGAAAGGAGCCGTAGTACATTGGAGGTTGGAGAACATGTGTATGTAAAAATTCCCAGATGAGAGAGACCGGGAGAGCAGCAGTAGAATCATTGCTTCCTCAGAAGGAATCGTATAGAAATGTTCAAAAACATGGGCTTAGATGGCTCAGGGGTTCAAAGTATTTGTTGCTCTTTCAGAAACTTGAGTTCGATTCCCAGCACCCACGTGGCCGCTCACAGTTACCTACAAACCCTGTTCCTGGGGATCTCACACTTTCTTCCGAAGCCTGTGCAGGTACCAAGCAAGCACACGGTACAGCACATACATGTAGAACACATACATGTAGAAAAACACCCAGGCACAAAAATGAAGTAATAAAAAAAAATCAAATCAAGCAAAACCAAAAAAAGTGAAAGCTGTGGACTTAAGGGCTGCTCCAGGGGTGGTTTCAACATCACACTCTATCATCATTGTTTAAAGCGGAGATCGCTAAAGGAGAAATTTACCTACCAGTAACCAGCCTGGCAAGCATGATGATTATGTTTCTAAATGGAAACATACGCACTGTCTCTCGTTGAGGGCAACTGAAGTTATCTTTATGAGGCAAAGGAAAGATGTCAGATACAGGCAGTGTTCAGTGGAGGATTGGGAAGGTGAGAAGAAGTTTATGGGCATGGGGAGTGTGGGGAACAGACGAGGCTGACTGTGTCCATCCTACTGTGTCCTGTGCACTGAGAGCTAATTGTCAGGTCCCCAGCCTCAAGCATAGCCGTCAGAAAACTTAATGAGTGAATTAGACTATTTTCTGTTAGTGTGATAAAATAGCCGGGGATGTGGAATTCATTAAGAAAAGAGGTTGGTGTTGGTGGCTGGAGAGATGGTTTAGCGCATGACAGAGGGGGTTGCACAAGCCTGTGGAACCAGTTTTGAAGCCTAGCACCTAGCTGAACATAGAAGCACGCTCTTCTGTGTAACACCAAAGCTATGGAAGACAGGGGCATGAGGACCAATCACCGAGATTTCTTGGGCACCACCCTCCTTCTGGATCATTGTCTCAAAGGGAGAGAGCAGGGACCTGCTGGCCTCTGCTGGACACCCCATCCCTACCCCTATGAGAGAAGGGGGGAGGAGGAAGGGAAGAGGGGAAGGGGGAAGGGAGGGAGGGAAGGAAAGAGGGAGGAAGGGAAGGTAGAAGAGAAGGAGAGAAAGAGAGAGAGAGAGAGAGAGAGAGAGAGAGAGAGAGAGAGAGAGGGAGGGAGGGAGGGAGAGAGAGATCAGGTAAAAACCATGCAGATGGCATCAAGCTAGGGATGATGCGCCAGTGAGACAGGAGGCCAGAGTGCAGACAGACCCAGACTCCCCAGTGTCTAACAACTCACTCTTAGGAAACTCACTAGGGTCCGCAATAATTACGCCCTCCCTCCGAAGCCATGCCCCCAATGACATAATCATTCTGCAGTAGCTTCCACTTCTTAAAAATCCCTACTATTAATTAACTAACATTGTTACAATGAAGATCAAATCTCCCACACGGGAACCCTCAGGGACATACTATATATAACATCTATAACAAGGGCTGGCTGCACATTGGCCTCTGCTAGATCTTGGGGGTCACTGAGACTGAGGGAGGCCAACGAAGCTTGAGCATCTGCCTTCTGTCCTCCTGGGAACCCCACGGAACTGTCCTCCACAGTACTCTCTTTCTGGGTGGCCATGAGCAACAGTTTCTCTACAGCAAGCAGTTGGTGTTGTTCCAGCCTCCAGTCACTGTATAACCAGTTCCCAGGTACCTGTTGGTCATCTGCCTGTGGACACTGTAGGACGACAGTGGCTGTAGCTCCTGTAAGATACTTCAACGTGAACACTACAGTTCAAAACAAGGACTGGACTATAGAGTAGAGAAGAAGTCAGACCAACATGTCCCATATTGAGTGTTGGTGTAAGACCTTAGGTTACCAGGCATACCCTGGAGATGCCAGAGCCCAGATAGCCAGCTCAGCCTCTGAGGTTTAAAAGCACTGACAGGCTCCGCTAGAGAAGGCTGGTGCTCATGCACTTGGAGTCCTGGCTTCAGTTCCCCAGCAGTGACCTTGGCTTGAAGATACGCGTTTCAAGAGCAGAATCCCATTCGGTTTTCAGCAGCTGTTTTATGAAGCTATATTTTCAGGCTGCTTAGGCTAATTATGGTGTAATCACAAGAAAATCACCTACATAGCTTGTGAAATTTACAGATGTTCCTGGGTCCCATCCCAAAGGAGGGTCCTGAGGTTAAGTATTTCCACTATGTTTGCAGGGAGCTTTTGTGGTACAGCCGTCGGTCTAGGGGAAGACACAGAGCACTCACTCAGAAGTGAGCTTTACCCAAATTCTAGTTCCCACACTTCTTTAAAAATGAGAATGGAGATGAAGGAGGGCTTGGGAATTTGAAAGCCAAGTGTTACCAAATGCTTTTTGGAAGGAACCCAGCCCAAGATGTCAAGTTCTTCAGCCTACTCTTTATAGGGAAGACAGATGGTTCCCGGCATGGGAAAGGGGATAACCAAAGTCACTTAACCACAGTGCCTGAGCCACACTGGAAGCTGTATCCTTTAGCCTCTAGTCCATGGCACCATGGCTACATGATCTCCCTGGGCAGAGAACAATGTTTATGTGAATTAAAATATGGACCTTTGAGTGGACAACATGTGCTGATTTACAGGGCCATACATTTGCTTCTGAAGATGCCTCCTTCCCCAAACTAAAAATAGTTGGTTATGATAGTTCGGATGCTTCTTTCTCATTCCCTCTTGTGCCATATAGGAGTTCCTCCCCTGACTGTTGAGTGACTGACTCCTGAGTGCTGTGGAGTTTGGTTCCAGCTTGGAGCCGAGTCTTCTGTCAGGGCCCAGGGCTCTAGAAGAAGAATCTATGGGGACAGTTTTAGTCCACAATATCTCTCCTAGGCTTTGGGATCTCCTGTGCTTTCAGAAGAAGGAGGCTGAGGCTGTGTGAGAGGACACACTTGTCACTGCGGTGTTCCAGTCCCTGTCTTCCACTCTGCCACCTTCTCAGTGATGACGGAAAACCACCAAGGCAGGCTGTAGGCAGTGCTGTGTTTCCACTCACTGGGTTGATTTGTCCATGGGGATTATTTGCAATTACAGCAATCCGCACGAGACAGAGGGTTTAGGGGAGGTGATGCAGTTGTCCTGATTTATACAGATTGTAAGATAGAGCCAGGCTCAACTGTGAGAGCAAAGGTGGGCTGTGGAACAAGCCTGCAAACTGCACAGCACATATTCTATTGGAATGTCTTTGGTTCGGAGTTCGCCATGGAGGTGTCCCTTGATGCAGTGTCTCATGGTCACTCAACACTCAGCTCATAAAGCTGAAATGAACCTGCTCACACTCCATTACACTATGACTTTATGGTGACCATGGAGAAAGACAATACTGGAAAGACTAGGACTATATAGACTCTCTTCCTTCAGTCTCTTCTTATAAACGATAGTTTACTGGAAGGAAACTATGGCTTCTTGGGGATGACTAGGATATTTGACCTTATTCAGAAGCCACAGTGTGCTACATCCTGTTTGAACATGACTTTATGAAAACATCACAGCAGTTCTACAGTGAGGTTCCCCAATTTCGGGTGAATCTTACAGAGGTCAACATAGATGCTTGCATCACATCCCCATGCACACCAGGTCTGCTGGCTTCAGAGCCTGTTCAGTTCACTCCTATTCAGACTTAGTGATTCTACTAAAATGCATTTGTTCAACTGATTTTTTTTTTTGGAGCCAGATTCCCATTGTGTAGCCCAGGGGCTTGGAACTCACATTCCTCTTTTCTCAGCCTTCTGAATGCTGAGATCATAGGTATGTATGGCCCCTTAGCAGCAAATATTTCCTGTGCACCTGTATTCTAAATGAGGTCCAGCAGGATCTTGGATCTGAGTGAACCATGGACCTTGCTTTCTGACTCACTCTGTGGTGTGGAATAGAAGGTGCATGTTAAATGTGATGTGTCATGGCTACGTGCAAATTATAATCAGCACACTATGGAAGTGGAGGGGCAGGTTCTCCATCCTTGTCCCCAAGAAGAAATGTAAGGGAATGAGGGACAAGGAGTAGCTAGGTAAAGACTCACCATGGGCAGGGCCACCCTTGCTCCAACACTGCACATGACCACCATGGTTTCTTCCTCAGGTAGACTTAGCCATGGACAAGGCCTGTTCTGTAGAAATGCACAGATCCTGATGTATTCACTATGGTTGTGTGGGCAATGGAATGAATAACTCCCTAGTCTATGCGTATGTGTACCTTGCCAGGAAAAGCAAGGGTGTGGGTGATGAGATGGAGAGAGAGAGAGAGAGAGAGAGAGAGAGAGAGAGAGAGAGAGAGAGAGAGAGAGAGAGAGAGAGAGAGCTGGAAGCCAGACACGCATAATCTTACTGTCATGGGAAAAATTGGCATTCTGCATTGTAGACAAGAATTACAACGTTGTGGGGGAAATTAGGATCATTTCCACTGACATATTTTTCTTCAGGTTTGAAAGACGGAGCTCTCTCCCTATTCTCTACCTCTGCCCAGTGTCACCTCCAGCCCTCTCAGGCAGGCTGCCTCTTTGGGGTCACTGCTTTGCTCCTCCTCTGGGGTATTGGCTATGTTCTCATCGTTTCTCAGCCAACCGGATCCAACTTGTCTCTGTTTTACATTGCTTATGTCCTTTGAAAAGACTCCTCCAACTCCCAACCCTTGTGAGTGTGACCTCATTTAGAAATTTAGCTTTTGCAGGTGTGAGCAAGTTGCAAGGCGGGGGAGGTACTGAAGGAGCAACACTGAGGGTAACACCAGAAGCTCAGAGGAAAGCTGGGGACAGATTTTCCTCCAGAACCTTCCAAGAGAACATGACCCCGACACTGGCCTCTCTCCACCTAAAACTGCCAAAGAATAAATGATGTTGCTTTTAGCTGCTCTGCAGTGGTGATCAGTTAAGGCAGCCATGGAGATGAATGCAGTCTCCTCCCCCTCCACGCCTCCCCGCCCCAATCCCACAACCCAGTCCCTGGGGAAATTTCACAGTGACCTTTCAAAACACATTTGTTTCTGCTCCTCGTCTCCCTGGCTGTTGTTTTCCTGAGGAGGAAACCCAAGACCTCTGTGTCCCTGACCCAGTAGCATGCATGCACCACAGGCCTAAAGAGTTCTGGGTGCTGTCAGTGTGATTAGATGAGAGGTCTTCATTTGCTGCCTTTTCTCCTCTCCCCATCCTTACCTTGTGGCCACAGTGGCCAGATCACCTCACTGTGGCCCCTCACACTCTTCCTCGCCTCTGCAGAGGCAACAAAACTATAGCTTCTTACCCGAATCTCCTGGTCAGGAAGGCTGATATTCTAGAACCGACACCAACATGGTGGAAAGCCCTTCACAGAGACTGTCACTGTGTCTGGAGCCTAGGAAGTGAAGAACGCGTGGTTGCTATGGGAATTAAAAAAAATACAGAAGTGAACAACTCAGATCTGGGGACAGTCACAGGTTCTGCTGCCTATCACCAAGTAGATGGCAGAAAACCACAAGGTGAGTGGCCAGCAGAGCAAGAGAGATACCAGCTGTGCAGCTCTGGAAGAACACTTAAGCCTCACTGGGATTCACCAATAAGGCAGTGGAAGTACTATGCATATCACAGACTCAGGAGAACAAGGGTGTGTGGATAGAGAGGGAGGAGGAGGATGCTCTTTAGGTGCCGGGACTCAGAGTACTGCAAGCCCTGAAGTCTCCTAGACACTGAACAGAAATGGCCCCTCGCTTTCCCCTTCACCAGAGTGTGCACACGAATGACCTTGGCAGTGGAAGCCATCCTAATTATTTGTGCAGAACAATAACCAAGGTAGAGCAGAGGGCCATTTAAATACGAGAGAAGCAATTAATCACAGCTCACTGGAATATTGATTTTAGTCCTGAACTCGGCTTGCTTTATAAGCAGGAAATGAAATGCTGTAATTATGGCAGTCACTTGAGACTCTGAGTCCTGGCTTCAATCCCCCAATTCTCCATCACTGCACTGTAGCTATGTCAATGTGACGCCTGAACATCTGGCTAAAAAGCAAAAATGCCATCTATTTTCTACCTGTGACTCACTGTGCACTCACCTCGTCTCTTCTTACGGTGGTAAGACACACATAACGTTTACTACTTCACACCTTTAAGTGTCTATTTCAAGAGTGTTCAGGTTATTCCCATTTTTTTATTACCATCACCAATCTCCATCTCCAGTAATATTTCTTAATTCCCAATATCAGCCGAATAATAACTATTCTCCCTCCCCAACCTCTGCAGTCCTATACTACTCTTGGTACTATATCTGTGAAGTCTTGTTTTCAAACTCAATCTATGCTACAGTATATGCTGTTATTTCTTTCTTTTTTAAGGCTGGGTAATATTCCTGTTTTCTATTAATATTTTTATAGTGGTGGCAAGGAGGGAACCCAGGTGCTAGCAAGCGTACTGAGTTCTACCCTCAGGCCCCAGTCTCTTGTGTATAATGCACACTTTTTCTCCCGTGGATGGATGTTTGGTTGTTTACACCTTTCTGTTGGTATGAATAGAACTTCAGTGAACATTGTCATGTCAGTATTTGTTCGAGTCCTTGATTTCTTTGTGATGTGTCTGGATGTGGGACTGCAAGATAGTATGACAATTAATTCTATGCCACATTATTTGCAAGGTACTGTCATGTGTGGACACTTAGAAGGTATTTGTGGACATCTGTAGAACAGAGCGTAAAGAAAGAAAGGACAGTGACAGATAGGGTGGACACAAAGCCCAGGGGAAGGGAATTGATGGGCTGGGTCTGTACCTCGAACTCTGATACTTTCCGATGTCAGCAATCTATCCCACTCAGGCTTCCTAAGGACGTGGTGGTCACTCTCCTTGGCTTCTCTCTGGAAATCTTTCTGTCTCATTCATAACTAACTCATATTTTCAAACTGACTGCCCAGTGGTTTCCTTCCTAGTAAATGTTATCTAACCCGAATCCAGTGGACTAGTAAATCGTTAATATTCCTATATAAGCAGGGGCAAACTGATGCTCCCCTTAAAACTGTCATCAGCACAAGGGTGGTCAGCTCATAGGATTTTACAGCTAGCAGCCAGCCTGCTCTCATAGGTTATGGAAACTCCCACGAGGCTGCTTTAAATGTTGATTTGAATCTAAACACGTAATTACTGGTACCTGCCTGGAGATGTGGCTCCCGAGGCTGGTTGTGTGGCTGCCTGGAGCCAGGGGCTGCTGTCAGTGATGAATAGAGCAGCTCCCTGTCCTGTGAAACAGGGGCCAGTAATGTCCCCCAAAAATACCCCATGGGAGGAATATTCGTTCCTGAGCTTATTGGCCTGTGTTTTGTAGGAGACACATTTTGTTATTTCTGAGGTGATAGCGAAGGCAGGAAGGCAAAGCTCATCTCTCGGTGGCACAGCCTGGCTCCAGACTTCCATTGTTCATGGCTCTCATTGAGAATGGGGGCGTTTCTGAACCTCCACCCAATCGCAGTTTGAGTTCTTATTTCTGTTGGAGATAATTCTCTGTGTTTTTCATAGTCTGTGTGAATGGCATGAACAGCTGATCCCCCCACCCCCAGATTTACCTTTAAGTAAATGTTCATAGCCTCAGTAGAGTGACGGTCAGGCTTGGTTGCTGTCTAATAAAATAGAAAATGATGTCGCACCTCTCCAGTGAGGTAGAGTCAGATTTGCTTATAAAATACTTAGGCTTCTTAGATGTGATGCAAACTCACCTTGCATGGTTTCTGTGGTAATGCTCTTTCTCCCCCTTCTCAGCTCCCCCATTTGTGTGCATGCTCAAGTGACTCTCCCTCCCTTCCCCCTCTGTGTGTGTGTGTGTGTGTGTGTGTGCACGCACGCGCGCGCTCCAGTGCACTGCACACATATGCGCACATGCACAAACATATGTCTGTATACATGAGTTAGGTATGACTCCTCAGTGAAGTGGAAACTTAAGGGTTCTTTGGAAAGTCAGTTGTATTGGATGATGTTTTGCTGAGGTAAACACATGAAGAAGTATTCCCTGAAATGGACACAGGTAAAAGACTAAGGCAGACTCATGAGGGAATGTTTAGCTGAAGCAGACACAGGAGAAAGGATGTTCTGCTAAAACAAGCATGTGAAAGGACATAAGATGAAGGAGGATTCTTTGCTAAAAACATGCATGTATTGGTCCACCTTACATTTTGTAGTTAAGCGGCACTTGTCAGGACTCCATAGGACTAAATACACCAAAAAAACCTCTGGTGGAAGGCTGTAGTTTCTGGCTGCTTTCGAGGACTCAGGCTGATTGGCCAAGTGAGGTCAGCACATGGGGCAAGACACATTCTGAGGCAAGACCCGTGGAGGACATGAGGTGTTTGGAGGGAGTATAAACAGGACCGGATGGACAGTAATGGAAGTTGAGCTAGGCTTGCTTATAGAGCTAGCTGTGCCATGCTTGTAGGTCTTGGGTCTTCTGTGATCTTCACTTCCCTGAGAGAAGCACAGCTGAGGACTTCTCCTGGTGTTCTTCCTGCTCCCTCCTGCTGACTCTAGCCAAGGCTGAGTCCTGGCTCTCTCTGCTAGGTAGTGCTACCACTGCTGACTCTTGTTTGCTGTCCTGTACCAAACTGGACTGCTGGTATATCCGTGAAGTGTTTGCTCCTTATCAGTGGTAAGTCTCCAGTTGAATCTTGTCTAAATTTGACCTTGTTGGAGATGGCTTCCCAGCTCATGTGATTCAAGTAGGTGAATGATTCCATTTAGAGGTGTGATTTCCTTAACACACCCGCCACCCTCTGGCACACCATGGGTTTTCCGAGTCTCTCTGTCTTTCTGTTGCTACCATACTAGAGACTTTATTCTGTTTGCTTCTTGGTTGTCGTGAC
Organism: Rattus norvegicus; assembly: GCF_021556685.1. NCBI lineage: Eukaryota > Metazoa > Chordata > Mammalia > Rodentia > Muridae > Rattus > Rattus norvegicus. Next base: position 152,380,462 of record NC_141537.1, on the reverse strand, counting down.
TCACCTTGCAAACGTTAAATGATTGCTTGGTAACTGTTTGCAGAATGAATCCATGACCTCAGAAGACTTCTGAGAGAAGCTTTATCTTGGTCACTGCTGCTGGCATTAATCCAGGCAGAGAGCGTCTGATGGTTGTCAGCTAGAGATGTGCGTAGCACTTCAGGCCTCTGCAGCCCAGGCCAGAAGCTCCCAGCTGCATGTGAAGTGTGGTGTAAACCGGTTTTAATGCTGAATCTGGAATATCACCAGCAGGATCATGATCTGAATATCTGGTCCCCAGCTACCGATGCTATTTAGTAGGCTACGGAGTCTTTAGGAGACATGGTCTGTCCTTCCATGTTACCCCTGTCCCTGTTCCTGGTCCAGCCCTCTGCCTCCTGGTCCACCAGCATAGAGGAGGATCTATCACATAATTCTGCTACTAGGGACTCTCCAGTGCCTTCTCAACGCCACAATGAGGGGAGACTCCTCTGAAACCCTGAACCAAGATCTCTTCCTCCTGTACTTTATCTCTCAAGTGTTTTGTCCTGTTAATGCTCTAAGGTCTAGAAGAGGGGACACCGAGGGCCACAGTGGATAGTCTTCTTTCTCATGGAGGAGCAGCCAAGATTTCCAGGACTTCTATATATCCACAGGAGCTAGAGCAGGGTTCCCCCTAAATATCTCTACTTTAAATGGTTTATGCTTTAGAGCTTTTATATGACCCTGTGGATTAAAAATTCAGGTACTCCTGAAGAGGCAAGACGACCAGCAGAGGAATAAGGACATCATTCTACCCACAAAACTTTCCACCCAAAATTTGTCCTGTTGAAAAAAAATACAGGAACAAAGTTGCAGCAGAGACTAAAGGAATGGCCAACCAATAACCGGCCCCACTTGAGACCCATTCCATGGGTAAGCACCAATCCCTGACACTATTAATGATACTGTTATGCTTGCAGACAGGAGCCTAGTATAACTGTTCTTTGAGAGACTCAACTCAGTAGCTGACTCAGAAAGGTGCAGATAACCACAGCTAAACATTGGGTGGAGGTTGAGGAGAGTCGGGGAAAGGATTAAAGGCTCTGAAGGGAATAGGAGTTCAATGGGAAGACCAATAAAATCAATTAACCTGGACCCCTGGGAGCTCTCAGAGTCTGAGTCACCAACCAAAGAACATACACAAGCTGGACTGAGGACCCTAACACATGTGTAGCAGACATGGAGCTCAATCTCCATGTGGGTCTCCCAAGAACTGGATCTGAGGCTGTTGGGGATTGGTTCTAATGTTTTGTCTTAATTCGGTTCCCCAAATCACACAGGACCCTGCATGTCCAGACATTGAGGGTCCCTGTCTTCAATTGGCTTTTGGTTAATCAATAAAAAAATCAACAGCCAGTGGCTAGGCATGGTGAAAGAGGCGGAACTTTTAGGATTCCCAAGCAAGTAACTCTGAGGATAGAAGGAGCAGAATGGCCATGAAGCAGAAGCAGACAGATCAGATTTAAGAGCTGCAGAAGAGAGATCACCCAGCAATGTAGGTGCAAAGGGAAAGTGGCCCCATAGGAGAGCTGCCCAGAGGGAAACAGGGCATTAAGATAAAACACAGATTTAGAAAGCATCAACCCAGGAATACTGGAGGGGAGTATGCGCTAGCTACTGGGAGGTTTGGAAGTGCCCAACCATTGAGCTAGTAAAGCATCTTAAAATATTGCTGCACGCGTGTGTCTTTCATTTGTGAATCCAGAGCTCTTGGGTGGATGCAAAGCTTGTACGACCTGCCGGGAGCTCAATGCGGAGTAGCAATTCACCGCTAGAGGAGGCTGTCCCTAAGCCTGACTGTGGAATCTGTTCCCCAACAGCGGCTGCCTTGTCTGGCCTCAGTGGGAAAAGATGTGCCTAACCCTGCAGATACTTGATGTGCCAGAAACCCAGGGGGGCTCTACCTTCTCAGAGGAAAAGTGAAGGGGGAGAGGGGAGAAACTATGTGAGGGAACAGTATTTGGGATGTAAATACATAATTTAATTAATTAAAAAAATAAAAATCCAGGTTCTCAGGATTGGAGGCAAGTGCCCACCCATTGAGCCGTCTCATGCTCCCTGCCCCCCGCCCTCTTGATTCATTTGACGATCCAGATCAGCCATGGAACATGCACTTTCTTATTCTGTATTAATTTATTAGAAAGGACTAGTAATATCAGTACTGACTGGGAGCCATACGCTGTCCAAGGCTCGAGGAAGAGAGTGGGTCAGGAGGGTGGAAGAGGCATGTATAAAACCCTGTGTGCCTCTGGACTTTCCCCAGCACCTATCTGGTATGTGGCCGCACACCACAGGATATGTAGGATACATAGCACTTCCAGGCTTTACCCAGACATGCCCAGAAGTTGCAGGGATTCAGAGAAAGGCCACCATTTCCAGGCTAACCGAGGCTTACCCAGAAAAGTCAGGAAGTTATTCTTTCCAGATGAATGTACGTTTCACCCTGCTTGGCTCCACATGACTTTACCTTTACCAGGCTTATAGCCTGGGCTGTGACAATATCAGCTCCCAAAGTCGGGACTCAGGGACTAAGGCTGAATATCCCACAAATCCAGTGCCAATGTTTGCCCAGAGATGTATGCTCCTGACTGGGTCAGGGGGTAACAGAATCTACATGGCTTTGGGGGCAATGTGAACTTTTTGTTTCCTTCTTATAATGAAGCCAAGAATGGGGAGAATCAATTAATCTGATCAATTAATCTATTTTAATTTAATTTGGGAAAAATATTGTCTGTGGTTGGTCCTCAGAGTAGCTTAGTAAGCAAGAGGATGATGAGGTGGTAACCCCCCTTAGTGCTCCCAGGAAGATGAGTTTGGGGGTCCTCTCTGTTCTTTCCAGGGCAAAGGCAGTATCTGTGTGGGAAGCTGTGAAAGGTTTGGAGGGAGACTGTCATAGGAGTGTGATATGAAGCTTAAGATACATGTCTGGATTGGAGGCCCACACTTGGCCATTGGTGCATTTTTTCCACTGCTGGTTTCCATGGAGATTTGGAAGAAACCACCCTTTTCCCATGTTAGGAAAGGGGGAGGTGTGGTTCTCAAGGGCACTCTCCAGGTTTCTTGTTTTGTTTTTGTTTTTCCAAATCAGAACCTCTTTCAAAGCTGGACACAGCTTTTGGAGTCTGGAGATAACACTGCATCAGTGGGAGGCTCTCTGGTAGGTCTCCCCGCCGCCCTCTGGGTCCCCAGCTTAGAGGCCAAGGGTCAGCTGCTCATCCATTGCCACACCTGCTAAGTGGGGAAATATTGCTGTGTATATATGTCTATTAAAAGTGTCAAATTCAAAGAAGCACGTGTTTTCCAGAAATGGCAAGGCTCTCTTCTTGGCAGAGAGAGGTGTCCCAAGAGTTCTGGGGCGTGCTATAGTTGGGACTAGTTTTCTTCCTGCACTACTGGTCCCCAGCATAGGTGACAGTGGTCCGCTGGCTTTGGGAGACCAAAGGCTTTAGTGGACACTTACAGACCATTGAGTACATTGCTCCTGAGTAGCACTCTGACCTTTTGCAAAGTTGCCGAGTTCCCAAAAGAAATGGGGAGATCAGTTAACTGGGGGGAGATCTGGGGGTGCTCAATGCCTCCTGAGTGTCGTAGGTAGTGGCTTCAGCACTGGGGAGAGGAGGCTGCACCTCCTGAGTTGCTGCTGAATGGACCCCTTCCACATGGGACTTGAGTCCAGGCATCTCTAGCTGTAGTTTCCTTTTCATTATCTCTTTACCTCTTTCTCCCATCTTACTGCTCTGCGAATCCATGCCTGAAGACTTTGAAAACTGCCAGTCAGAGTTATTCTTAAAATACCCAGAGTTTGATTGTGCGATTCTTTGGAAGTCAGGGCTGGAGGAAGTGGCACAGTATTCAGACTTGATTGGCTTCCTTCCAGGGAGTGGAGTACCAGAAATGGGCTTGGCCTCCCCTGAGGTATCCCAGAGGATCCTGAGTGAGGGATACCCAAAATACTCCCCAAAGAGGATATTTCCTTACCCCAGCTCATGGGATGGCATCAGAGAAAGCCAGCAGTTTGATGCCACTTCTATTAGACTAAAAACCATTACCATGTGTTTCTGACCCTTTATGGTAGTGGTACATTCCTTTTCTAATGGATTTCTTTAAATAACATCTCTGCTCTGTGCCCTAGTTTACCTGATGAGTACTAGCTGTTGTGGGAAGACCTCGAAGTCTTCAGGGTTCCTTCTTGAGTTCTGAGAGTTCTGGCAGCCAGGCCATACCCATGGGCCCCTGAGAGTCTTGTGTTGGTTCAGTGGGACAGACATTCCACAAAGGAAAAAGCAAGTATCTTTTCTCTGCATCTCTAACTCATCACCGTGAGGTCACGTGCTTCTCTGGTGTTTCCATCCTGTAGATACAGACCACCAGGATCGGATGGGGGCTTTAGAAAAGGCATCCCTAACCCCATCCTTTATTTTGCCCCTCCCCCTTCCCTCCAGCCTAAGGCACCTAGCTGAGAGCAGTCTGAGAGCTTTGCCTGGTCTTGCTTTCTTCCTTTCCTGATATAGGGTTCCACCATTTCCTATTGGAGACCAGCCTCCAATTTATCACCGGTGACATTTATAGTGGGGAGATTGGGGTTGTTGAGATTCTTGGGCTAGGAAGTGGGGCTTCCTGACTCTAGCAGCAGAGTTCTAAGTGAATCAATACCCAGAAGGTATCTAAGGATCAATAAAGCAGGAGTCATCTGCTAATCTGTGTGGAGACAGAGTATACCTGAGGCAGGTGAGCTGCTTGTTTAAAGACACATTCCTCTCAGTGATTTAGGGCAGATCTTGCTCAGAAGTGCTGATGAAGAACCTTGTGGCTCCCAGGGACAATTACAAGTTGCTCTGGGAGAAGTGGCCAAGCCAACCCTGGCTCCCTGTTCCAACTCTTTTAGTCCATCCCCTCTTCCTCTATTCTTTGTAAATAACAACTTTGTCAATATGTAATTCACACATCAAGCCTATTTATCTATTTCAAGCCTATACACAATGCTCTCTGAAATATTCACAGCATGTGACATCATCACCATCATCCATCTCAAGGCATTTACATCACTCCCTTGAAAAGAACCCCATTAGCAATCACTCTCCCCAGAGACCTGGCCCCATTTCTATGTGGTCACATTTTGATTCTGTAGATTTGTCTGTTCGGAATGGTTCATATAGATAGAACAATAGACCACAGCACGATCAACATTTGTGGTTGATTTTCGTGACTTAGCATAATGTTGTCAAGGTCTCGGTAGGCATGAAGGGAATTATGTATGGCCATTGATCTGACCACACAGCTCTAACCATTCACGTATTCAACATTTACCAAGCACCTTAGGTGCACTGGGCTAAAGGGCACATGGTCCAAAGGTGATGAACGCACATTCTTTACAGGAATGTGACAAAGTAGTACCCAACTGCTAAATGTGACCTGGAAGAATGAGGCAATGATTTGGAGAAGGGATGTATTCTAAGGAGAAAGACTAGTTTCAAATGCGCTGTGCACACAACAGTGTTGATATTCCTAAGAATCCTTATCTATATATGAAGATACAGACTCTGGAAGAATATAATGGCAATATTGATAAACACACAACCCATTTTCTTCCCCTTGCATATGTCTGAGTGGTAGGAGCATGATTGTCTCTAAGATTATTAGGTATTTCATTCATCTCAATCAGGCCTAATAAAGATGCAAGGATTCACATCCAGCTAATGGAAAATCATGGCTTCCATTGAAGCTTTCTATGAAGAGGTTCAACTGTAATCCTCTAGGTCCCCCAAGAAAAGAAGACCAGGTCTTCCCTACAGACCTCATGCAAGGCACTTCCTCTTCTTAACATCACCCCAACTCCTCCTTGCACCTCTAGACTGTTCTACATGTGTTCATGCTGTCATCTGGCTGAAAAATGTGCCCTTGCATCTGTCTCATCCCTTAGACTGCAGACTCCCAGCCACTGGGTCTCCACCCTCCACAATGCAGTCGGGAGGAGTAATTGGAAAGGCAGGATCAGCCTGGTTCTGCAGAGGTGAAAGCATGCCCTGCCCAGCAGCTACTGACCTCACAGCAGTTTGGGGGGAGTGTGCAACGGCAGCTGCCTGGATGGGGGTGGTGTCCCTAGGGAGCATTTGCCCTCTCCTCGCCTTGTCTGGGATGCCAGTGAGTTGCCCAAGCAGGGAGAAGACAAGATCCCTTGGCAAGCTTCCTGGCCTTGTTTATGAAAGGGAAAGTCATCTTTATTACATTTCATTTGGAGGAGAGTTATAAGGGCTTCATCTGGGGCTCACTTCAGAGCAGCTGTTCAGCATTACCCAGGAGAAAGACAAGTGACTGGAACCTCTGCTTCATGCCAGAGACTCTGAACAAATAGACTCAAGGGCGTCTCCGTGACAAGCAGAGTTCCTGAAACTAGGATAGGCTTTCCAAATTCTCCGACTTGAAGGCACAACATCCCAAATGTAAATGCATACTTATACACACATATACATATGTGTACCTACCTACATAACCACATACAAACACATATATACACACATACATACACACACATATACAGATATACAGACACACACACATACATACAGGTAGAGACACTCAGATACACACACACACACATGCACCTACACACACATATACACGCAGAGACACATAGACATACACACACAAACATACACACACATATACACACAGAGACACATAGACATACACTCATACACGCAAGCACACACACACATACACACAGAGACACAGACACACACACACACACACACACACACACACACACACACACACACACACACACACTTTACATTCGGACTTAATCTAGTCAATAGCTCTTTGTTGGTTCTGATTCTGAGTCCGGTCCAGATGTGAGCTCAGAGGTGAGGCTGACAGGACCTGCCAGGTTGCTATGGATTTTCCACTCCAAGAGAGGGCTCAGTTTAGTTGCCAAAGCCAGATCCAGGTCCTGGATAATTTAAGCAGCAGAGGAATGTCCTGGACTCACAGGGCCATACCCAGAGTTCATGGGTAGGCAAGACTGCAGAACTGACTGGAACCAGGTGAGATTGGGCAACGGGAAAACAGCCCAGATAAGCAACCACAGGAATGACTTTCTGGATGTGTTTGCTGCGTCTTTCTTTGGCTGCCTTGGGGATTTTCTCAGCTCTAAATGTATGCACCCCTTTCCAGTTTCAACATACTGAATTCAAGTAATTGGCCAAATCCGGGTCACCTGCCTTCTCTCCAGCTGGAATGCAAACAGAACTGTGGTTTCTCAAGAAAGAGGACAAGGCCAGACAGAACTTCTCCTTCACTCCCCCATGGAAGGTGGGTGTGACCCCCAGTTTGTAGAGCTTTTCACCAGGGAGAGGCAGTTGCTTCTGCCACAGACAGTACCTGGGTACCCTCTAATCCCACCCAGGCTGCCACTCTCAGAGTCCCAGGCTGAGAGCTTTGTGCCCAAGACTCCTCCAGTCCCATTCCCACCTCAGAGGTCAATCACAGTCCTCGGGATATTTTTCTACCTTGCTTATGACCTCCTGGCAAGATTCCCACGACATAGCATTGGCTCACAGTATTCAGGGTAACATGCTTACTAATTCATTTGGAAGGGTGATTTATGACATATTGTTTGTATGACATTATTCCTGGAGAGAAGTGAAGAAATGACAACTCATCCCACATAGGAAACTACTAAGAGGCCAAAGTAAGAATACTATCGAGGTCTGGCTTGGCCAGCCCATGAGCTTTCTGTGGTCACTTAGAGGAGAAGGAGTGAGGGGTTACTTACGGCAAATGACTCAACAGTGGCTGTACCCCGAAAACCTGTTATGGGCTACAACTCGTGAAATCTGAGAGCCTGGAGCATAACTTAAAGTCATCTTGATGAGTCAGAGAGTCCTTCCCATGCAGGTCAGTGGGCCAAAGTCTCCCCATTTGGTCACTGTTTACTCTTCTATGATTTTGGGAAGGGGCCTTGTCACTCTCGCACTTGTAAAGTTCATTTACTTCTTGAATCTCATGAGCCTCCTCCTGGATGGGGTATTTCAACTGAGTACATTGCTATGGAAGTCTCCCTCCCTCTGGCTCGTAGAGTCATTCCACCCTCTTTCATGCTCCCTAAGCCATCTACGGGCATCCTATGCCCGGGAACAATCATATGTTGCCAGAAGCTTCATCAATGATTGGAAATCTCTGTGGCACACCCTCCATTACAAAACAGACATCTCCTTCCAACAGTAATCTCTAGTCATAAGCACAAGTGTTTAGAAGGCAGTTTGAGGCACATTGTATCGTACCCAGTAGCAGTGACCTTCTCACTGACAGCTAGAATGTATCGTACCCAATAGCAGTGGCCTTCTCACTGAAACCTAGAACCTCCCTAGACACAAGCTTTTGTTTTGCTTTGCAGTGTTAAGCACGAGTTCTAATCCTCAGACATTCCTGTGAGCTGTTTCATTTTCTTCACACCATGACACTGCAATGGGCCTCCTCATTTCCCTACCTCTTAAGGGATAGGAGGGTTTGGCTCCCACTGCTCTGATTTGCCTGAAGCCAAGAGGAGCAGGGTCCTTGAGCTGGCCAGTGTTCTCCATTCTGAGGGCTCTGGGCTAAAGTCAAGCCATTGTTTCTCCTTCAGCTGCAGTTGATTGTTCTGATGGTCTTTGGTATGGCAGGATGTAAGGAGTGGTACTACAGCTGTGGCCACTCCCATTTTCTCCCCCTCAGCTACATCTGGGCTTGTGAAGGAGTTCCAACATCAGCATATTTTCCTGCTGGAGGAAATGTGCACAGCCTGCTCTGGGAGCATGGCTTCCCAACCCTGGAAGCTCAATCTTTTTCACTCACTGTGGGTTTTTCGTTGTTGTTGTTTTGGTTTTTTGATTTTTTTTATGCCTCCTGTGGACTGTTGCTCAGGCTTTCAAGCCTTCTGGAAGCTTCCTAGCACAGCATTGGTTCTCTGTCGATATCTTCCTTCAGAACTCCAGTTCAACACCAAGCTCTCCACATCTGCCTATGGGTGACCTGCACAGTCCCCTTGCTCTGCTTTACTCTTTTTCCACCTCCTGAGGATTGCCTCACTACTCAGATTATTCATACGCCAGTCAAAGCCAGTCAGACCTGCCCTTGAGCCTCCTAGCTCACGTCTCGAGGCCCTTGATTAACTTTTCCTTAACTTTCTAGGGAATGTAGTCCTAGCAAGTCCAGTAAACTTGGAATCTCTTTGCATGCCCAGTTTTCTGAGCAGAACTGTCCTTCCTCTCTTGTCTTCCACAAGAGACCTCAGCTATTGATAACCAAGTATATTCAGTGGCTCATAGGATACAGTTTACTATGGTCTGAGACCCTTGCTGTATCAGGTTATTTTGTCTTTGTCTTAAGAAGGGATAGACAGACCTGTGTTTTTCTGCTCCCACACTATTCAGTATTCTCCTCTCCTGTGGCTCATAATGTCACAACCTAGAAGATACCCTGCTTCATTGCTCATTTAAAAGTCTTTCCCAGTTCAAGCAGTTTAGGTACAGAGTATACCCCGACCCTCATAATTTTTAAATTAAGCTCTATCTGCATGTTAAATCGTGAGCTTCCTCTTCCTCTCAATTAAAGGTCACGCCTGAGAGGTGACAACATGCACCACAATGACCCTGTTCTTTTCTTCCTCACTCTTCAATTTCTCCATGGGTTCCAAACTTTTCCATTTCAAGAAGAGCTTTTATAAACAGGTCTAACTTGCACTGCCTTGTTCTTTTGCTTCTCCCAAGCTGTAGAAATGAGAAGCCAGTGCCCTCATCTCAGCCTCCCCTTCATTTACCTCATCTGCCAAATCACAGGCTTCTGTGGAGGATGACAGTCACATGTCCCTTCACTGCTGTAACTCCTTTACACAAACATGGTCTCTTAGAGCAGTCATCTGCCTCAGGTGCATTTCTTACCACAAGTAGGAACAATGCAACTCCACAGAAGCTTCCCAGTCCTGCAAGGACTGAAATATCTGCTGTAAACATGCATCCATTCTCAAGGATTCTCTCTTCTCCTGTAGCTGGTCCCACTCAGGCATGTCCCTTCATATCACACAGAAGACTGACATGCAGAGTTTGCCCCAACACACACTCCTTCAGATGATTCCATTCTGGTGACACATTGCACTGCCCACTGGGACTCACACCACACAGGGAAGGATGGTTGTGTCAGAATTGTCTCCACAGGTGTCTACCCTCAGGTTCTTCAGCCCTGGTTGCCTGGTTGCCTGGTTGCCTGGTTGCCTGGTTGCCTGGTTGCCTGGTTGCCTGGTTGCCTGGTTGCCTGGTTGCCTGGTTGCCTGGTTGCCTGGTTGCCTGGTTGCCTGGTTGCCTGGTTGCCTGGTTGCCTGGTTGCCTGGTTGTCTATTCAGAGCCAAGACCATGTAAGTTTTCCCCCAAATCTTACCTTCATCTCTGCTCTGTCTCTGTTAGGATGCCAAGCAAATTGTGTGACATAGAGAATGGATAACAGAATCAAGCACCCACAAAGTACCAAAGTTCAACTTGGTTGGTCAATGAGTTTGTTTGGGTTACTTACAGGAGCATGAACAATTCAGAGGAAAATCAGCCATTGAAAGCCACCTTAGCATGGATGTGGATGGCGGCTAATGGGAGCTGGAACCCTGGAACTCTCTGCATGACTTGCAGCAGTTCTACAGGTCAAAGAATGTCCCAACCCAAGGGAGCTCAGTTGGTCAAAGTCTTCCCTGCCCACCAGTTGTTTATTGCTTCTGGAACCTCAGGGAGGGGCCTTGCGAATCCTCGATGCTTCAGCTTTCCCTGACATAGGAAGTTTGCTTCTATCCTGAGTTTCATGAGTCTCCCCCAATATCGAATTTGTCTAGAAACTGCCACACAAGAGATACTTAACTCGCAGATAAAGTATGCCAGTGGTGAGACCTTGAAGAGCTTCTGTTGCCATGGATCTCTTTGGAGATCTTACCATTCTGCTGGCCTCCAGGAGCTCCATTATTGACAAGCTGCTACTACCCTGCCTTGGGTTTCATAAAGGCCTCCTTTATAGTCATGATTGGTTAAGTCATTGCCCCCCCATCCCTGGAGGTGGGACCAATCTGCCTTGGTCTTTCTGGGGACCAAATACCATCTTGAAATGCCTCAGCCTTCTGTCCGTTTGCTAACATAGTAATATAGAACATACAATGTACAGGCTTTAGGAACTTAGGAATTGTATCTCAGGAATTGTGCACGAAGACCAAATATATGTTTCACAATAGTGCACTGGTCTTTTTTAGCTAAAAAGAGAAATTAGTAGTGCAGTGGGACCCTGTCAACAGCCAGGCCTTTTATCCTGATTTTGCTCTTTAATACTCATTATCTGCCTTCAAAGCAGGGAGACCCGCTATCTTTTTATTTCATAGGCTAGATGTGGAATTTGGCAGTTGGGGAGGTACTATTCCACCAAGCACAGAGATAAATACATGTATTACTTCCAGGCCTTGGGGGCAATCAAACCTTGGAAGCAACCTGTGGGAGAATCTATGTACAACTGCAGATCTTGGAGAAAGATGCTTTTAAAGTAGGTGCGTGTGTTTTAAAACTCTTATTTTTCCGGTGACATCACTGTAAATTCAAACACTGAGCAAGGTTATTGTATTTTTCTAGGCACTATTAAGAAAGAATATGGCAAAGAAATTATTGGTCTTGCCAATAAGTAGAAGAAATACATTTGTACTGTCAAGAAAACTAAAGTCAACTCTTGGAGGGTCCTCAGCCAACCAGGATTTGGAGTGCAGACAGATGGAGCTGCCTGTCACTCCCTCCTTAGTTACAGCAGAGCCAGCCAGTTCCTCAGCAGAGGGAAGAATGGCCGCTGAGTTTGCTGCCAAGTATTTGGTGATACTCTCAAGGCTTTTCCCTCCACACGTGCATGAAGAGATTCCTCAGGAGAGCACATCTGATCGGTGTTGAAGCCCTTTCAGCATAGCTCATTGTTTTATTAGATATCAGTCCCTTTCTCCTTGAATGTCTTTACAGCTTCAAATCGCTGATACATACATGCAGCTATTCACCATGTATTTGTTTTGGGTACCCAGGGAATACAGACAGAGGAGACGGGCCATTTCCTGGAGTCAGTGTTCTAGGGAGGGATCTGGATGCACCAAGGAATCCAAATCCAGTCAGATCTGTTCTGAGTGGGTAAACCACAGGGCCCTGCAGGAGTGCGAGTCAGGGTGTCTCCAATGGATTCTGGGAAGTTGAAACTTGGGAGGCTGGGCTGCTACAGAGAGAGGAAAGGGCTAGTGAGAGCGTTCAGGAGCAGATTGTTGAAGTGAGAAGTTGCAAGCTGGCAATGACAGAGGAAAGTGGCCTAGAGCGATTTCTTGGGCCACCTGGTCGGGGGTCTCTGCTGTTGATAGAAGAAACTGGAACAATTACCCTGTTGAGAGTTCTGGGCGAGAGAATTCTAGTCCATTGTCTCCAGATAAATGTGACTTACACGCGAGATGGAAAGGGCTCACCCAGAGAACCAGTGAGACAGAAGGAACGCTGTCCTAAGACAAAAACAGCATCCGCTGCTAACACACAGGTGGCTCCCAAAGTCTCTGAGGAAAAGGCCCCAGAAAACAGCAAGCCTTTTGTTCCAATTTGGAGCTTCCTCAGAAATGCTGTACTTCGAGAGTGTAGTGGCTATTAGATTTGCCTCAAAGATTGGTTCAGCTTAGCTAGCATGACAGGGAGGGAAGAAAGGCTACTCCTAGCACCCCAGCTGCCTAAAGTTCTAGCATGCTCTGAATATGTTCCCCAGCATTCATGCTTTGGAAACAATCCACAGATTCATAACTTGATGGTATTTAGAGGCGGGGCCTTTGGGAGATCACTGGGCTTAGATGAGGTCATAATGGTGCTTCCTATCCCATCATGACACTGGTGGCTTTGAAAGAAGAGGAGGAGAGATGGAAACTAACAAGCTCACTCTGTCTTGCCTTACGGCCTCTCACGCTGCTTCAGTGCTCTCCGTGGGCTTGAAGGCCTTCACTGGCTGCAGCCCCTGGATCTCGGGCCTGCGGAACTGTGAGTTGAATACACCTCATAAAGAAAATGGATGACAGACTTTGGTTTTATCTTGAGAATAAAACAGGAGCTTGCCTGGGATTTCAAGGGAAGTCCTAGACAGCTAGATCATTGCAGAAACTTTGAAAAGCTCTTATATGGGCTCAGCAGAGACAGATCTTCAGTAATGAAGAGGGAAGAGAATGCCAGAGGCTGTAGGACAAACTCACCCATGGAAGAATGTCTATCGAGTGTTCTCGTCAGAGCAACAGAGACCAGGAGCAAGTGACATGCTGTTCCTTTAGAATGCTTCTTTATTGTCTATTTATAAGCATCCTGCACTCCACAAATGTGTATGAAACTGTCATTTAAAATAAAGGTCATTGACCAAGCAGAACCGTGGTGAGAACCCAGCTCACTGCTTCCTTGCAATGTTGGTACACTACTTAAAAACAAGTAAAATGAAGTATCTAAGATGTAGGCTACTCTTTTTTTTATTATTTATTTTATGTATATGAGTGCACTGTCACTGTCTTCAGACACACCTGAATAGGGCATCAGATCTCATTACAGATGGTTGTGAGCCACCATGTGGTTGCTGGGATTTGAACTCAGGATCTCTGGAAGAGCAGTCAGTGCTCTTAACTGCTGAACCATCTCTCCAGCCCCTACTCTAATTAACTTAATCATTCCACAATTTAGGCATCAAAATGTCACGGTGTACACCATGATTATTTACAAGTATTGTCATTTAAATATTCTTTTTTAAATTTAAATTTTATATTTTTTATCGAAAATAAATTCTTTTCTCACACAATACAACCTGATCACAGTTCCCCCTTCTCCACTCCTCCAAGTTGCCCCTCACCTCCTATCTTCCTCAGATCTACTACTCCTCTGTTTCCTCTTCAGAAAAGAGCAGGCCTCCAAGAGATGACAGCGAAACAGGACAAAACCAGATACAATAAGACGAGGCATAAGCCTTCATATCAAGGCTGGACAAGGCAGCCCAATAGGAAGAAAAGAGTTTCAAGAGCAGCCAAAAGAGTCACTGTTCCCATTGTTAGGAGCCCTATATACGTCCATAACTTCCACAACGTACATTCAGCCTCTTGAGTTACACAACTCAAAGGCTATAGGGCAGTTCACTTATCACCACATTGAACACAAGAATATGGTCACCACCACCCAAAGGAACCCCATATCTTTGCCTGTTGATTTGCTTTCCTGTAGGCCTCCAACTCATACTCACCAAGATACTGTTTGTCACTATGTATTTATATCTTCTGGATACTTCACACAAATGATGTCATGGACTATGTAGCCTTTTCCCTATTTTAGCTCATTCCAACCTTCCTTTTCTTTATTCCAGTGGTCACTCAGTCTATCACATATTGATATTGTATTTCATCTCTTATGTCTGAATAATATTTCTTGTGTAGGCATAATGTTCTTTGTTTATCTATTTCTTGCTTGACGGACATTGAGTTGTTTCCACTTAGGGCTATTTTATGAATAGTATCCTAGGTACATTTGTGTAAAAGTTTTTGTATAAACATATAGTTTTAGTTCTCTTGGGTCTATACTTTAGTTTGGAGTTGGGTTTCTGGCTCATAAGTAACTCTATATCTATGTTTAGTATTTTGAGAAACTGCCAATTTCCCCCCATGTGAACGCACTGTTTACATCTTCCCTCAGTGATGAATGAGGATTCCAGTTTCTTCATGCCCTTCCCAGAACTTTCCACTGTCTATACCTGTTACTATTACAGCCAGCCTCACTGTGGGAAACAGGATCTCATTCTGGTTTGACTTGCAATTTTTCTAACGATACTGATGCTTAGATCCTTTTAACGTATTAATTCACTACTTTCTGCATTGAGAGAGAGGCCTATTCTAATCCTCTGCCTACTCTTCATTGTACTATTTAGTTTCGTGTGGAGTTTCAATATTCCTTATTTATCTTGGATGTGAGCTCTTTCTTCAGATATAGGATATGATCAGAGTATGTCTATTACTAGGAAAACAAGTAACAGCAAATGTTGGGGAGAATGTGGGCAAAGAGGGGCCTGTGCCCTGTTTGTGGTATTGTAAACCAGGACAGCCACTGGAAAATGGGGTAGAGGTTTCCCAAAAAGCTAAAAACATGTCTCCTACTGTAGAGATCCTTCTTCATTCGTGTCTGTTGTTGCTCTGTCCATACAGCAAGGAAATGAAGCTTAGATGTTTGTCAGTAGATGAGATGAGAAAGAACACGTGGAACCACACACAGCAGAATTTTATTGAGTCATAAAAGAAAACAAAAGAAAAAAAGAAAGAAATTTCTGGGAAAATAGGTGGAACCAGCACCTAACATTAGAAAGAGAAAGTGTCTTAAGGTTTGCTGCTATGAACAGACACCATGACCAAGGCAACTCTTATAAAGGATAACATTTAACTGGGGCTGGCTTAGAGGTTCAGAGGTTCAGTCCATTATCATCAAGGCAGGAGCATGGCAGCATCCAGGCAGGCCTGGTGCTGGTGGAGCTGAGAGTTCTACATCTTCATCTGAAGGCTGCTAGCAGAATACTAGCTTCCAGGCAGCTAGGATGAGGGTCTTAAAGCTCACATCCAGTGACACACCCACTCCAACAAGGTCACACCTTCTAATAGTGCCACTCCCTAGGCCAATCATATACAAACCATAACAGAAAGGCTACATATTCTCTTTCCTATGCAGATTCTAATGTCCATTTATGCATTTTTGTGTGTGTGGGAGGGCGTGTCCCCCATCTGCTAAACACCCAGGAGAGCAGGCCCTGTTCCTTGCCTGGGCAGCGTGGTATAGCAGTCCCTGGTTAGGGGGGCAGGGAGGCTGTGTTTCATTGGTGAGACAGCCAGGAAGACATGAGAGTAGAGACCCACAGGCTGACCAGCTCAGATACCTCTCAGGTCCAGATTGAGGCTTTGAATTGGCTCACCCCAACATCTACGCCATCAATGAACTTTTGGAGTACATGAAGGGTCAGTCCTACAGATCTAAAACTACAGGCTCTGCACAACACAAGGAAGCAACAGGATATCTAAGAGGAGGCCCAGTGAGGATCCAATATTGACAGTAGCAGAAGCCAGAGGCTTCAAATCAGACCAATGATTCATTGCTATGAACATTTGCAAGACGTGTAGACAAAATGGCTATACTATGGGATGGATGCACTGTGACACAACAAGAATTTTTTCTCTGTTGGGAAGGGTTCGAGGGTGGAGGGTAGGTACCAGGAAAGGGGGAGATAAGTGGGATTGGGGTGCATGATATGAAATTCACAAAGAACCAATAAAAAGTTAAAAAAGAACATTTGCTGTTCTGGGTTCTATTCCAGCACACACACACACACACACACACACACACACACACACACACACACACCAGCTCACAACCATCTGTAACTCCAGTTCCAGGTGATCCAATGCCCTCTTCTGGGATTAGGAACACACATGGTACACATACACGAAAGAAAAACACTCATACATTAAAAAAAAGATAAAAAAGAAAATATTAGACTTCCTCATTGAATTGCCTTGGCCCCCTGGTCAACAATCAATACACAGTAAGGTTCACTGGGTTCAATCTGTGTCTCCATGCTGTTTTGATTACTGCAGATTTTTAATAAGTTTAGAAGTAGGAAAGTGAAACTTCCAACTTTTGTATTTTTTCAGGATTGTTTGGGGCATTATAAGTCTCTAGGATAAGTGTGTTCATTTTTATTAAAATATTTTGAAACCTACTTATTATTTTGATAATAATTGCATTCAATATGGAGACAAATTTGGGGAGTGATGCAACTTTATACACCAAGCACCCTAATCTATGAGCACAGGGCGTGTTTCAAGCTTACCGAGGTCTATATTTCAGCCATATCCCACAGTTCATGGAATAACACGCATCTTCTATGTCTTTGATCAAATTTGCTTCTTACTGTCCTATCCCTTCTTGGACCAAAAGAGTCAGAATTGGCATTTTGATTTTATCTTTGGATTTTTTTTCATTATTGATGTATAGACATTCAGTTGATTTTTTTTTCTTGTACTGATTGCTCTGGTGAATCCAGTTAGTAAGTCAGGGATTTTCATGCTAGTTGATTTTGAGACACTTCCGTGTAAGTCTTCTGTCATAAGTTAGGTGACACGTGCCTGCTCGATTGTGTCGCTCCATGGCCCAGCACTTGTAGCACTGAGTGGAGCAGCATGACAGAGACATACGGCCCCCAGTTCATTCTTGGTTTAGTGTAAAAGCATTGAGTCTCTTATTGCTTGTGGAACCCACAACAGATTTTCAAGTTCCCTTTCTTGAGGAATTTCACTTCTATTCCAGGGCGCAGGAATGTCTTTTTAAATCAAGGGACTGGCAGGTAATTTATAGTTCAGAAGGAAGAAAAGGTCTGTGCGTAGCAAGATTATTTGGGAATGAAGTTATCTAAGTTAAACGAAGAAACGTAAGTGTTAGTAGTGCTTCCCATGAGGCACGGGTTTAGGGATTTCTGCAAAGAACACACAAATGGAAAAAGAAAAACCACAAGGCATGGGAAGAAAAAGGAAAAGAACTGAAATGCATAATCTTTATTTACTGAAGTTTCAGAAATTGAATTTGATGACTAAAGTGAAAATGATAACACTGTGAATACAACAGTATTGAACAAGGAAGGCACTAACACAGTAAGAAATAGAGGGAAGGGGGGCATTATGGGAGGAGTTGGAAAGGGGAAGGGAGTGACGACGATGTAAATCGTAATTATAGGACTCATGAAAGTCTCAAAAAGTAAAAATTTAACTAAAATTTAAATAGGATGAACTTGAGTTATGAAAGAGGCTATACAGCTAGTTGTTTTTCTAGTTCCGACTCTGCCACAGATTTCTCACTTCTGGTGGTAGATAAGTGCATAGAAATACACTCAGAGGTGAGAGTGTGAAGTGCACTGTGCAACTCCCCAGTTTGAGAATCCCTGTCCTAACTGTGTAGTTCACTGAGATGTGTAGTCTCTGGGTCTGCTTAATTTCAGTGTGGTGTTCTTGACTTCCCAAGGTTTGCTTTTGTCGTCGTCATCATTGTTGTTGTTGTTTTCTTTTGTTTTTATAATAACGTTAATTGAAAAGGAAAAAAAACCCCAGAATTCTATCATTCTCATGGCTGAGAGGTATTACATTGTATATAAGTCCCACTTCCAAAACAGACATTCCTCAACTGGTACAAAGGACACATAGTCTCAAACAGAAGCATGTCTAGGAGCATTTCAAAGATTGTTAGAAATTGTCCTCCCTTCTAAGCCAAAACTCACTTAATGATTCCTTTTTTAAGATGAAACTCAAGTCAGCAACTGAAATAGCAAGTTTTAAAATCAAACATCCTAGTACAACACAATCCGAAAATACACTGCCTAGGTACTTAGTTGTGGGAGAATGGTAAGATAGTAAAACTCTTGGTTTTCTGTAATTAAACCATTATGCTTCTAGACGAGCAGAAAACATGCGTGTGTCACAAAACCACTTTAATCCAGAATGCATAATGGTCTTGGATCTAAGCTCAGTTGTTTCAGGCAGTGTGAGGGGCTACAGAGTGACTGCAGAACGCACGATGTTGTTCAGAACTACGGCTGCCGTGAAGGTTACCACAGAAACACACACCTCACGTTCATTGTATGTTTGACTTTGAAATAGGCCTTGGTTGCTGCACATTCCAAAAATCTTTTAACACTGTCAAGGTTTTGAGACCCCCATTCAGGTGTGTGACTCCATGTAAGGTTGCTACCCACTGTTTAAGGGACACAAGGCAATGGGAGAAGGTTGGTGAGGAGACGGATTAGTCTGGAGTGGAGATTTATAACCCAGAAAAGTCAGCTCTCAAATGTCATTAGGGTAAGACAGAAGAATCTACTTGGAAAGGGTTTCTCTGGGGACTCCTGGATAGGAGGTTACATCACAGACAAAGAATTTGGAAGCAGCCCCTCGTTTTCATAATATTATTAAGACTAGGCTACTGCGATCGCCTGGCCAGCAGTGACTTCCTTCGGCTCTCACGGATGGCCTTTTTTTTTGGTAAGACTCGTAAGGGATTGACATTTGCTACTTGAGAGCAAGGCTTTCCCACCTAACACTCAGCAGAGGTGAGAGCATACATCCTTGAGATCCTGTAGTGACCCTGATTTTCATGTTCCTGATGCTCGTTGGTTTCAGCTTTCCAGACCGCTTTCCACAGTGTGTCCTGGGCCCATCAAGACTGACGATGAGCCTAGAAAAGAAGCCGTGGGGTTACTTAGAAGTCATTTTCAAGTTCGAGCTTCGTGTCTGAGCCTTGGATGGGAAAGCATCCTACATGGGTCCATAGCCTCCCAAACAGAGATTAAATATGGAGACAAGAAAGCAGTAAAAGTTATAGAGGCTTTTACTAAGCAAAGTCGAACATCTGGATATTTAGGGGGAAAAAAAACCCAGATATTTTATGGTGCTTTTCAATTTTCTTGTAGATATTTTACTTCATGCATTTACAGATGTGAGGTGAGTTCTAGGAGTATGTGGACGTGCGCAGTGAATTTAGTGGGCATTGGGCTGGAACTGCTAAACATCCCATGCCATTCCAAGTGAACATCTTGGATTTGCGTTACTGCGGGCTGATGACAGCAAGCGTGTGTTATGTTACAACAATCTGCCGTGGCACTAATAGCTTTGGTGTGTGATAAATGCATTGGATCCCCAAGGAAGTCCATGCAGAGGTTAACTTCATCCAAACAAGTTATATATATAGCTTCCCTCTCACTAAATCTTGCAAGTCTCCCACTTTCCAATGACACCAGAGTCAGAGCAATATTTTTGTATAATAATTTCGGCTACGTGATGAGTGTTTCCAGCACAGAATCTCGTGTCACTCCAGATATGTCCTGTGATGGTGCGCGTAATTAGGAGTGAGTGCACAGCAAGCCTTACTCGGGAGAGTTCCTTGAGATATTACACCGAGGCTGTGGAATGGTTGAGCCTAATGGGGTTGGTTTTGAGAGCCAACTGTACACAGTCTCCAGGGCGGAATGAGCGCGGAATGATCCATGGAGGAAAATGCACATCGGTTCTCTCCGTGCTCATAAACATGTGGCCACTGGGCTCAATGCCACTTTCAGAGGATGGGAAGATGAATACAGTCCATTATAGAGTTCGAGAAAGTGTGAAGATCTGAGGGTGGAAAGAGAGAGAGAGAGAGAGAGAGAGAGAGAGAGAGAGAGAGAGAGAGAGAGAGGGGAAAGCCACCCTCTGCTCTAGGTGAGCAGTGAGTGGTAAGCCCCACCTGTCCTGAGCAGTCTGGTATAGCTCTCCAACATAAGCCTGAGTTATATTCTGCTTTGAGGACAGGGAGGATTGTGGAAAATCCTGTTAGGCTTTCTCACCCAATGCTCCTTGCTCCTGAATACAGTTCTTTTTCTCTGTCTAGGCAAACGAGAGCATATTTTGGAACCCAGAGGACTCCTGGTTGAAGTCATTTGGTTTTTCTACACTCGAATCACACCTATTGACACTCAGATGAGAATGAAGTCCTCTGCCCAGAGTGTTTATGTGGCTCCTGTGTCGTCCAAGTGAAGTCGGACTGCACTGAGCCATCACAGAAGACAGTCCTGCGTGCACACTCAGGAGGGCTGCCGAGCATCTGTGTGGGGCAGCATTCCACCATGGGGATGCTGGCATGCTTCTGTTATGAGCACTCTGCTGTAGGGACCTGCTGTATTTGTCACACTGCAGCAGGAAAGGGGCAGCACAGGGTGAGATTAGATTTCTGAGCCAGTGGTGTTAGCTCTAGAGACGGAGATGGGACAAGACATGTCTAACCGGTGTGCTTGCCTCTCACTTTCATTCTGGATACCAGTTGTAAGTCTCTCTCTCTCTCTCTCTCTCTCTCTCTCTCTCTCTCTCCCCTCCCTCCCCCTATCCCTCTTTCCTTCCCTTCTTCCCTTCTATCCTTTCTTTTTCTTGGGTCTTTCTGTATAGCCCCAGCTACAGAAAACTCAGGATCCTCCTACCTCAGGCCACAAGTGGTCGGATTACTGACACACCACACTCAACCTTCCCAAGCTTCCCTTTTGAGGAGAATAAATATTGATCAAGGTCCAGGTGAAGAAACATGGTCTGGATGAAAGTGCTGCTGGATGGCTATCCTCACACAGAAGGCTAACCTTGTCCTGATGGGAGGTTTAGGACTGTGTTCTAGGCTCCCCTGTCCTTTATGCTCGACATTAAACAGCAAGAAGAAAGGAAGGTGAAGGTTGAGGAGGCAAGCTCATCAAATGGTGTGTCTACAGAGGAAATAGATGTGTGAGGCTGGTGGGCAACTATAAAATTAGGTGCTTTTCTCCTCTTATCAAAGAGTAAAACCATGCCCTTGGTAGTACTTAGGCAACAATGCACAATGTCCTCTAATGTCATATCTGCCAATCATACTGCTTGAGTGTCTTTTTGTGACACCACGGCCATGGCGACTCTTATAAAGGAAAGCATTTAATGGTGCTGGCTTACAGTTTAGAGGTTTGTTCCATTGTCATCATAGAAAGAATCGTGGCAGCGCACAGACAGACATGGTGCTGGAGAGGAGCTGAGCTCTACAACTGAATCTGCAGGCAGCAGGAGGAGAAGGTGAGCCACTGGGTCTGGTTTGAGCATCTGAAACCTCAAAGTCTATACCCAGTGACATATTTTTTCCTATAAGGCCACACCTAGCCCACAAAGCCACACTTCCTAATAGTGTCACTTTCTATAAGCCTATGGGAACCATTTTCATTCAAACCACCACAGTGGTGTTCCCTGGAACCCAGTTGGGAAATAATGCACCAACTATCAGGATACAAGCAGCACTAAGCAATCAGCTGGGCATTTCTGAATAAATGGCTCAGGCTCCTGAGAGGGACACATGTTAAAGACAGTCCATCTTGGCACCCTGCCTGACTTGAGTCAGGAACACATAAATTTCTTTCTATTACAGTTAGGAATGGCCATGTTCAGGGCATTATGTAATTTTATAAATACAACAAATCTTGGAGGTGGGTGCTCTTATTAGACTCATTTAATAAGTGGGGGCAGTTGAGGTTATGCAAGGTTGCCTAGCCACACAGGTAGGACTCGGGCTGTTTGTTGTAAGCTCCTGGGATCATGACGTAACTGAGAGACAAGGTCAGGTACCAGACAAAGGTCAAAAGCAGAGGCGAACCAGCTAGAACAATCTGCCTTGTGTGCAGATACAGTCATGGAAGGGATGCATGTGTTTGGACAGGGACAGAGAAGCGGTTTATACCTGGATTAGGAAGCTGCATATTGGGACGTGCAGGCTACTCAGTGTATCTGTGGACTGCTGCAGTGTCCGATGCCTGTCGTTAGGGAACGAGTCATCAGGCCAGGAACAAAGATGGAGTCTTGGAGCAGCACTTCCTCTTGTTTGGAGTGAATTAGCAGCTGTGACTTCCAAGCTGAAAGGAAGTGTGGAGAGGACTGGCTTTATGTAAAACCCGGTGGGGGGCTCAGCAGGGTCTGCCCAAGGTAGGAGGACAGTTAGGAAGGAGATAAAAGTCCTGCCAGTCCTAGGAGAACTAACATGTTTTAGGGCTCTAAAGACATCCAACAGTCATTCTCCTGCTGATACATATCTTTGGTTTTTGCCCTGAGCCCATCCTTTCAATCTAGCACATAGGGACAAAAGAGGGTGTGGTCCTACCTTGTAAACTGTACCCGTAAAGAAAGACAGACTGCCTGGCTCAGATACTTCTCAAGCATTTGTCTTGTAAGGTAAGGTGGGCTGGTGGTTAGGAGTGTGTGGTCTAGGAGAGCAGTAGCTCATAGTCAAAGCTGTCTATGTGGGCTGTTCCCACGGCTCTCTGTCTACTACTCCAGCCTGATGCCAGTCCCTAAGGTCAGAATAGCTTAATGCCTCACATTAAGCCTTTGTTTTAGGCCTACTCAGATTAATACCAGACTTTGTACACGAGCCAAGAAAATGTGCACGGGCTTTAACACCGTTGCTGCACCACTGTTTACTTTCCAGGATGCCCGGGGAATCTGGAACTGCCCCTCTTCGGAATCTGCAAAGTGTTGGTGTCATTAAACATTTTCAGACTTTTGATCATCCAGCCCCAAGCTCTGCACATAGATCCAAGCTGGGAAACGGGCGTGGGCCGGTCAGGTGACTGATAGATTTATCTGTGGGAGCTCAGAGGGCCTGGCCAGGTCTCATCAGCCACCAAACAGACCTCTTCCTGGTGCGGGAGCTGTCAGGACGTGCGAATGAGGCGTATAGAGAGACTCTGAAAGGCGCATGGTGATTTATGGAGTATTTCAGACCACAGAATCCCATAAAGTAAGATGCAAAAACTTCTGAGTAAAGGGAGGGAATCGGCCATCAGGGCCATCAAAAGGCAGCTCTTCAGGAACGTGGTTCAGTCTGTCTCTCCCCTACTTCAGGGCTAGGGAGTCCCTGTCAGCTGGCATCTGTGTCTTCTCTGCACCCTTTGGGCAGCTGAGTGGCCCAGCTACTCCACAGATGATCTCCCTCAGAGGCTCCTCCCAAGTCTCAGGCAATGGCAGCATCTTGTTTTATGGCGAACAGTTCCTCACTGCCACATATAGGAAGCCCCCGAGCACGGCTGACCGCATGTGGGCAGGGGTGCCCTGAAGCGTCTTGAAAACGAAATCAGTCCCAGTCTGGAGTGTTATTTAAGTAATCATATGAGGCTACTGATTGTAGGCAATGTCATTAGCGAACGCTGTTGGCGCCCCCTAGCGGAAGATATGAGCCCACACCTCCATTAGAACAGTGAAACAAAGTCACTGTAGGCCCAAGAAAGCCATTAACTCATAAGTCTGTAAATCTAAGGTTCAAGGTAAACGTTTTATTGGCTCTCTTGGTATTGCGACTCAGGAATCTGGCGCCAGCTTAGTTGGCGTCCATATTCCCTTTACATGGTGCTGCCTGAATTTCTTGGTAGCTCTTGGCTGACTCAACAGGCACAGGAGCTGCTGCTGCTGAGCGTGGAACAGAGACTCAGCATAACTCTGCCTGCTATCTATTGTCTGTCTGTGGTCTAGGAGGGCAAGCTTTCTCTTGCCTTCTCTCCGCACGTTGCCAGCTAGGGTTGCCGGACTCTGTGCTCAGTCTGGAGTCCACGGTAAAGCACAGACTCAAGGAGCACTGCCCGTTCAGCACACCCTGCCTTCCCTCACCTTACAGAGGTGCTTTGCTTGCGTGATGAATTACTTGCAAGGCTTTTTGTCTGACTTAGAAAGAAGTCTGTGTGGACCTCTGCAGAACTCAGTTTGGGAGACTACAGAATTGTCACCTCTCCCCATTTCTGGTTTATTTCTTTATCCTTTCATGATGAAAGTGTCAGTTCCCTGGAACTCCAATAAACCCCTTCACTTGCGTTGTCTTTACTGCACATGAATGGTTGGCTCCGAACAGCCCAGGACGATGATGAAAACATTTACACTTTTGTGATTTGTTTTTTTTACAGTCTTTTTCTTCTGTGTATTTATGCCATGAGCCAGCAAAGTGCGACGTATTTCTGTCAGTGACCTTTTGTTCTGTAGGGATTTTACATCTTAAATATAATTATACTATAATTATGCAACAAGTCTTTACCAAGTCAGTCTGCCAATGGAAAGGTTATTACGTCTACTTCCCCATTCCCTCATCTTGTTCTCTTCTCCGAATCGTGACCTTTAAATCTCTTTGGTGCTGTTCTGCTGGCTTTGGCGTGTGTGTGTGTGTGTGTGTGTGTGTGTGTGTGTGCGCGATTTTTATATTGTAGCAATGTGTATTCTCTGTGGAGTATATACAATGTCACTTTAAGAGTACCACTCATTAACATTCACACTATTCTCAGAGCTTAACAACGATCACTGCTGTCATTTCTAGATGGTTTATATCATCCCCCAGTGAAGCTCTGTATGTATTCATGGTTTTCATGATCAATTTGACATGATCTAGAACCACCTGGGAATGGGATCTCAATAAAGAATTATTTACTAGGTTGGTCTGCAGGCAGGCCCATGAGGGGTTTTCCTAACTGGGCTGATTGAGGGGAGAGAATCCATTTCATGGGCTGGTTCCTTGCCTGAATGGGAAGGACAGCAAGTTGGGCATACATGACTTAGTTCGCTGTGCTGTGCTCTTGACTGTGGATGTAGCATGATCTGCTACTTCAAGTTCCTGCCGCTTTGACTTTCCCGTAAGGATGAACTGTTAGCCTGGAACAGTGGGTCAACAAACCCTTTCCTCCCTAAGTTGCTTTTGTCAGGAATATTTTATCACAGCGATAGGAAATGAAACACCTCCCTTCACCCTCCTCTGAATAACTTTCCATGCTTCTACCTTTTATCTCTAAAAAGATGAGTTCTCAAGTATCTCAGATTTATCTTCTTGCATGTAGCTTATTTCATTTTGCAGAGTGTCTTCCATGTGTATGCATGTTGTAGCATGTATCAGATTGTATTTATTCTTAAGATTGAACAATGTATGTATGATCATGTATATATATGTGTGTATATATATATATATTCACTTGTATCTACTTTATATTCATTAATCTGTTGGTGAACCTTTGAGTTGTTATAAGAAATAGCAAAGACCAATCCTGTGTATCTCTCATTCAGAATCCACCAAAGGTAACAGTCTGCAAATTCCAACCAGGTAT
Source organism: Rattus norvegicus (assembly GCF_021556685.1). Taxonomy (NCBI): domain Eukaryota; kingdom Metazoa; phylum Chordata; class Mammalia; order Rodentia; family Muridae; genus Rattus; species Rattus norvegicus. The sequence goes on along the minus strand of NC_141537.1, from coordinate 152,354,737 downwards.
CATGCTAGGTACAGCACAGTGCACCATGCAACACAAAGTGTAAAATACATCACAGCTCACCCAGGACAGCAGCACAAATGGGATTCTGCCACTAATGTAGAATATTCCTATCACTGAAAGCATCTTGGTGTCCTTTTAGATTTTCCCTTACTCTGCTTGATTTCCGGAAGCATTGTTCTCTGTGCCTACATGCATTTTTCAAGAATACCAACCAGAACTCAACTCCAGGTTAGACCCACAGATGCTCATGAAGTTCCACATCTCCCAGCAGTTTCATCAATTGCTGGAGACCCAGGGAGCAGGACAGTCCTCAGCAGAGGTAACGCTTGTCGTCGCTTGGGAGTGTGGAGCCTCTTGCATCAAAGGAATCCTCAGGTCCAGGATGAGAGCCAGCTTCAACACTGTTAGGCCCACAGATATGCAGGAACATTCCTAATAGCAACAGCAGTAGCTTAGAGATCAGTGTGAAGACCAGAGCTGACTCTGGGTAAGGTCTACAGGTATATATATATTTACATATATATATATGTAAAATTCCACAAGAGAGAAAAACTTTAGACCCAGGTAGAAGGCTCTGACAGAGGAAAGTACTTGGCAATCAGAAGAAGACTCTGGGTAGAGCCTTTTGCCCTAAATACTAGTTGCACAGCGGGAAAGATACTTCAGCCCTATAGGACTTAGTCCTCAACTGAACTTCAAATTGCTACCACTGAGAGGAAAATAGGTGATTAGAATTTTAAACATAAGAAATAGGGAAGAAAGAAAGAAGGAAAGAAAGAAAGAAAGAAAGGCGGAAAGAAAGAAAAAGACTCAACCATCAAACTAAGTACAGGTGTACAAGTCCAAGGGTAGAAATATAGGAAGCATAAAAACCAGACAACATATCTACTCCGCAAATCACTCTTCTCAAAGCAATAACTCATGGAAATGACTAGGAAGAGCCACCAGATGAAGAATTCAAAAGAACAATTTAAGAAATCCAAACAAGGCCTGAGTATACTTCAAAGGAACAAGACAGAACTGAATGGAATGAAGAAGTCAGAGATATAAAAATAGAAGCAGAATTGCTGAAGGAAGCCCAAACAAATGATGTTGGAAAATATCAATAAGTCGAACAAAAATCCCTCAGTGGAAAGCCTCCCTACAGTGGAAGTGGCTCAGCACTCTGTACAAGTAAAAATACAATAAAAAAGAAATAAGAGAGAAAGTGGAGGGGGCTGGAGAGATGGAGCAGAGGTTGAGAGCACCAGCTGCTCTTCCAGAGGTCCTGAGTTCAAGACCCAGAAGCCACGAGTGGTTCACAGACATCTGTGATAAGATCCAATGCCCTCTTCTGGTGTGTCTGAAGACAGTGACAGTGTACCCACACATATAAAATAAATAAATAAATCTCAAAATAGTAGAAGGTGTGTGTAGAAGGTGTGTGTGTGTGTGTGTGTGTGTGTGTGTGTGTGAGAGAGAGAGAGAGAGAGAGAGAGAGAGAGAGAGAGAGAGAGAATGAACGAATCACTTATAAACCCAGAAGGGCCTGGGAAGATGTATTTCAAGTTCTGAAAGATAGGTGCTAACCCATAATATATACTGAAAAACGATTAAGTTTGAATGAGAAGTAAAATATAGCAAGACAAAACAAAGAAAGGAGTTTATAAGAACTAAGCCAGATCTACAGAGGGTATTGGAAGGGATATTTTAGTCTGAAGATAAAGATGAATACACACCCACAAGGTCACAATGAAAAAATTTCAGGAGAAATTTCCTGTAAAATTTTCAGGAGAGTTAATCAAAAGATATCTAAGAATAGGCTGTAAAAACAAGGAAGGTAGAAATAAATGCACATTGTTCAATAATAACGCTTAATAATAACCTCCTTAACCCCTTGTCAAAGAGATGCAGACAAGCAGATTGGATTAGAAAACAGGATTTTTTTTTGTCTAAGAGATATGACTCAGTGGTTAAGAGCACTGGTTGCTCTTCCAGAGGTCCTGAGTTCAATTCCATGGTGGTTCACAACCATGTGTAATGGGATCTAATGCCCTCTTTTGGTGTGTCTGAACACAGCGACAGTGTACTCACATATATAAAATAAATAAATCTTAAAAAAGAAAAAAAAACACACATTATTATCAAGAATAGACACTCCCTCAGAGTAAGTGGATAAAAAAGTTATTTTAAGCAAATGAGACCAAGAAATAGCCAGGAGTAGCTGTGCTAATATTTGACAAATGATGCCAAGGGCCTGTGGAACTGGGAAAATTCAAACACGATTGGTGAGAGTGCATGATAGAGAAGCCAGTGTAGCAATTCCAGCAGAAATCAACCAACCTAGAAATAGATGTACTAGATGACGTAGATAGATCACTCCTGGGCTTTTATAAAACGTTCCATTTCTTACTATTGCCCATATTCAATGTTGTTTTATTCACAGTAGCTAAGTACAGAGCTAGCCTAGATGTCCGTGCAACTGACTAGAAGGATAGTGAAAATGTGGTATTTATATACAACGGGGTTTTATGGAGCTGTAAAGAAAACCAAATATGAGATGGGCAGGTAAACAGGTGGAGCTGGAGAACACACTGAGTAAGATAACACACGGCAAGGAGAACAGCTATCATCTGTCAGTCATTTGTGGACCTGAGTGTCAAGTCTTTTAATTTGTGTGTTTAACTTGGAGTACTTGTGGAAGCCAGAAAACTAGGAAAGGCTCACCGGTGGGAAGGAAAAGGCAAGATCTTAAGAGACAGAGGGTAGTGGAACACGGGTAACGTGAAGAGAAAAGAGGGAATGGTGAGACAGGAAAGTTTAAGTAGGGAAAGGGATGAGAGGGTAGGGCAATGTTTTGTTTCAAGCATCTAAGGATGCTTGAAAAAGCAAGCTAAGAATGTATCACACACACACACACACACACACACACACAAACTTCATAGAAAACAGTTTCTCCACAGTTACCCTACACGGGATTATGCTCATCATATAAGACCTAGGTTGCTAATGGAGAAGCCTATGCCAAGGGTGGGTAATACTGCTGTTCTTCATGTTGTTGATTAGAGGTAGTTCAGAGACCCACAACACAATGCACGATATTGCTATTACTCTTGGTTGCACACAAACACGCAATGGTAGTATCCTACTGCTGAAGACAGCACTCCCTTTAGTCAAAGGGCATGAAGACATCTGTCAGTGTTGGTCAGGAAGCTTGCCCCCCTGTTGGCTGGCTTTCACAGTACTACATGATATGCAGGCTGCTGGGAGGAAAGTCATCTACTGTCTGACTCAGCTTTGAACTCTGTACTGGAAAAAAAATGGAAAGAAAAGAAAAAAATATGACTACTCTGACCAGGTAGGAACATGGGTGGAATCATGGTATGAATGTCATGGGGCTAACAAATGATTTCTGATTGAAGGAAACACATGTCTGGTACTGAAGATCTGAGCAAGGACCCAGGGTTGGGAAGGTCTTTGGCTCCAGGTGTTAGTCTACTGCTCCACCTGTGTTGAATGAACGTGGTACCAGGCTGCCCTCTAATTCTGTATTTTTATAGCTGTGGATTAGAGAACACGGAGACCTCATCAGCGAGGTTTATTTGTGTAGTGGATGAAAGCTGTGTAGAGGACACCACTCCTCAAGCTTAGGGCCAATCAACGAAAGGGGGTTAATAAGACCATAAGAGCCCGAAGTTGGGGAGAACAGGAGCAGAACAGTGTCTTCTGCACCTTGCAGGACCAAAGCATCAGTACACCCACAGTGGGTGTGATTATACACAAGAAAAGCACAGGAACGAGCCAATCAAAATTCTAGCACAGAGAAGGAAAAGGACTCGAGCTCTCATCCCTAACTGAGAAGCTCTGAGCAGCCGATGGCTTCTGGGGGAGGAAGAGTCAATTTCCTTTAATGGCCCCCTCCATGGTAGCTCGGCCACACTCAGGATTATACAGAGAGCACACACTGGAGTTCTCGGGTTATTAAAGTAAAGCCATGAAGGACATAAAGTTACAGAGTAAGAATGTCAGAGATTAAATGGGAAGAGTTTAGGGTGAATATTGAATGTATTATGAGAAGTTCTTAAAGAATTACTAAAGTTAGTTTTGAAAAGAATATTACACATGGGGTCATACTGCATGGGACGTTTTATGATTGGTCCTTTCCCTTTGGTCTAGCTTGTCATGGCTGAACCCACGCTCCTGTTACTAGCAGGTTCCTTACTGCTGAGTTTGGTCCATGGCACAGGTCAACACATGTCTTCACCTATCACTCACTGAAGGGCCATTCTACTTTTTTTTTGGCTATTATGAACAAAGGTGCTGTGAAAACCCGCATTAAAACATTTCATGCATATAATTTCTCCAGATAAATTCTAAGAGGGGATGTATGTATGTGATGTAAAGAACTGCTGAATAATTTCAGAGTACCTTTTCTGTTGAATATTTCCTTGGGCAACATAGCATTTCTCTGTGTTTTCAATATTCCTTTGACAGTTTTGTTTTTTAAGTTTTATGTGTGACTGTTTTGCCTGGGTGCATGTATGTGCACAACATGGGTGCATTATGTGCATGGATGGCATCGGTGCATGTGTGGATGTGCACAGCGTGGGTGCCTGGTGCTTGAGAATGTTGGAAGAGGGCATTGGCTCCCCTGGAACCGGAATTACTAATGATTTTGAGCACCATGTGGGTGATGGTATCTGAACCTGTGTCCTCCACAAGGCAAGAAGTGCTCCTAACCACCGAGCTATTCCACTGGTCTTTTCATTTTGACAGTCTTATTCTTTACATTTTACATTGAAGTTTGTTCTTTTCTTTCTTTCTTTCTTTTTTCTTTTTTTCGGAGCTGGGGACCAAACCCAGGGCCTTGTGCTTGCTAGGCAAGCGCTCTACCACAGAGCTAAATCCCCAACCCCTGAAGTTTGTTCTTTACTAAGCTGCGAGGACATTGTCAGTTGGCCTCACTTTCTTCAGTACTGTTTGCAGAAGGACTGTCTTTCCTCTGCTGAATTGCTTTTACATCTCTGTCAAAGTTTGGGCTATCCTCAGATGTATTTAGAGGCTGCTTCTTCAGCTCCGTAAGCCTATGTGTTTATTTCTCTGCCAATACCACAGGCTCTTAACTGCTCATAACTACTCATAAAGCAGGCAGACTTTCATTCTATTCCTCCTTTTCAAAATTATTTGAGCTGTATAGTTCTTTTGTTTTCAGATAATCAGGTTTTTAATATCTATTCTTATGGTAGTTTTCACGAGGATGGTATTAGACCTGCACATAGAACAAAGAGGATTTGGAATTTTTACTTTTAAGGAATCTCCCAACCCAGGAAATGGGTGAAGCTCTTCGTGGAATTAGTCTTGTGTTTCTTTCATTGGCACTTTTTACTTTTTAGCCACAAACTTGGTGCATATTCTGTTGATTAATTGTTTGTTTTGTGAGCATTTATAAAAGGTAGCATATTTTAAATTTTGACTTCCACATGTTTGATGTGGAAGTATGGTCTTTGTATGTTTATCTTGTGTACTGTAACCATGACAAAGCCTTTTGTTGTCCTTCTAGAAGTACCTTTGGCAACTGTAAAGGATGTTTTTCTGGAGACAATTCATACCATATGAGATTTTTATTTCACTGGCTGGAGGAATGGAGAGGTAGGCACTCCCCTGTCCTGTCTACTCACAGGGACACCGGTCATCTTCACTGTCAGGTATGATGTGAACTGGAGTCTATATCAGATTAGTCAGGCCGAACATGTTCTATTCTTTGAGAAAATTTTACATCTAACATGTGTTAGTATTTTGTAATTTCTCACACAGATATATTTTGACTACTTTATCCTCTTGTAATATATTTGTCTTGTATATGCAAAGTGTTAGCCTGGTTGTATTACACAGAGTATGTATGTGTTGATCAATCATATGCATGTGTTTACTGGCCTTGCTTTTGAATGAGTAGTTGTCTCACACGTGTCTTCTTGTCTGTCTTGCTTCGCTCACTTCAAACAATATCCAGGACAGGCATGATAACAATGTGGAGATTTGCCCATCATTTCCTGATGTTTCCGATGGTTCTGTTGTGTGACTGGACCTGAGTTTATTGTATCGGTTTTTACTGGCAGCAGGTCCTGCCTTTCTCAATTATGAGTAGCAGTAGCCCATTGAGAGCAGACTGGTAACTGCACTGACATTTTTAAAACTTTTATTATCTTTGAGATGGAAGCCCAAAACTCATACCAGTTTTCTATCTCCCCAGAGCTCTCTTTTGATCATGGGAAGAGCTTGGATTTTAGCCTTAATGTACACACTACTTGCACTGGCAGCTTGGTTTTGGAGCAGTCTATTCAAGTTCAATTATCTTCACAGAACAGTTTTTAGCAATTCTATTATAATAGAAGCCCACAGCCAGCGCAACATCCATTAAGTTCTGGATTGTTTTGTTCTGGATTGCATTGTTTTAATTACTTATTTCACAACAAGCCAGTGAGGTAATGATCAGAACTCAAGTTACAGACAGTGGCTGAGGAGGATGTAGACACAGTCTGTGTGCAAGTTTTGACTTGCCTGTTGGAGAAACTCGCCATTTCCCTTTTATTATTTGTCTTCTGTCTAAACTGGAAATAAAGCTGTCTGCTTCTCAAGATGCTTCAAAGAACAAATGATGTAACGGTGACGATGGTGTTTTTAAAACACGACTAGCAAGGAATCTCTTCACCATTTCAACTGTTTTAGTGTCCTTCAGGGAAGGTCATGTCTCTTCTCATCTCCAGCACCGATCTTTAGAGTGACTCTCTCAGACGGTGGTTAGAACCATTTATTTCCCAGCGACTCCATGAATTTTTTCTTAGACTTCTCGATGTCATCCTTTCTCCGTAGGAAGCTGCCTCTGTCTGTTCGCAGCCCCCGGGCTGGGATATCTGTTTCTCAAGTCTTCCTAGAAGTCTTCTCCTGGAGATTTTGTAAACACATTCCTGACATCCTTCCTGCATAGCACCCACACTTCCAAGAAGCAACAGCACGGGGATGGAGGTCAGAGTGCACGAAAGCTCCACGAAGAGCGGGCAATGCTGATAGCACATTGGCGGGAATTGGGAGTGGAGGGGGGCTCCCCCAAATTCCCTGTCTTCACTTTTTCTGTATCAGCGACACACTAAGTGTCTGTTGATTTCCACCGTGAGTGAGTCAGGCTGGGGAGGCTGTTGTTAGCGGAGATAAGTAAACTGCCTAAAGCACAATTTTAATTAATTCAGCATTAATTCTATATTAAATATTGAAAACATAATGAGTGTTCTCCAGATGTCATTGTCAAGTGAGGGGAGGGGGACAACAAACGTGTCAACTTAAGCAAGTTACAGAGGAAAAAGTAGGGGAAAGGTTTGTCTCAATCAGAACAATCTGTTGCTGCTCTCTGTTGCCCAGAGAGGCAAATGTTCAAATGACGCCCACGCGGCATCAGCTTGGCGCTCAGCATCCCTTCCTCACTGTGACAGCCTTGCAGATGGCCTATGAGTAAACACGCCTCATCACATCCTCGTTTTAGGAGGCCAGCCCTCCTCCTCGCTCACTCCATGTTTGCCAAGTGACTTTTATTTTGTGGCCGGCGCTTTTGAACAGGAGTCAGAGCAAGCAAATCCATACTTCTCTTCCTTCTTAACTGCCAACTCTGAGTTTCTCCAATCGTGCATGGGCTTCACTCACTGGACAAACATAGTTCAGGCTGGATGGGTGCAAGTACCCGTAGGTCTAGCTCATGGAGGTCCGGGGCCACTCGGCTGCGAGCTGTTTAGGCTCTGGGTTCTTTCTTGCTGTAGCCATGTCCTCATCATGCTTTGCTTGTACAGCAGTCACACCACACAAGGTCTTTTGTGCTTCCAGAAGATTTCTTTCCTAAATGAAATTCTAGACAGTTTTCAACATGTATACTCTTGAGTTATTATTAAATATTCCTGGGACAAGTCAATTCCCACACTATTCTTACTGCCGTATGCACAAAGAAGAAAAACCTAGAGTGGGGTAGTCTACGGCTTTTGTCTTGTTTTTAAAGATTTGTTGCTTTTCTCTTTTTAAAATAATATTATCTTGGGAGTTGGAGTGATTGACTTTCCTACTTTTGCAAAGGACCTGGTTTTAGTTTCCAGTAGCCACATGGTGGGTCCCAACCACCTATAACTCCAGTTCCAGGAGACCGAGTGCCCTCTCTGGCATCTGAAGCATTGTATGAACATGGTGTACACCAATAGATGCATCCACAACAGCCACACATAAAATAAAGGATAAGTAAAAAAATCATATTATCTAATATAATGTGAGCACTGGGTAAAATGGTATTGATGAGACAAGGCAAAAAAAAAAATGTCCAGAACTGATGACACTCAAAGGAAAAATGCCATTTTTGAACCTGGCAACGTTCCTCAGTATTTTCCAGACAATAAAATTTGAAGGCTCCTATGGTATTGTTCTTAGACACAGGAAGGGCGTGTCTAATATGAAATTCATGCCGTATTAAGTGAAAGGGTGGAAAAAGACTTAGACAGGAAGAGGGTGAAGCCTGGCTTTTGATGGCGTCTTTGCAAGCGTCACTTGGAATCAGTCGAGGCTTTAGAACATGGTGGTCCTGGTACAGGGAGGCAGGTGTTGAATGGTAGAGCACGTGAGTGCTGGGAGGAGGCCTGGGGATGAGCGACAGGGAGCACAGATGCCATAGAAACACACAGAGCATGGATGCCATAGAAACACACGGAGCATGGATGCCATAGAAACACACGGAGCACGGATGCCTTGGAAACATGCTTGTGCCTCAGGTCCCTCCCACTGTACACATTTTGAGCATATTTTCATCAAAAGTTCCACACAATTTGTCAAGCTGTAGCACAGACTCAAGGGAATAGAGGGTTATGAAGCAGGCGGTGTCCCAGAAGTCCCTGAATGTGTGGCATCAATGTGGCATGAAGCCTGGGATACTTTACTGCTTCTCCATAATTCTGTGAGGTGGGTAGGTGTTGGCTGTTCGACCAACTTTCTCAAAAGCACACACACACTAGCTGGGTAAGCTTAGGTTAAAAGCTATACTGAAAATGGGGCACGTTTTTTTAATGTATAACTGTCAGCCCTCCACAGGGAGAAAATCAGTTGGAAAAGACACAAAAACATAGTGCCTGAGGTAGAATGGAAAATCTTCCAGGATGGTCAAAAGAAAGGCCCTTCACTTTTTGGACAATTTGCTTTAAAGCATCTGGTACACCAAATGTTTCCCTGAAGTTTCACCTGAAGGAAGGAGGTTGTTCGGTCATGAAGGGTGCAAATGGCTGCAAGGGATGCGGAAATGAAAACCCATCCCCAGCCTGAAGAACCCCTGTCATCTGACAGGAGGGGACAGTGGGGCATCATCTCAGGGTCCCAGTAGACTTATGACTGCCACAGTGAGGTTGTTACCTCTGGCAGTCATAGGACTTTTCAGGCATGAAATAAGCACAATTTGTGACTGACACATGGGAGGCTGAGGAAGCAGCTTCTCAGTACTGCCGAGAACCCACGGGGGTGAGAGGCTTTGTACCCCACTTAGTTGTTCCTGCAGTTGCAATTGCTTCTGATGGAGGCACTGTGGTGGAGAAAGCTAGGATCCCCTCTCTTGGGGAGGGAATAGAATTAAGAATACATGGCCTGGTGAGGTCATAGCTTAACAGATGAGTTCTCATGATGGGCTCCCTAGGGGTGGCACAGTCTGCACAGACACATGCTCTAGTCAGTTGTAGGGGACTCAACTGGGTTGCTTCTCTAGAAAGAAGGGGTTTATGGGAGTGTGGTAGGTAAGAGAGGTCGGTGGGGCGGCACCAGCTGACATGAGCTCACCATACAATATACAGAGATGCAGACAGACACATACCCCTGAGCTGAGCAGTCTGTGGAAAGCATAAAAACAGGGGCTGGCAGAGAAGGGGAGGAGCCCATAACACTGTACCGGGGCAACAGAGAAGTGCACAGATCAGCGCCTTCCAGGAACTTGGGTTACATTTCCCAGAGAGAAGGATGACAGACAAGAAGATGTAAGGGACTCTGGAAGTGAGATCTGGGGACCAGGAGTCTCGGCAAGTTTCCTTAGCCATCAGAGCAAAGTTAACGCATTTCCCTCAGCATATCTCAGTGCTCAGGGTGGGACCCAGAAAGAGAGTCAGGTACGTGTGGAAGGAGAAGCAAATGCCTGCTGTGTGAGGCACAACCTCAGCAGACAGAGAGGAACACAGATGCCTCTCCACTTTGATGGGGTCATGATTAGCAGTTCAAAATGCACCCAGCGCACCCATCATACCTAATACGACAGGCTAACAGCAGAGTCTAAAATTTAATCACATCGTTGGCTCTCCATCTGAGATCCCCACTGCCCATCCCGGTGGGTCAGCAGGGAAAGGATGGTCCTAGTTGACCCCTCTTCTGACCTCTCAGGAATTTACAGTCCTCCTGTAGGGCTTTCTTTCTGCATGCCCATCCCTCAGGAATGTTAGCCTCCCTCTCTACAGCTGCTAGTCTAAGGGAGGAAACATGAACCATCTCTCTCAGCCAAAGGCAGCAGCACCCGAGCACATTGTGTTTGTGTGTTAAACACGAAGCCAATTGGTGAGGTCTGAAAATATACAGACACCCATTGGCAGCCCTGTCAGACCTGGGCTGCTTCCAGGGAAGGGTGGCATTTCTGCTCCCCGCTGCTGGGACAGTTGCTGGGGACAGGCAGTACTTCTCTGCACACTGAGCTGCTTGACGCTGTATCTTTCCCCTTCCTTCCTAGTCAGTGTGAATTTGTGAAAACGTCAGCCCCTAAAACTCAGACTCAAACTGCCATGATGTGCCATTTAGAAAGCAGCGTGTCACAGGAAAAGGTCGTTTTAAGCTTAGTTCCCAGCCGAGCCCACAATTCTTTCCAGATGCCTACAGGGTTTGGCAGAGCCCGGAGGAGCTCATTAGATTTTGATTGTGGTGAAAGCTCAGCTCACCCCCACTCCAGGGCACTGATAGCCCAGGGGCGTTGTATATGCACTGGTGTGGAGCAAGCTGGACACGGGTCTGACCTGAGTTCAACCTTCTTTTCCCAATCCCCTCTCAGCTCCTCTTTGGAGAAAGAGGGAGCTGGATGGTGGTCTTTGCACTGTGCTTGGAGCTTGGTTACCAGGTAGTTTGCCTCCCATTGTGGTAAATTCAGGGGCTTCAGGTTAAATCTCTCTGTAAAATAGGCTTTATTCAGAGTCCCTCAAAAGGTAGATATACCATTCCCTTTGCCTTCTTCCTTACAGCCCAGTGTTCAATGCTGTCAGGACTTAGATAGTTGCTTCTTTGGGGAGCTAGAGTGAGTGCCTTACAGATGGATTCTTTCCCCTTTACCAGCACCTTCTGTGTTGATGGTGCAGGCAAATCTAGAAGAGCCCTAGGTCTCAGGGTCCTTTAGGAGCCCTGGTCTGGCCCTCTGAATACCTCCAAACCCTGTTCCAACTTGGGCTCCATCTGATGAGAGGATGTGGACTGGAAGCGTCTTGCCAGGCTTCTGTGGGAGTCAACGTCTGCAGTAATGAGGGAAATGCTGCTTTGTGGCATGTTCAGAGGCAAGACTCTGGCCAAAGCTCCTTAAGGAGTTGTTGCACCGGAACAATGTGCTTGGAGCATCGCTGCATGCACATGACACTGGCTAGTTCACCCTTGAAAGAGGATCAAGTCAAATGAGCCTTTTCTTATCCCTCTATAACAGGGTTCACTGACACTGAATAGGCACGTTATAAAAAAATAGAGGTTTAGTTTGGTTAATGGTCTGGAAGCTGGGAAGCCCAAGAAAATAAAATGATTTTGCATTTGTCTAGGCTTCTGGTGAGGTCCTTGTGCTGTTTTGACTCATGTAGTGAAAAACACCAGTGACATGGATGTGTGTGTGTGTGTGTGTGTGTTTGTGTGTGTGCGTATGCGTGAATGAAAGACACAGAGAAGTGCTCTCATAGAAGCCCAGCTATCTCCATAAGAAAAGCTCCACTCAAAAGGGCTCTGCCTCCATGACTGGTGGCCCCCAATGCTGCCACACTGGCAGACACATTTCAGCATGAGTTTCAGAGGGGAAACCATTGCAGATCTGGTCATAGTCTGTGGAAACAGCATCTCATCTAAACCTTAACTGAGGACTGATATGCACACTCATCCATTCCAGAAAGCTCTCTTCTTCAAGGCACGTGGCCTGGACAAGGATATGCTGAGTTTGAAAAGGATGCTTCATTGGACCTCTGTCAGAATTTATTCCTGTTGGAATTCAACTTGCTTCTGAGGGCACCTAGTCATAGCCAGATGTTTAATGGCCACCCATTATGGTGCTGAGCCTTGAATCACTTTGTGATCCTGGAAAATGTCCACAAAACAACAAATAAATATGTCTTCACATTCTACTTACAGGGATGTACATTTTCCATTTATCTAAAACACTTCTCACAGCCAACCCTGCCACCATACATATCAGTGCTGGGGCTCAGGAGAGACACCACACACCCTGATCCAGGGCAACTACGTGTCTTGTCATCCACCTCAGGACTCCTCAGGCCTGCGCGGGGAACAATTCTGCAGCAGAAAGGAGAGAAATATCCAGGGGAGACCCACACTAGATGAAAAGGTAACCCAAGAACCAGGAGCCAAGCTCAGCCATTTGAATCAAGAATATCAGACGCTTCAGAAGCCCAGAGGATGAAAACATAACAATATGTGACATTGTGCATAAAATCTAAAACTGCAGTACCTAGACACAAAATCAATTTCTCACTGTATTAAGTTTCAAATGGGTGCCTATGCTAGCAGCTGACAGGCTATTTTTTTTTCTCAGACACACCACAGAAAGGATGGGCCACTTGGAGTTTGCTTTTTACATAGTAACAAGGCATGTCTATAGAGTCAGGAATGTGAAGGGTGGTAAGAAAGGAAGGTCGCCCCCTCCCCCCCAGTTCTTGCTGATGTGTAATGCTTGCCGTAGCTGCCTAGCTTACAGCGTGGGTTGGGCCAGCCTGTGTTTCAGCTTAGCACCACAGAAGTCTGGGAAGGTATTCAGCCAGGTTAGGACCAGAGCGTGGCATTAGCTTGCAGGGGTTGGATGACCACATGCTTCCTCATAGTTTATGGAGCCAGGCCACCCATCACCATGTCTGGAGGCCTAAGAGAATATTGCTGAGTGTTCTTGGGACTCCAATGCAGCAACCTTGAATAGAAGAAAAGACTTCTCGAAGAAGCAATGGCCAGAATCAGTCTTACTTAGACCCAACTGTGTCCCTGGAGTACTGGGTACTTCAACCAGCTCTGTTACTGGATGAGGAGTGTGTGGTAGGCATGGGCTGGCTACCAGAAGAGAGCTGCTAGAAGGAGTGAGTGAGTCATACATCTCAAGGTTAGTGGGTAAGAGTGTCTCGGGGTCATACAGCTTGTGCACGGCACAACTGTGCCGCAGTAGAGGGCTTAGAGCAGAGGAAGCAAGGGCTGTGTCTGCAGATCCTAAGCTAGGGCAGGTGATTAAGGCATGGCAGCTAGCATCTCCCCATGTGAGTGAGCACCTTGGGGAGTTTAGGGCTGTGCTCATCCTTTTTTTTTCTGTACATAGGAGGTTTATTGTAGAATAAAAATGAGTGTAGGAAGCCGGATTTGCTAAATTGAGTTGAACTGTGGATGACATTGCTAAAAGAGGACCTCGGCTCCTGCCACCAGGAGCTGGGATGGCCTTTGTGAATGTCCCCAAATTATCTACATACCCTTACATAGACCAGTCATTGGATATGAGTTTCACATCAGGCATGGGCATAAAGGAAGAATTTTATTCCGATGGGTGATGATTCTTGGAAAAGGGTTTGCTTGGCATCATCAAGAAGCAATAATTGTGGTAGCCGATGAATTAGGGTGTTGGTTCTGAAGGGTGTGTGTGGACGGAATATCACATCACCCACCACAGTGTGCCTTGTGCAGTACCTGAGCCATTGGCTTTGTATCCACAGTCACACTACAGGATCTGGTAGACCCAGGTCTGCAATCTCTACTGCTTAGGAAGCCCAGGGAGGAGGAACACAAGGCCAGCCTGAGCAAATCAGTGAAGCCTGTCTCAAAAATTACAAGTAAAACCAGGCCTGGGGGTATAGGTCAACGGTAAGGCACTGGCCTAATAAGGCGTTATGGTCACTCCTCATTACTGTGCACATATAACCATCTTGGGTCAAAGCTTCCTCTTGGTGGTGGTCTCCTACCTAGAGAAATCTCCACAGTTACGGATGACCTTAAGGCTGTAACACACACTCTCCATCTCCGTTAGTGCTCACTCTGGATGTTTCTTGTGCTTGCCAGGACTTGTAAAAATAATTTTTAAATCCGTTTTTTCTTCTGGCCCCTTAGCTCTTGTCGATAATGACTCTGAGATTAATTAGTTATTACTAAATGCCTAGGCCATAAGCTTTGGCTCATTTTCTTTCTTTTTTTTTAATTTATTTTTTTAACTTGAGTATTTCTTATTTACATTTCGAGTGTTATTCACTTTCCCGGTTTCCGGGCCAACATCCCCCTAATCCCTCCCCCTCCCCTTCTTTATGGGTGTTCCCCTCCCCCTCCCCCCATTGCCGCCCTCCCCACAACAATCACGTTCAGTCTTAGCAGGACCCAGGGCTTCCCCTTCCACTGATGATCTTACTAGGATATTCAAGGCTACCTATGAGGTCAGAGTCCAGGGTCAGTCCATGTATAGTCTTTAGGTAGTGGCTTAGTCCCTGGAAGCTCTGGTTGCTTGGCATTGTTGTTCATATGGGGTCTCGAGCCCCTTCAAGCTCTTCCAGTTCTTGCTCTGATTCTAACAAGCCAGCCTTAGCTCCTGCTAGGAAGATGATAATGAGCGCTAGACACGGAAACCTGACCCGGAAACCCGGTGGGCTTTGCTGAGAGCCTCAGAAGATGTGGCACCTCCTAGAAGACCGAAGAGAAGAAAGCTGTTTAGGACTTCGACCGTGTGATTGTCCCTTCAATCAGCAGACAGATCCCAGCGGTAAACAACTCTGGACCTAAAATGAGGATAAACACATTCAGGGAAACAGCGAACTCTGAGCCTCCACCTTAATCTTGTAACAAATAGGACGGCATCCCTGCCCTTGAAGACATCCTCCCTCACACCCCACGCCAGGCTTTGCCCACCTCACACGCCATGAGAAAAAAGTAACACTGGGTTAGACTAGTACAGGCTTGGGAGAGGTTGACCTTGAAGACTTTTCAGCTCTGCTTATCCAGCTTCCGCTCTGTCACTCCAAGGAACAGATTAGACCTGCTCCTGGATGGGTATGGGAAGTGAAGGATGGGGATGCCAGCCTAATCCATGCCATGAGCTGAGCATCTGGTGTTTCTTAGCTGTGTGAGCCTGGCAGTGGGTTGAGACCATCCTCTGTGAGGGTCTTCACAGCATGGCCGCTGTGGGGCAAGCTTGTTCCTGAAGAGGGGCCACAGGAGCTGAGGGCAGGACCTGTGTATTCTTAAGGCACATTGCCTGCTCCCTGCTAGAACTCTGGGTCAGGAGCAAGAAGCCAATAGTGTGCATGCATGAGTGGCCTAGGGAGTGAAAGGCAGCCTGGGCCCAGGAGCCTAATACCAGGTTTGCAATCTGTTCCTTCATGCCCACTGTTTACCGTCACAGAACTCTACCAGCCATAAAGTTCTAAATGCACTATATAAAATTTACTAATTTTACCAAGGAAAAACTTACTGATATTTTACGTTCAAAGAGAAAAACCTTAAGAACATTAGTCAAGAAATCATCTCTAACAAGTAAGATTTAGGCAAACAGAAAGAAGGACCGTCTCCTGCAGATCAGGTGTATGGGAATGTTTGTGTAGGTGGGGTTTTGAACCTACATTCTGTTGTGAAAGTGGACACTGCCAGAACCATACCCTGGGTCCCTATGCTCTGTGGATTGCACTGGAGAATGCCAGACACCTAAGGAAGCAGAGCTTGGCTTATGGTGGCTCCCCTGAGGTCAAGGAGTTAGTGCTGCCCTTACCTCAAATCCCTTCTTGGCGAAACAATATGGAGATGGTTTTAAAAGGAAATCAGGTCATATCCCAGAGTAAAAGTGCTGTGGACAGGGGGTTGGAGGCCCAAGTCTTGGAGTTTGCATGAGTAAATGGCTGTGCATCTTCCTGAAGCCCAGGTG
Source organism: Rattus norvegicus (assembly GCF_021556685.1). Taxonomy (NCBI): domain Eukaryota; kingdom Metazoa; phylum Chordata; class Mammalia; order Rodentia; family Muridae; genus Rattus; species Rattus norvegicus. The sequence continues at coordinate 152,338,587 of NC_141537.1, read as the reverse complement.
TTCGTCAGCTGCAGGAACGCCTCACCAGGTCAGTGTTGAGTTCAAAGAAAATCATGGCAAACACGAATCCTGGTTCCACTCTGGATCAATCACAGCACATTTTCTACAGCAGGGGAGTAGGCCTGGGGGATTTTGTGAAGACATTCTATGACATTATAAGGTGTAGCTGGTACTGCTCGGTGACATCTCTTTATCTTTCACAGATGTGGTAACTTCTATATTTAAATGCCTGAAATGCCTCTCACGTTTAATTAGATTCTAGCCTTTCACAAGGCTCCATGGGCTTAGAGATGCCCAATGAAGACTGTTGTCTCCTTTCTCTCCATCTCTAGGCTGTGGTTCCTTGTTTCCCCACAAGACTCATCTGCAAGGACCAGTCCTTGGCCAAGGACACTCTTCCCAGGCCTGGCTGGCTTTATTCTACCTAAGCCCAACCATTAGGGATGGCTTTCTAGTACTTTCCATCTAAACCAAAAGACCATAAGCCTCCTCATTCCCTGCTTGGCATTTGCCACACCTCTGGTATTGTTCTGATTGTTTACCCCAGTGTTAGCTTTGTTAGGTTCTGATTTCTAGACTTAAGGCTATACCAGAGTTCTCAACCTGTGGGCTGCAACCCCTTTGAGAGTAAAGGACTGTTTCAAAGATGTTGCCTAAGACTATCAGCAAACACAGATATTTATACTATAATTCATAACAGTATCAAAGTTACAGTTATGAAATAGCAACAAAAAATAATTTTATGGGGTCACCATAACATGAAGAACTGTATTAAGCAGTCACAGAATTAAGAAGGTTGAGAACCACTGGGCTATACAAAAGCCAAAGGTGTGGCCTCTGTGTGTGTGTGTGTGTGTGTGTGTGTGTGTGTGTGTGTGTGTGTGTGTGTGTTTCTTATCAGAACGTATATTATAGATATTCCATATTTGTCTTGGGAAAGAGTTAAAAGTTCTCTACTTCATAACCTCCACCCTCCCCTTCCAAAAGGTAGATGTCAGCAGGTCAGTCCTTGCTGAATCCCTCCCTAAAACAGCTCTTACCTGCCCCTTTCCCCTCTTGTTGACAAGGTTTTCCTCATTCCCTAAGCCACACTTTACCCTTCTAATGCCAGCTCAAAATTTAGCATGTGCCAGCCTCACCTTGAAGGTTTTAAGCTGTAACTTGTACGTCTTCCCCTCTTTACCTGAGCAAAGCTCTGATTAAGTTTCTACCTAGGTCCTGGGTGATCTGATGCTGTGTATCCACCCAGGGCTGGGTGATCTGATGCTGTGTGTCTTGGATGACACTGAGGATTTCCGTTTTATCTGTGTGTTGGCACCAGTGCTCTGTCCTCTGTCTTCAACTTCTCAATTGCCATTGGACTCCTCACTCCTAGTGTTTAAAAGTATAAACTTTCTCATTCACACATTAAAAGAAAGCCACAAGTGAAGTAATATTCAAGAACCACTTTTTCCCACCCTTCATAATGACAGCTGAGATCGGTGTAGGGCCACCTCTGGACTCAGTGTAGAGGCCCACGGAAGGTTCAGTCACCAGCCTCCCTGTCTGCCACGTGACAGTCCTTCTACTCCTTTTAGTCTGTTTCTTCTAGAACCATTTCTTTTAAAGAAATCCTCACCCATCTACTGTCCTTCTCTCTGCGTGACTCTGTTACAGTTTATTGGAAATTCAGGAATCGGCAGAATTCTGTTCCAGAGCAGCCTCCGTAGTTCTGTCTCTCCCCAGCCCTAACACTTTCCGAATGAAGATGGCATCCTTGTCTTCCCAAAGAGATGCTTCCAGCTCACAGGTACATTCCTGACCATGACCTACATTATCCAGCTTCTAAGACACTGGCTGTCCGGGTGGAAAATGAATCTTAGAAACCATGATTGGGGTATCTCTGATGCCCACTACTGTGGGATTTTAACTGTTCCAGGTCCTTTTAGTGGTCAACACCAAGAAATAACTAGCTTCTTAAATAGGGTGTGTTTTCCCTGATGCTTTCAAATCAAACTTAAAGCAATGGGGCTTATTTGGGGACATTGATCTCATATTCCAAACCCTAAATGAGCCCGGCATAATTATTTTGTAGATCTCTTAATTGTCACACAACTGTCTCAGAGTCAAAACATCGCTGCCAACTCTAAAGTGATTTCTCAAAGCTATTTTAAGACTATGTTGCCCCTGTGCCTGAGGCAGAGGGAGGAGGTAAGCTCTGGGCTTCATGCCTCTTCATATGAGAGAACGATTCTCATTATGGTGGCTGTTTGTTGAAAGATGTTGAAGTAGGTTTTGTAAAATGTTCTCTAGACATTAAGAGTTCTGTTCCCAGATATGACAGAAGCTAGGCATTTGACCCTGAACTTCAAACACTTAACTCATCCGTTCTTTTGCCTACATAGAAGATGATGTCATTGGTGATATTTTGGGGTCCTAAATTCTCTATTTTGGATTCTATGTCAAAAGATCCCAACCATTCCATCAAGAAAATGTATTTCAGTGAGAGGAGACAAGTCTGCCTTCTCACATTTTGAGTATTTTTCTTCCTGAGTTGTGACAGTATGAGCATCTGACCAGAGCATAGCAGGTTTGGGTACAGGGATGCTGGGCGTGGTTCTCCATCACCTGGGTGTTGGTTGACCCGCCAACGGCACTTTCCCTCTAAGCCATACTGGCTGCCGGCAGTAGCACACCAGCCATGCTAAGAACATGTGTCCTGGCATTGGTAGAATGTGGATTCCTTTGCAGTTCACTGCATCTGACATCCTGGCTCTAGCTCTAAAGGGAAAAATCTAAGACTGCCAAACTCGAGCTCCAAAGGTTGTGTCTGCTATGCTTCAGGGAATAAGAACAGGCCTTGTGAGCCAGACCAGCTCACTTGGGCTTCTGCCCCAGGGATGCAGTTTCTCAGGCCAAAGCACAGGGGAGGAACAGGGCCTCCAAAGATTATGTACACCAAAGATTATGAGCTACCCTCTTCAGCCTTTGCGTCTGGAGAGGTTCATAGACTCTGTGACCCAAGGGTTCCCGAGAAGATAGTGGTGCATCACTATCCTTGTACTGATAAGCATTTACTCATTTACTGTTGACTACAATAAGGCCTTGCTTTGGAACTAGGCATGCAGTGATGGACAGTTAGTGTTTGGAAGCCTTTGAACAGTGGCTCTCACATTTTACAAAAATCGCCTGGAGAACATTAATATTCTATGCCCAGGTTGCCATGAGATCACTTACATCAGAAAGTTTGGTGGCTGCCAAGAACCCTCTAAGTGATTCCTACTGTCTCCAGAGGAAACAGAGCAAAATGAAAGGAAATCATACTATGGCTGCCCTGCCTGAGGCCGGCTGGCAGCATGTGGTGGTAGCATGGTTGCCCACAGTGGGAAGCAGGAGGGATAGGCTGAAGCACAGTCCATTAGGAGGAGTCTCAGAGCGCAAAGTGCATGGACAGAGAGTTAGGTAGAGTGAGAAGCAAAGGGAGGGGATTTGGCAAAGACAATGATGGTGGAAACAAGGCAGAGGGGAGCACCCTGACAGGAAACCTAGAGGAAGGTGCCTTCAACTAGCTGAGAGAAGGGCGGGAGGAAGGGAAATACAGATTCCCACTGTGAATATCTTGAATGTAAAGTGTATTTTCAGAAGGAATGTCCACAGGCAACTGCCCACGTTTACTGAGGAATGGACGGGTGGATGGGAAGAAGAAATAGATGTGGAGGTAGGCCATACAGAGGGGCCAGAGGCCTTGATTGCCAGTGTCTTTCTTGTTTTGATGTGACCATGCTCTTCAGGAAGAAAACCGAATCCCAGCCAAATGTTGAAACTATTGCAGATTCTTTCTTCTTGCCAGTGATTAATTTATTTTCAAATTAAACATTTTGTTTTAACATACCTATAGATTCAGAAAATGCTGTATACTCTTTACCCAGTTCCCCCAGTGGTGTCAGGTTACAAAACCTTAGTATGAGATTAAATTTACAATACTGGCATTAACAGAGAGCATCAACCTCTTCTGAGTTCTTAGGTTTTTCCTGTGTGTCTGTGTCTGTGTGTCTTTGTGCATGTGTCTGTGTGTGCTTGTGCATGCATGAATATGTGTGTCTATGTGTGTCTATCTTGTGTGAAAATGTGTGCTCATGTATGTGTGATGTGTGTTTGTGTGTGCATATGTGTGCTTATGTGTGCTAGTGCACATGTGCATGTGTCTATGTGTCTCTCTGTGTGTATGTGCATATGTATGTATGCTCATGTATTTGTGCTTGTGTATGTGTCTATGTATGTGTGCATGTGTGTGCATGTGTGTCTGCATGTGCATTTGTGTGCTCATGCATGCACGTGTGTGTGCAAATGTGTGCTCATTCATGTATGCATGTGTTTGCATGTGCATATATGTGCACATGCATTTGTACATCTGTGGGTGCATGTATGTGTTTGTGCATGCATACATGTGTTTGTGTGTGTGCATGTGTGCACGTGTGTGTTATTTCCTCATTATTTGATTGTTTGTGTAATTGGCTCTTACATCTAGCAGGATCCTCAAGTCAGAGGCCAGTGCTTGGAGTGCAACTGTTTCTCAGATTGCTTCTACTTCCTTTTGTCACAAGCACCCATTGCAACTCCACCAAGCTATTCTACAATCATGTAATATTCTCCCCCATGTATTAATGCTATGTGAATCAATCATGGTGGATCCTGCAATGCCCAGAACTCAGGAGACAGAGGGAGAGGGATAGAAAGTTGGAGAACATTCTAGACTGCATAATGAGATCCTATCTCAAAAGGCCAAAAGGCAAAAGATGCAGCTCAGTGGAAGGTAGTTAAATACTGTAAGAGAGAGTATTATATAATCAGGATCACACCACGTAGCATAGCCTTTTGAGATTTTGTAAAATGTCACATAATTCACTTGAGAATTACCCAAGCTCTGCTGAATGGTGACAGTCCCCCGTTCCCCCTTTCATTGCAAAGTACGTTTCAGTAGTGTGGTTTATCTGTGTGTCAACTTTACTGTGTTGCCAATTGCCCAGCTACTTAGTCACAGCAACACTACCGCAGATGTAATGAAATGAGGTTTAAATACACAGGTATAGCACCTTTCAGAATGTGTGAGGATCTCGTCCAGTGGAGGACTTGACAGGAACAAAAATGCTCACTGTCCCCCCATGAGAGAGATGTTTGCCATCTGATGGTCTCCCAGCCAAAGCCTTGGGCAGTTTCTGCCTTCAGGTTTGAATTAAACCATTGTCATTTTATGAGCTTTGACTTCAGACTGGACCATATCACCAGATCCTGTCTTTGTGGCCATAAAACACTGAAGCCCTCACTTCTTTGCTTTCTCTATGTCCTTCTTCTTATCTCTCTCCTCTTCCTCTCCTTTGTTCCTTTCTATTGGGTTTATTCCTTTGAAGAGCTCTGACTGCTCGTTTAATGATTCATCCACGGAAGAGCAACTGGGCTGTTTCCTGTTTTTAGCCATTATGAGTAAAGCCACAAGGAACATTCACAGATAAGTTATTCTGTCACATAACTCTTCAATTTTCAGGGAGGAAGGACAAAGGAGGCAAGTGCCATGTCATATTTGGTCCCTAATTTGAAAAAAAAAATCATATTCCATGGCCCTGTCATCTGACAGTTCTGCAATCACAAAAAAGTGAAGTGGTTAGCCAGATCTTCATCAGCATTGGGTAATGCCACTGATCTTTACCACAGCTATTATGACTGACACAGGAATTTCTCAGTTTGACATCTATTAGCATTTCTTTAAGAGCTACCAGTGATGATCATATTTCATGCAGCAATCATCCCCGATTGATCATATTCGGTAAAATGGACATTTTCATTCATTCCTAAGCAAGTTGTCTCTTCTAAGGCTGTTGAATTTTTGAGAGCTCTTCCTATTGTAGACTCTAGTGCGTTCTCAGATACGTGGTTTGCAAATACCCTTTCCCACTGTCACGTGTCTTTCCATATCACAGGCAGCTCTTGAGCAGTGGCCATGGGAGGCATGAAAAATTAGCATAGCTTTCACACTGTGGGTAGGGCTGTACACTCCCCTTTCTTCACCAAATCAAAGCTTACTACTATTAGAAACATACTGTTCGTTTAATAAACATAAGTCAGCAAATCTGTACAAAAGACTTTAATACTGTGGACCATGAGAGGAAGCAAATTGTATGATCCCATGCCAAGGTGTATGGCCCTGTTTATTCTACTTGCCAAAGCTAGGTCTCAGGCTTGGAATGTCACTAGGACTTGGAAGCACATTGTTGACTCAATCACAGGGCAGGATTTTAAATAGCTCAAGTATCTAAGAAACTCTCATTCTGATGAAAGTCCCACCAGCCCAGAGTCTCTTTGCTCAGGAATGTAGTTTGGGAATACAATCTCAGTTACCTATAACCAAGTCTTCATCCTGGACCTTCATTCATGGTGATTCAAAGCCTTATCTGTATTATGAGGTGTCCCTTCCTAGAAATGAACATTGAAAAAACTAATCAGAGAGCTAAGGTCTGCTAACACTATCAAGAGAGGTATTTAAGTGCTTATTTGTTATGCTTTCTAATAAAAGAATTAGAGATTACAGTCTTCAGACCTATCCCACTATTTTCAAGTATCTGTTAGAGATAAGAAACTCATGATCAAAAGAGTAGCTAGAACCCCTCCCTCCGAAAAGGACACACAACTTAAAGTTTACCATCAGTCTGTCCTATGAGGTCTGTGAACAAAAGGTTAATGTTAAGAAATGTGGACAACAGAACATAAAATAACTGCTTAAATAATCTTATGAAAATCGACACCATGTTTTTTCACTCTAAAATATTCCTCTAAGGACCAAAGTAGAGTATTTTTTGGTTACGAACTCTGGTAAAGTTATGCTTTCTAAGCAGATCATGATGCAGCTCTGAAAATAAAAATCAAGAAAGAGAAGAGAATAGTTGTCCATGACCACTGTAATTTCACATGGCTTTGAAGTCAATACAAATCAAGAGAATTATCAATGGAAAGATAACTTTTTGGAAAAGAGCATTCAAATTTCTCTCTTAAAACCATGGAACTAAACTCGAGATTATCATAAATCTGATAATAAATAGTTTAATAAAGTGGCACAAATTGATTAAAACAAACCCTTTCCACATACAAGCAGTAATTAGGAGATACAGTGTTATGGAGATGTTATCTGATATTTGTCATAGAAGAAGGGCCTACATTGCTAGTTGTTAGCCTGATAAAAAAATGTGCACCAGTAAGCAATAAAAAATCAAAAGTGTTTCTCTAGAGATCTAGAAGGGAGGTTGAGAGAACAGCCTGATTACCAAGTATCTATTAGCTTGCGGCAATGATATTGTTTTCCAGGCTCTCTCCTTATTGTTCATGTGACTCTCGTGAAAGCATTGCAGAAAAACTGTGGGGAAAATGGCACCTATAAGACATACATAGCTTTAACATAGGGAGTAGCAGAAGAGAAGGAAGCAGCCAGAGGGGCCACACGGGTGAGTTGGGACAGTGTCCAGTGTTCTGAGTATCCTCTTAGGTGACCTCATCAGAGTAGGGTTTGGTTCCAGCATTTGGAAGACAGAGGAATATTAAGGAAGTGCAGACAATGATGGAGTGTCAGGGCTCAGCTGGATGGTGGGAAAATGATGAAGTCCGAAGGTTATTCCTTTAGATGGAAGAGAAGAAATTGGGGCTAGATTCAGGGATGAGTGTCAATGTACTATAGGAGTCTGTGTATCTTGAGGGTCATTTCCTTCTTTGCCACATTTCTTTTAAAAATTATTCCATAATATATGAGCGTATACTCAAAACTTTCAGATAACACAGTCATGTTTTAAATCTGTGAATCCTTTTGAGCTAATAAATACAAACCCAGCTGCAAATGTTTTCAGTCTCCAGATGTTTGATGGTTGATGTTTCAGATGCAGTGATGCGGTCATGGCACAGAAGTTGTGGGTGTAACCAACCACTCTCTGACTAGAATTACAGCCCACTCCATGAGGTGGAACCATGTGAGACACTGCTCTGGTGGCCAAGAATCTGAGAGTAGATGGGTTATGGTCCTAGGGGAAAACCACTTACTACTGCTCTGCTAAAGGAACATAGCATCAATATGATTCCTAATGACGTTCTGCTATATTTATACATCAGTGTCTTCCTCGGCCATCATCAGAGAAGCTTCCTTCTGCAGTGGATGGGAACAAATACAGAGACTCAACGGGACAGTGTGTAGACCGTGAGAGATCTTGGAACACTCAGCCCTCAATTGAATGTCTCCATCAAAGCTCTCCCTGTCAGTGCTCAAGGAAGGCTGCAGAAGAAGCAGAAAGATTGTAAAAGCCAGTGGGGAAGGAAGACAGCAAGAAATCAAGGCTTTCTAGACACAACTGGACTGACACACGTATGAACTCACAGAGCCTGTAGCAGCATATTCAGGGCCTGCACAGGTCTAACTCAGATGTGATCCCAGTGCTGACAGAGCAAGTAGTCGCAAGCCCCCATCTTTAACCCAGAAACCATCTCTAACTGACAACTGCTAACAAAGGACAAATTAGTTTTCTCTAACAGAGTCTCACCGGGAATACAAACCATATTTAAGGGTGGGCCCTATGCCCTTTCGTAGATGGCCAACACAAAACTAATTTAACCATATTTTATGGATTTTTGTCTCATAATACTTTGTCTGGGCTTCCCCCCCCCCTTAAAAATCTTTTCCTATATATTATGGTTTCTGATTTTGTTTTAATGGGTTTTCTCAGTATTTGAATGTATGTGACTCTATGTTTATGTTTCTTGTGCATTTTATTTGACTCTCTTTTTACTTTTAAAAATATTTTGTTATATTATAGCTTAGTTTTTAAGATTATTATTATTATTATTATCATTATAGTGAGAAAGAAAAGTAAAGATTTGGTTAAATGAGGAAGTTGGGAGGATCTGGGAGGAGTTGGGGAAGGGCAACTATAATCAGAATTTATTATATGAAAAAATCTATTTTAATAAAGATATATATTTCTATGTGCTTTATCTTTGAAGATTTTTTTCCTTAGAAAAAAAATCCTGGGCCTGTTCTGTCACTTTCATTTGTCCTCTGTGTATTTGTGTATTGGGGTCATTCATACAAATGCATTTAGCAACACTGGAACCACCTCTGTTAACTGCTGCCTAGTACTTGATGATTCCAATGATGTAAAAAATATTCTTGAACCTATCTCTGAATATCTGTCTGTCTGTCTGTCTGCCTGCCTGCCTGCCTATCTATCTATCTATCTATCTATCTATCTATCTATCTATCTATCTATCTACCTACCTAGCTAGTTGTCTTCCGAGAAAGCTGACACGAGACTAGATTTTCTCAGGCAAGGAGAAGATACGATTCACCATAGGTAAAGTGAGGTTGGGTGAGAATAAGTATTGACTGGAGCTGAATTGGACCAGTTCTGTGGGGCAGGGAAGGGGTAGCTAAAGCCAGAAGAATGGCTATTGAGACCATATCCTACCTGTACCATAGCACAACAGTGTCTGGATCAGGGAATGTGCTAGTTTTAGGCCCCCCAGTCAGAATTATCTCTTAGTCTGGAATCAGCTTCTCCAGGTAAAAGAACCTGTTCCATAACCCCAGGTATCTTTGGATTTCCACACTCAGGCACCTAGTGTTTTTGGGCACAGGTTCACACAGCATGGCCTCTGGACTAGCAAGTCCAGATTTCCTGGAGAATCTGTTGCAAGCGCTTGCCGCAGGCCCCGGCTTCATCTACAGAACTAGGGTCTTAACTACCACAGGGCAGCCCTGAAGCAAGTCCTCTGCTGGTTGGACAGTGTGCTAAAGCTAGAGAACCTTGCTCATTCCCCTGCTAGACACTGTGTGGCCCCACCACCCAGGAAGGCTCCCGACAGGTTGTTTGTCTAGCAGTCGAAGATAAGCGGAGGACAAATCACCAAGAAGAAGAAGAGGAGGAGGAGGAGGAGGAGGAGGAGGAGGAGGAGGAGGAGGAGGAGGAGGAGGAGGAAGAGGAGGAGGAGGAGGAGAAGAAGGAGGAGGAGGAGAAGAAGGAGAAGAAGGAGAAGAAGGAGAAGAAGGAGAAGAAGGAGAAGAAGGAGAAGAAGGAGAAGAAGGAGAAGAAGAAGAAGAAGAAGAAGAAGAAGAAGAAGAAGAAGAAGAAGAAGAAGAAGAAGAAGAAGAAGAAGAAGAAGAAGAAGAAGAAGAAGAAGAAGAGGAGAAGTCGCTTTCTCCTAAAACCACACAGAATGCTGTATCAAGATTTAGACTTGGAGTCTCTAAATATCCAATCCAGTATGGCAAAAGCCTAGCAGTTAACAGCATGGGGGGATTAGCTGCCTGCCAGAGGGTTGCTTTGAGTAAGGCAGCCTTGCTGCTTCTGTGGTTAACTGACTGCCTGTGATGGGAGAACTTAGAGGCTCTCAGTCTCCAGCTTATGGAGTCACAGACAGGTGAATCTCCAGGCCAACACTCTTTGCAGAGTCTGCCTGTGTTCAGGAAAACAAGCTGGATGGCCTTATCTAGACTCGGTGTGTAAAGTGCTTATGGGTAGTAACACTGAGGAACGGTGGCGAAGGAGTGAATGCCCACAACATTGCAGACCTGTCCATCAGAGACCCAGATCTGTGTCCTCAGATCATCCCTTCCTTGGCTAAAATGAGGCCTGAGACCTAAATTTTTGTCAAAGGAGTTTTAACTTCACAGATACCAAAGGGTACAGGAAGGAAACTGTGTCTAAAGCACAAACAGGGAGCTCCACGTTGGTCTGTATGCACAGAGTGTTGGGAACCAAATGTTTTTATCTAACTTTTCAGAGAATGAATGGGAGACCATAATCCAACCTTGGGAAAACCATTCTATTCTGTAATACCCAGGATTCTTTAGAGCAACGGCTTTTGTATACCCTGACCCCGATCATACTGGCACTTCCTAATAATTAAAGACAAGGAGGGGACATCTGACTTCCAGAGCTCTGGGAGCATCTCAGATGTGCTAATGTGAGATACCACTGGGGGTTCTGAGGAAAGCCAAATCTGGTTTAGACAGGAAAGTCATCAGCCTTCCCCCCTCTCTTCCGCCTCTTTCCTTCTGAGAAACTGGGCTAAAGGTACTCTTCCTTGTTTTTCTCCTGCAAATGTCTACTTTCGAATGGCATTACTTAATTCCTGAAGGTAGGCTGACGGCCTGAACTCAATCACCCATAGAATTCAGACGCTCCTCTCTGGGTGGCTGTAGGACTAACAGGCCCTGAGGAAGCAATCCCATAGATGGCTGGTCATTGATCCTGATAAAATTAAGTTCAGAGATGCCACATGGAGTGTTAGTGCTAATTCATAGACACATGGGGGCTTGTCACTGGAGGATCTTCTGTCCTCTGGAGCTTGTTTTTGTTCCTACACTTCAATTAAAGTATAACGCACTGTCCCCTTCTCTCAGACGTTTGTTTAATTGTGAGATTAGAGACCACCATAAAACCTTCATTGCTCCCATATTTTTTCTTGGCAGGGCATAGAAAAGTTAATTTGGCATTAGCTGCAGAAGCATTTTGACTGAGCCGTCTCCACTGTTTATCATTCTAAAGGCGCTGACGGTGCTAATGAGTGTCTGCACTTGTGTATTATTTTATAAACACATGCTGTCCCCAAGGTGGTGCCAGTTAAATTCCCAGTAAAGGATTAACAAGGACCCCCACTGCAAAGAGGCAATGACCCTTTTGACAAGTTCCCAGAGGCTTGCCCTGACCTCAGCAGCAGTAGGTGGCCTGTGGGGGGGGGGGGGACTCTGCTGCTTCATAAGCCACTCAGGCTTGCTCAGAAGTCGCTGCTCCTCACATGGATGTTTATCTCAGCCCTCAGCCGCTGCTGAGGACTGCAGGAGTGAGGTGACATATGCCGCTAGCACAGCCCTAGGAGAATGTGACATAACTGCCATCCTGTGCTGGCTAGGGCAGGGGATGTTACTGTGGGGCAAGAGCAGGGATTAGGTGAGCACAGGCTTGTTCTGCAGTAAGGTGTGTTAGATCTGTATTTGAGCAGCTCCTGAGGCTAACAGGAATGAGTTCTGCTGGCCTAAGGCACTATGTGACTGTCACTGTGTCTGTCACTGTGCAGACTCAGGCAGGGGAGTGTTTGACCACAGGCATCTGTGGGAAGTGTCCGTACCACTTCAAGTTCTCCTTTACTCTTTGCTCTTCATTTGCAGTTCCTCCTGTGAGAGGACTTGGTCCTCAGGTACACCCCTGAGCAGGGTCTGGGGCCAGCCCACCCTATCCTTTGCAACCATGGAGTGGATGGTGCTCATTTTGCACAAGAAGAAAAACAAAAGTAGTTTTATGAACAGCTTGCATAATAGGTAAAATAAAAAATTTTCCTTTGACTAGTATCACCTGCTTCCTTCTGTAGTAACGTTTTAGATGATTATTTGTGCAGGATCCCAAACGGGCATCCAGAGGTTTATTATCTCTTTGACTTTCCTTATCAAGTACTATCTCGGCCATCTTCTTCAGTCAGTTCATGCAGCTCTCCCTAGGCTTTTGGACCTTTGGATCCATTTTCACAGTGCTGATTTATCTGTTTTCAGATTGATGGGAATATGGGGCTCTTCTGTGATTCTTTTAGGGTTAATATTTTACTAAGATGGGATGCTGATATGGAAATGAACACAAACCAAAGGCAAACAGGTGAAGAAAACAAACAAAAAGAGAGCCAGGAGAGACCCCACTGCCATCATCCTTTCGATGTAATTTGTCTCCTAAACGTTCATGTGCTGAAAGCTTGATCCTCGTGTTGGTGGAACCTTTAAGAGGCAGGGTCCACTATGAGGTGATGAGATCTTTTGGGTAATGGGTGCTGCATTCACAAAGAATGAGTGAAGTTCCAATTAGTACCCCGCGGAGTGGGTTGTTAAGAAGAAAGGGAGGGAGGGAGGGAGGAAGGGAGGGAGGGAAGGAAAGAGAGAGAGAGAGAGAGAGAGAGAGATAGAGAGAGAGAGAGAGAGAGAGAGAGAGAGAGAGAGAGAGAGACTCTGGCCTATGGAGTGCTCTGGCCTTCTGTCTAACAATGAGATCTCTGTCTCTGCCAGGCGATTCCTTCAATAATACCCTAGCAATGTTGTGCTACAGATGACGAAAATTCCATCAGAGATCTGGGAGGTATGGCCACCACATTTTCATGTGTTTGAATGCTTGACTCACAGGGAGTGGCACTATTAGAAGATGTGGCCTTGTTGGAAGTGTGTCACCTTGCAGATGAGCTTTGAGGTCTCCTCCTATGCTCAGGCTCTGACTAGTGCAGATGAAAGCCTCCTCCTGGCTGCCTTCCAGTCAAGATATTGAACTCTCGGTTCTTCCAGCACCATGTCTGCCTGGATGCCATCATGCTTCCCACCATGACATAATGGACTGAACCCCTAAAACTGTAAGCCAGCCCCAATTAAATGTTTTCCTCTGTAAGAATTACTTTGGTCGTGTTGTCCCTTCACAGAAATGAAACCTTAACTAAGGTAAAACTCATGAGCAAAGTAACCCCCTTCACATTATAAAGCACCTAACTTCAGGTATTTTGTTATACTGAGAACAAAACAAAACAGATTAATATAATATATATATATATAATATAATCTTCGATCAGGAGATTGTTAATAAAACTTTGGAGGAACCCAAGAAAGTTCACATTCCAGTCCCTCTTATTCGCCTCTGAATGACGACTAGGCTTCCAAATGCCCCAAACTTCCATGATGAAATTCTGTAGCTTTTGTAGAACAAGATTTCCTGTTTTACTAACCTCAACTTCAGAAAGAACCTTTTCAATGATCCCCCCAAACGGTGGAGTTTCGTGTAGAGATGCGCAGCTGTTCTGTCCACTGGGGAGTTACGTGTAAAGATTGCAACTATTAAAGCACAAAGCACGTCTGTCCACTTGCGTTTGATGTTTGTCAGGCACGTGAGATGAGTCTTATTAAATGCACTTTTGATTCCCAGTCTCTCCTGAAATGAAGATACATGAGAAGAATTGACATCCGTGGGGGACATCACTGTGACTGCCTTTGACCTTTGAAAACTGTCTCAGAAGGTTGATGACTGAATGTGAGAGGTCGGATGATTCCTAAGAGGGTGTGTTCTTTGGACCAATGCCTCAGACCCATGGGAGGTTGGCGAAGTCAAAGTCCACGTGTTTATAAATTATTGATCAATATGCACAAAAACTAGGGACTTTAGCTTTCTCCTGCTGGAGGTCCAGGCTGTTGCAGTAATTGTTATGACTCCCTCAGAGTATGCACTGACTACCCAACCCTTTCTTTTCTGTGCCCATGGTGTCTTCAGTGTCTGTCCTTTCTTCATTCCCTTACTGTCTCGAACAAGTCAAGGCACCGAGCTACATGGGACCCAGTGAACCCATTCCCTCGTCCTCTCTGTCTGTTCCAGCAAGTTTCTATGGATGGGAGCAGACAGAGCATGGTCACAGAACCACTGTAATCTATCTACCGAAAGGGAAAACGCCCAAGGATGAGAACTTAGGTGGAAGAAGAGACTCAGGGGAGGTGAGGACACATTTGTGTTAGACAGGCTGATGAGGGAACATGCGATAAGCCAGAGTCGAAGAAGGAGCAGCCAGACAGATTTATACAGATATCCCAGGAATTTATGAGAGTGATGATTGAAACCTCTCAGGACTGTGGGCCTTTGGGGTGCCTCCATGCTAGCTAGAGCACAGTGGAAAGTGTTAGACAGTGTTTGCTTTGTAGGTTTTTTGTTTGTTTGTTTTCTTAGCTATCCCAGGGATTGAACCTAGGGCCTCATGCATGTTAGATAAGTGCTTTACTGCCGAGCACCACACCAGTTCCAAGACAGTTTCAAGCACATTGTCTCTTTCACCTGTGAGTAGGAAACAGGCAAATAAGAAAGCCATCTGCTGAGGGTGGTGGTGGGGGAGCATGGACGCTGTCTGTTAGGAGATGTCCTGGTCCTCCCTTCTCTGCACAGGTAGGCTGTGGAGTTGTCATAGACAAATAAAATGGTTGTGAGGCATATGACTACAGAGAAGTTCCTCTGGCTGATGTGGAATCTGGAGCAGGCGTGGTGTCAAGTCCGGCAGCTGACAACACACATCAGGAGCACTGTCTTTTCTCTCTTTGGAAAAAGGTCTGCTTTGCCTCTGGAGAAATTTCTCACAGATGATTCATGACCAGGGACAATCAACCAAGTGACAATCTGTGAGAGGAATGTGTCCTATAATCTAGCCATGTGGTGGGGCTGCATGGTTGACAGGGTATTTGGTTTTTTGCTCGTTTGTTTGCTTGCTTGCTTGCTTGTGTGCTTTCATTTTCCATGTAGAAATGAAATCTTAGGGATTCAGTGAACTCATTTTCTAGTGAGCTTATTTGCAAAAAACATTCCATTTGGTTATTGGGAGAGACTGAATCAAATACTTCTCACCAGACAGCCAAAAGGAAGTGGAGCTTCTTACCTGTATGCAATGGGAGGATGCTTGGCCAATTTGAACTGCCACAATCTGCTGGGTATTTCTCTAGAGTTACAGTCCATGTGGCAGTGGCTGTGTTTATATTTCCACTCTCCTTCTGCAGTCAGGCCACTGCTACATATGCACCCCAGGCCCTTAGGCACCTGTTGGGCCAACTATTCCGGAGGCTGTTAGAGGATGGCAAGCAAGTGCAGAAAACCATCCTCACTGTGAGGTGGTGAAACTTCATAGTCCTGCTACTTATGTCTCTATAAAGAAACCACATCAGATTCTGGTTTGCAGAATGGAGTCCTGAGCTGCTGGGCTGTGTTCTCATCCTCTGGGCTGTGGGACTTCTGGGAATAAAGGGTTATTTCTCCACAGAGCTGTAATACATTGTATCTTTCATCAGGTTTGTGAATCTGTTACTAGCTAGAAGGTTGCTGTTCCTTTCACCAAGTTCCCAGCGTACCCTGGGTGGTAGCAACGTAAGAGTGGGAAAGGCTCAAGAGGAAAAGGTACTTAGGGTAGTATCTTGGAACTTAGATTCAAGAAACAACAGTAAGCATTTGAAAAGCATCTGTGAACTTCTAGGAACCCTCTAATTATTTACTTTCTCCAGGTACGGGAAATGAGGCTAAGAGGTTACAAATGTAATCGCCACAGGGATATTGCATGGTCAGTCACATTTTCTGACTTTGAGAATGATGGTAATTCACACAATGGATTCTGAGAGCCAGAAGAAGAAGGGTGTATAGGATTCAGATAAGGAAGAGTTCTGTCAGTGCCATGTGTGCTGTAGAAAGCAAAGTCTGTGGTAAGAGAAAAGAAGGCTGTGTGTAACAATTTCCTCCAAGGTGAAGTCCTTCCGTCTTTGAGGGAAGCCTGCTAAGACCTATGTTAAAAGGGATGTGAAACAAGAAGATGCTGTAAAAAGAGGTGAAATGGTCTATCCTGCGGGAATGTCCGTTAAATGCAGGAGGTAAACAAACTCTTCAGGAAGTCCTTGAAACCGAGCAGATTCACTGGGCCATTTCCTCCCCAAACTGACATAAGCTGTAAGGACTGCTGAGACACACAGACAAGCCAAACTCTCCAGAAGGGATGGTTTCCAAATGACTGTGCAATGCTTTCCAGGTTTCCAGCATTCATGAGCTGTCACCTATGCTGGGGGTGGAGGAGGCGGGAGCTTTGACAATGTAGTTAACCTTGAGTCATTTATGATCCTATAAGTAGCCCTTCATCTGTATTCCTGTAAGCCTAATCAAACTCTCCAGTCCACCAGATTGAACTGCTGTGTTTCCTCCCTTTGGTCTGCTGTTGATCCCTGTCTGGAGGTTTATGCTCACAATAGGGTCACATAACAAGTGGGAGGGAAGAAGGAAGGGGAGTGAGCATGTGCCCCCGGCACAAGGGCTGTAGAGCCTTCAGAACCACGTGGCCAATATAGTGGGAGGCCTGGTCTGGAATGAGGTGGAGGTAAAAACCATAGACATTCGGTCACCAAAAGGATTGTGAGACTGCGAGGAAGAGACAAGAGGAGATTGTGAGACCACTGACCTCTAACTGGAGGCAGATTGATGATCTGCATAAATCAGAGTCAAAAGTTCATCCCATTCCTCTTTAAAAAGTTAACATTTATTGCTTGAGAAAAGCTAAGAGGAAATGTGTGCTGTTCCCCTTCTCTTGCAGAAATGACCTTGGGAGCCTCAGAAAATGCACTTTTTCAGTAACAGTCTCTTCTTTAACTTGTCCCTGTCTGTCATCTGATACCTCTCTGTCCTTGCTGAATAGGTGGCTATTACACTCTCTCTCTCTCTCTCTCTCTCTCTCTCTCTCTCTCTCTCTCTCCCCCCCTCCCTCCCTCCTCCCTCCCTCCCTCCGTTTCTCTCTCTCTCCTCCATGGAAAGGGAAAGGGGGCAATTGGAGCCAGATGTGTGCAGGTACCACAGGATGGATGTGTTTGGGATACTAGCTCGTCTCTGTACACCTCATAATACAACGGTTCCCCTCCCTCAGCACCAGCCATCTGTGACTTGGTGGTTGTGTTCTTGTCAGCCTGACCGGCACCTGGCCCAGTCTTCTACTTGGTTATACAGCTCGGTCTCACCCTTGGTGAACTGTACTCCTAGGAGTCTGCCTTAGACAGGGAGACTTTCACATGGCATCTAAGGAAAGGATGGAGGCTTAAAATGTGGGAAGAATTAGATGTGATAATCAGGATATGTCAACTTAGAACTTTTATCTCAGAAAGTAGCCCCTAATTAAAGTGCCTCATCTATCTATCTATCTGTTTATCTATCTATCTATCTATCTATCTATCTATCTATCTATCCATTCATCCATCTATTGTCATCATCATCATCTTCATTATCATCATCATCTGTCTATCATCTGTGTATATGTGAACTCAGATATCTAAAGCTCTTTGGAAAGCATTCTTAGGGAATAGAGGAACTGCTGTATTGGGCAGGATTACTTTACTGATTTTCAAAAGTAGAAGATATCATCCTGCATCTCCCCTCCTCATCCCATTACGGTTGAACAAAGAGTTGAAAATTGGCAGTAGTGAAATTAACGTTAGTGTTTATTGTGGCTAAGTACACAGAATGAAGAAAGAGATGGACACGTGTGACAAAGCATGTCAGAGCATTTCACATTTCACATTTGAAAAGCAGTTCCATCGCACATAGCAGTAATATGTTCTGGGTCATTTCCAGGTTTTCCCTGTATGTACATAAAGCTGCTGTAAATCTTACGACATGTCTTTTGATTAATATATGTAATTTATCTTGGGTTGTCTACTTTAAGATTATTTGTTTCTTATTTTGAATCATGTTTCTTGGAAACTGCATATTTGGTTTTTACATTTGCATCCAGTTTGATAGTCACAAGCCCTTTGAATTAATGTGCTTGATAGTTTATGTTTAATATTATCCTCTCTATAACTGAGCTCTAGTCTTTCTTTTCAGAACTTCTTTTCTAATCATCATGCCCAGATCTTTATCTTTGTTTCTAGGTGTGTTTTAGATTAATTAACTTTTTCTTGTTCTTGTTCTTGTTCTTCTTTTTGTTCTTGTTCTTCTTTTTGTTCTTGTTCTTCTTTTTGTTCTTGTTCTTGTTCTTGTTCTTGTTCTTGTTCTTGTTCTTGTTCTTCTTCTTCTTCTTCTTCTTGTTCTTCTTCTTGTTCTTCTTCTTGTTCTTCTTCTTCTTCTTCTTCTTTTTCTTCTCCTTCTCCTCCTCCTCTCCTCCTCCTCTCCTCCTCTTTCTCCTCCTCCTCTCCTTCTCCTCCTCCTCCTCTCCTCCTCCTCTCCTCCTCTTTCTCCTCCTTCTCCTCTTCTCCTTCTCCTTCTCCTTCTCCTTCTCCTTCTCCTTCTCCTTCTCCTTCTCCTTCTCCTCCTCCTCCTCCTCCTCCTCCTCCTCCTCCTCCTCCTCCTCCTTCTTCTTCTTCTTCTTCTTCTTCTTCTTCTTCTTCTTCTTCTCTTTTCTTCTTCTCTTTTTCTCCTCCTCCTCCACCTCTTACTCCTCCTCCTCTTCTCCTCCTCCTCCCTTCCTCCTCCTCCTCTTTTTCTTCTACTTCTTTCATTCCCTCCTCCTCTGTTTCCCCTTCCTCCCCTTCTCTTCTTTTTTGCTTTTTCTAAGGATCTATATGAGATCCTGTACTAACAATATTGACTCTTTCAATTCGTGGATTTCTCTGGTTATTTAAGTCTTCTATAATTTCTCTTTAAAGTTTGTTGTTGCTCTATAATAATCGTGTTACACTCCTTAACCGAGTGGGTTCTTAATTGTTTTATTAGTTTTGGTGATACCACAGAATGAGTTGCAGTTATAGTTCACACGTGGACTGCTTTTCCAATCATAACAACAAAACTTAGAGTAGTAGGAAAAACAAATGATTTGACCTTGATGTCCCCATTATGCCTTTCTCCTCATAATTTTGTTCTAGAATTCTAGAAATTTAAAAAAAACATTTATACCTTTCTGCATTTATAGACATATTATGTGCAAATGCTAACAGTTTTAACCTTTTTCTTCCATGAATTTCTTTTGTTTCTTTTCCTTGGAAACTGCCCTTTTTGATACTTTGGTAAAGTATCACCTAGGAATGGTGAGGCAACCATTCTTTCTTCATTCCGGATCTTAAGGGAAGGCTGATAGTCATTCTCTACTAAGTATAATGTTTTTTATAGCTAACCTTCTTCAGATTGAGAAAGATCCTTGCCTTCCAAGTTTATTCTGAATTTTCTCAAGAAAACGTACTAGATACTGTACATGTGTATTTATTGGGGGTGATGTTTTAATTTTACTTACATTCATTCAATTTAATTTTCTTCCTTCATTCTAATTTTATTTTCAATAATAATTCTTGCATGACAAATCAATTTTGCTTTCTTAAGATAACCCTTTTAGACTTGAGGGGGAAATCACTATCCCTGAACTAAAGCAGAATTACAGAGCAATAGTGATAAAATCTGCATGGTATTGGTACAGAGACAGACAGATAGACCAATGGAACAGAATTGAAGACCCAGAAATGAACCTACACACCTATGGGTACTTGATTTTTGACAAAGGAGCCAAAACCATCCAATGGAAAAAAGATAGCATTTTCAGCAAATGGTGCTGGTTCAACTGGAGGGCAACATGTAGAAGAATGCAGATCGATCCATGCTTATCACCCTGTACAAAGCTTAGGTCCAAGTGGATCAAGGACCTCCACATCAAACCAGATACACTCAAACTAATAGAAGAAAAACTAGGGAAGCATCTGGAACACATGGGCACTGGAAAAAATTTCCTGAACAAAACACCAATGGCTTATGCTCTAAGATCAAGAATCGACAAATGGGATCTCATAAAACTGCAAAGCTTCTGTAAGGCAAAGGACACTGTGGTTAGGACAAAACGGCAACCAACAGATTGGGAAAAGATCTTTACCAATCCTACAACAGATAGAGGCCTTATATCCAAAATATACAAAGAACTCAAGAAGTTAGACCGCAGGGAGACAGATAACCCTATTAAAAAATGGGGTTCAGAACTAAACAAAGAATTCACAGTTGAGGAATGCCAAATGGCTGAGAAACACCTAAAGAAATGTTCAACATCTTTAGTCATAAGGGAAATGCAAATCAAAACAACCCTGAGATTTCACCTCACACCAGTCAGAATGGCTAAGATCAAAAACTCAGGGGACAGCAAATACTGGCGAGGATGTGGAGAAAGAGGAACACTCCTCCATTGTTGGTGGGATTGCAGACTGGTACAACCATTCTGGAAATCAGTCTGGAAGTTCCTCAGAAAATTGGACATTGGACTGCCTGAGGATCCAGCTATACCTCTCTTGGGCATATACCCACAAGATGCCCCAACATATAAAAAAGACACGTGCTCCACTATGTTCATTGCAGCCTTATTTATAATAGCCAGAAGCTGGAAAGAACCCAGATGCCCTTCAACAGAGGAATGGATACAGAAAATGTGGTACATCTACACAATGGAATATTACTCAGCTATCAAAAACAACGAGTTTATGAAATTCGTAGGCAAATGGTTGGAACTGGAAAATATCATCCTGAGTGAGGTAACCGAATCACAGAGAAACACACATGGTATGCACTCATTGATAAGTGGCTATTAGCCCAAATGCTTGAATTACCCTAGATGCCTAGAACACATGAAACTCAAGACGGATGATCAAAATGTGAATGCTTCACTCCTTTAAAAGGGGGAACAAGAATACCCTTGGCAGGGAATAGAGAGGCAAAGATTAAAACAGAGACAGAAGGAATACCCATTCAGAGCCTGCCCCACATGTGGCCCATACATATACAGCCACCCAATTAGACAAGATGGATGAAGCAAAGAAGTGCAGGCAGACAGGAGCCGGATGTAGATCTCTCCTGAGAGACACAGCCAGAATACAGCAAATACAGAGGCGAATGCCAGCAGCAAACTACTGAACTGAGAACAGGACCCCCGTTGAAAGAATCAGAGAAAGAACTGGAAGAGCTTGAAGGGGGCTCGAGACCCCATATGAACAACAATGCCAAGCAACCAGAGCTTCCAGGGACTAAGCCACTACCTAAAGACTATACATGGACTGACCCTGGACTCTGACCTCATAGGTAGCATTAAATATCCTAGTAAGATCACCAATGTAAGCGGAAGCCCTTGGTCCTGCTAAGACTGAACCCCCAGTGAACATGATTGTTGGGGGGAGGGCGGCAATGGGGGGGAGGATGGGGAGGGGAACACCTATATAGAGGGGTAGGGGTTAGGGGGATGTTGGCTCGTAAACCAGGAAAGGGAATAACACTGGAAGTGTAAATAAGAAATACTCAAGTTAATAATAATAATAATAAAAAGAATACTTAAGTTAATAAAAAAGTACTTAAAAAAATAAGGGGCTATATCTCTCTATCTCATCTTCCCATGAATATTTTGTTCCCCTTCTAAGTGGGTTTCAGGTATCCACATGTGGACCTTCCTACTTCTTAAGCTTGCTATGTTTTGTTAGTTTTATCATATGTATTCTGTAATTTTGGGCTGGTATCCACTTATCAGTGAGTGCATACCATTCATGTCATTTTTTGGTCTGGGTTAGCTCATTCAGGATTTTTCTACTTTTACCTATTTGCCTTCAAAACTCTTGATGTTTTCATTTTAAATTCATGAGTGGTGTAAATGTGTAAATGAACCACATTTTATGTATCCATTCTTTGGTTAAGGGAATTCTTGGTTGTTTCCAGCATTTGGTTATTACAAATAAAATTGCTATAAACAAAAAAAAAAAGATCACCCTTTTATTATGACATGAGATTTTCTGTATATTCTTGGCCTTTATTTATTACTATTTAAAAATTCTGTGCTACGTACATGGAGAAGTTTATATGTAGTATCTCTTCTTTCAGTGACTTTTGTCTGTTTTTGAAATCATTGCCTTCATCATGTCTGTAAAGTTACAAATACTGTTCTTTAATTTTCATTAAGTTCTAAAATGTTTTAAAATTCCTTCTTGATTTTCACCTTGGCCCAGTCCCCACTCAGGAGTGAGCTGTTTCGCTTCTGTTAGTCTGTACGTGTCCTGTACGTATCCACATTCTGCTGTCCCCTACCCTTGCTGAGATCCAGCCTTATTCTACAGTGGCCAGAGAGACGCCAGATGCTATTCAAGTTTTCTGCATTTGTTGAGACTTGATGCCAAGTAGATTTGTTTGTCCTACTATGTGGTCAGTTTTGGAGAAAGCCCTGTGGGCACAAAGAAGAAGAAAAAGCTTTCTTTCGTGTGTCAGGTGGAATGCTCTGTAGGTGTCTGTTAGGTACATTTGGTCAATGAGGTGGTTTAACTCCAGACTGTCTCTGTTTAGTTTTTGTCTGGATGACATATTAGTAATGACAAGGTATTGAAGTCACCTGCTAACAAACTAATGAACATGAGAAAGGTTATAATTGATCTCTATTAAAAACAGCAAAATTGCGTTAATTATGTTTAATTTTGTTGCTATTACTTGTTGAGTTTTGAATTGACATGGGATGTACCTAGGCAGTGAAGATCCTCAATTATAACTGCCTTATCTGTGAGTATTTACAGTTCTTTCAGGAAATAAAAGCCTGTATCCTAGTTGCCAAATAGTATACATGAAAAATGAAAATTATAATAAACTCAGAAATAATTAACCTCGAGAAGTTTCACAGATGAGAATTTCCATGATAAAGCAACATGATGACTAAAATGCAGGTCACCCTGGGGAAGACTGCAAGTCCTTCAGAAGGGCAGGGCTGAAGAGCATAGTAGGGTGAAAGAACACATGCACAGGGTTTACTAATCAGACTGTAAAATTATTTGAGCTTTTCATGTCTAACCGCTAAATGAAATCTTCACACAACACTTTCTCCCATGGAATGCTATTTAATATCAGATAATGTAGAACGTTTGAAACTTCGAAGTGGGAGGGAAGTACAAAGCAGCGCTGAAAACTGATTTACTCAGCTTCGAAAGTGAAGCTTTGCATCAGTGACCAGAACTCCCTCCCAAGCAAAGAAAATAACTGGTTCAGAAGCACCTTGAGGAGTCCCATGAGGAAGACAAGAGTAAGAGGCTTTGTTCTCATCCAGGAAATGTGTTAAAGACAATAGAGGCCCTCATCACAGCTTCGTCAGAACTCGAAAATAGCAGTTAGTCTGGATTAGACAGTTTCAAAATGCTAGGTCTCTGGGATGATTCAACTTGTCCTTCTTCGACCTGCTCAGTGGCTGAGGCAGCAGGTGTCTGCAGTGTGGAGTTCTGGTCCCTGGAAAGCAGACCGTACTCAGAAACTAGTGTGTGTGTGTGTGTGTGTGTGTGTGTGTGTGTGTGTGTGTGTCCCACCTAGACTGGCACCATCTGATATACTGTGTAAAGTGTTCAGCTTTGTGATGTCCCAACCTGGGGCTGGGAATGTAGTGCAGTAGAAAGCTTTTGTCTAGCATGCTGTGCTGGCTAGTTTTGTGTCACCTTGACACAGACTAGAATTATTGAGACGGAGGGAACCTCGAATGACTATATGTAGGTTTGTAGGTATTTTCTTAATTACTGATTAAGAGGGGAGGTCCCAGCCCCTTGTGGGTGGGGACACCCCTGGTGGTGGTCTTGTGTTCTATAGGAAAGCTGAGTAAGCCATGAGAAGGTAGCCAGTAAGCAGCACCCCTCCATGGCCTCTGCATCAGCTCCTGCCTCCAGGTTCCTGCCTGATTTGAGTCTCTGATTTGGCTTTCCTCAATGGACTGTGACTCAAGGATGTATAAGCCAAGCAAACCCTTTCCTCTCCAAGTGGCTTTAGTCATAGTGTTTTATCCCAGCAATAGTGACCCTGACTGACACATGCCTAAGGCTGTAGGTAAAATCCTTAGCACTTCAAACTTCTTCAAAGGGCTTGGGAAACCAAACTAATAATCCTTTGGAAACTGGGGACACACAGCAGGTCACCTAAGGCCTAGGGAAGAAAGCTAGAGGAGTCCCTTTGGAAAATTAAGAGAGGCAAATTGGCTGTATGGAGAAAGATTGCAAAAGCCATGTGCAAGAGCAGAGCAAGACAAATCTTGTCACACTCTGCTTTCCGCCTTGGACTGATTCTCAGCACAGCTGGGAAAAGTCTGGCCCTGTGTGGGAAGCCTGAGCCAGGAGCAACTCTGCTGAGTGCCTTCGGTATACTCTAACCCTAAGGAAGCTGTTCATGTCACTCAAGACTCACTGGCCAATCAGAGCCTGCAGGTGGACCTGACAGTCAGAAAAGGAGGAGGGTTCTTCCGGGGCCCATGCTGTAGGTTCTGCTCTGGAGCCCAACAGTCATGAATGGTTTGTTGTGTTACATTCTGAGCTATGCTGCCTGGCACTGACAGGGGAGCTCAGGCACATTCTGAAGTCTTGAAATGGTGAGCAAAGGACACTGCCCACAATGAGGAGGAGCAGGTAGCCAAGCAGCTGCAGCTGGTGTGTCAGGTACCCCCTGGGGCTGAGTGGGAAGCAACAGCCAGAAGCAGCCACCTGTGAGGTCCCTTGTGGTGCTACTCACTTGCTAGATCCAGTGGTGGCCTCTAAATAACTTCACTACGGGGGCTGCATCTGGGCAAAATCTTTGGGAACCGGCACTTGTGTGTAGAAATATCCTTGGCAGGATGCAAAACCTTGAGAGCCCTAGTTTCTCTAGTATCTTCTATAAGTTCAGCACTTAGCATTTAACATTTAAGTGTAAGGTCCATTTGGAGTTAATTTTGTGGAGCTTGTAAAAGGTATCTCATGGGTTGGATAGCACTCCACTATTAAGCTGAGATGTGACAGAGAAGAGTCAATTTTGTAAAGAATTTACAAACTCTTAGGAGATAGTAAGCACAGTAGAGTTTAGCGGAGGGAGGACTGCCTCTAAAACACACCGTGGATAAGTAGTGTGCTGACCAGGCCGGTTAGAGATGAGGAGGCTAGGATAAATGTGTTTGCTCCCCAGAATTGCTCTAAACCGTGACAAAGGAGACACCCCTTATTTAGAAGTAGCCACTCATCCCATCCTCATATCAAAGAACAGGCCTCTAACAAGCAGCTTAAGGGGTCATTATAGGATCACAACCTACATTAAGACCCGGTGTGCCATAAAGGCTTGAGAAAAGCGCAGTTCTACCAGGTGACAACTCTATGAAAAGGGAAAACACTGTTATGGTGAAGGCAAGCCTCTTCATGAGGCCCTCATGTATGGAGAGCCAAACCCAGGACCATGTTTGGCAGAGCCAGTTCCAGCCTGGAGCCTTAGATCTTATACTCAGGGTTGCCACTAGTGCAGCAGCTTCCTCTCCCTGTGTCCAGACCTCCTGTAGATACCACAGACCACACCGTCTGCCCTTATCTCCTTGCTGTTTCTGTGTGTCTGAGCCCCTAACTCTAGGCTGATAGCTCCTGTTCAATCCCAGGCCATGCCTGTCAGAAGACTAGGTGGTCTGTCTAAATTCCTACTGCACTATATGTTACCCCAGACCTAAATCTCAGTTACTCTTAGCACTGGAATGGAAGACCAGTGGAAGCTTCCTCTCCCCCATCCACGCCTCCTCTAGATCCCACAGACCACCTGCACCTGACTTCATTTCTGACTTCATCTCTATGTCACACCCTCCCCCTGATCAGACTCTCCCTGCTCAACCACATGACATGCCTGTCAGGTGACCATATAGGCTGTCTATAGACATACCACACCATCTGGTGTGCCAGACCCAGTTTTCACAGTTGCCCCTAGCACTGGACTAGATAGAATACCAGAGGCAGCCTTAACCTCTATCCTGGCTTTGTCTCCTTGTAGATTGGTGAGATCATCTGTTCCTGGTGTCCTCTTCCCCCAGCCTTCAACATTAGCAAACATTCCCTCTCAAGCATACACACCAAACAATTCAGTCAAAGAAGCAACACTTAGCCAGCACACTCTCTGAAAATCCAGTGAGCAAAGAATAACCCAGGAACGAAACTCCCACCCAGACAAGACAAACGCAGAAATCAGTGTCTAGACCAATAATCACCTCAAACCCAGATGCCTAGACACCAACATAGGAACATAATGAAAGCAGCCAGGAAAATACGTTACCAACAGAACCAAGTACGCTATCACAGCAGGTCCAGTGAAATTAAAACATGTAACAGATCTGGTGAAAAGAGATTGTTTGGTGGAAGGGAGAGGAATGACCACATTGGGAAGGTACACAAGAGGACCTATAGACAGACAGAAAGGAAGAGAGAGAGAGAGAGAAAGAGAGAGAGAGAGAGAGAGAGAGAGAGAGAGAGAGAGAGAGAGAGAGAGATATGATAGCAGAGAAATGGAGAAGAGACCAGGTATATGCAGAGCACAGAGGTAGAGAACAAAGAAAGAAACAAAGAAAGAGAGCTTCAGTGGCTGGCGGTCCTTTTATATGACACACATATGTGACATACCTGGTAAAGGCAGACAGTGATGGAGGCAGGTGCTGACTTAAGCAGTTGCTAAGTCCCCAAGAGTAGACCAGTGGAATTGACTGTACAGTGACAAGTACAGAGGCACGGTTCACCCACAGAATACAAACGGAAGATAGAATCTCAGGCACTAATGGTGACGAGAACGACGACGACGACAACAACGACGACGACAACAACGACGACGACAACAACAACAAACCCAGATACATTGGTCAAAAAAAGTTGAGTCAAAAGTTTCCTGGCACTAAAGAACCAGGAACTCTGCAACACTGAGAAGGCACGAATCACAAATGATTGGAATAAAAGGAGAATACCAGCTCGAAGGTCTAGAAAATATCATGAATGAACATTTTAGTAATCTAAAATGTCTTCCTAAAGAAGATGTCTATTAAGGTACAAGAATCATCCAGAGTACCACATATATCGGACAAAAAGTAGGTCCTTTTGCAACATAATAATCAAAACACTAAACATATAGATCAAGGAAATATGAAAAACCGCATCATAAAAAATCAACAAAAACAAATAACATGTAAAAGCAGACCTATTAGAATTATACCTTTCTTCTCAGTGTACTCTATAAAAGTCAAAAAGGTTTGGACACGTGTGCTTCAGACTCTAAAAGGTACAGAGGCTAGCCCAGATTTCTATAACCACGAAGATTTTAATGACCAAAAGTGGAGAAAATAAGGCACTACAAAATAAAGTTATATTTAAACAATATCTATCTACAAATACTAATATCTACAAAGACAATATCTATCTACACAAGGTGCTAGAGAAAAATTCAAACCAAGAAAATTAAATATACACAAGAAAATGAAGGAAATAAAGAATCTTATATTAACCTACCAAACTTTGTCACTGAGGAATGTTTCTTATGTGCAGCAAAATGCTGGGTCCTGTTTATGTATCCAGTTTCTTAGCTTATGTTTTCTATTGGGAAACTCAGTCCATTAACGTTGAGGGATATTAAAGACCAATGATTGTTGGCTCCTGTTAGTTTGTTGTTGGAGAGTGTTGTTGTTTATGTAGTTCTCTTCTTTTGGGTTTGTTGTGAGAAGATTAATTTCTTGTGTTTTGTTGTATGTAGTTACTTTCCTTGTTTTGGAATTTTCCTTCTAGTATCCTCTGTAGGCTGGATTAGCAGAAAGATGTTGTTTAAAATTGGTTTTGTTATTGAATATCTTGATTTCTCCATTTATGATGATTGAGAGGTTTGCTGGGTATGGTAGCCTGGGCTGGCATTTGAGTTCTTTTAGGGTCTGCATGACAACTGTTCAGGATCTTCTGATTGTTAGAGTCTTTTTTGAGAAGTCTGGTGTAATTCTGATAGGTCTACCTTTATGTGTTACTTGACCATTTTCCTTTACTGCTTTTACTGTTCTTTCTTTGTTCTGTGCATTTAGTGTTTTTATTATTATGTGACAGGAGGATTTTCTTTTCTGGTCCAATCTATTTGGTATTCTATATAGGCTTCTTGTACATTTATGGCCATGTTTTTCTTTAGGTTAGGGAAGTTTTCTTCTATGGTTTTGTTGAAGATATTTTCTGGCCCTTTGAACTAGGAATCTTCACTCTCTTTTATTCCTATTATTCTTAGATTTGGTCTTTTCATTGTGTTCTGTATTTCCTGGAAGTTTTGGGTTAGGAGCTTTTTGTTCCTTGTATTTTCTTTGACTGTCGATATCTTCTATGGTATTTTCTATGCCTGAGATTTTCTCTTCTATCTCTTGTCTGTTGGTGATGTTTGCATCTGTAGCTCCTAATCTCTTCCCTAGGTTTTCCATCCCCAGAATCTCCTCCATTTGTGATTTCTTTATTGTTTCTATTTCCATTTTTAGGTCTTGGACTGTTTTGTTCAATCCTTCACTTGTTTGGTTGTGTCTTCCTTTATTTCTTTAAGGGATTTATTTATTTCCCCTTTAATGGCTTCAACCTATTTGCCTGTGTTTTCCTGTATTTCTCTAGGGGAGTTATTTATATCCTCCTTGAAGACCTCTATCATCTTCATGAGATGGGTTTCTAGGTTAGAACCCTGCTTCTCAGATGTGTTAGGGAATCCGGGCTTTGCTGTAGTGGGAAAACTGGGTTCTGATGGTGCCAAATTACTTTGCTTGCCTCTGGCCATCTGGTTATATCTGGTGTTAGCTGGCCTAGGTGTCTCTGATTGGAGACTGTCCCTCCTTGGAGGTGGAAGAGTTCTGTGACTGGGGTTAGATCAGGCCTCCTGTGAGGCAAGCAGTGCTCTCTCTGGTTATGGGAGGCCTCCTATATCCCTGGTTACAGAAGGCCTCCTGTGTCCCTGGTTAAGCCAGACCTCCTGAGAGATAGGCATGCTGTGTTCCTAGTTAAGTCAGACCTTCTGGGGGACAGGCAGGTTGTGGGGTATGAGAGAGGGGCAGACATGCCTGATCTGCTCCAGGCAGAGTTGCAGACCAGAAGGGAGAAGGGCAGAGTTGGAGACCAGAAGGGAGAAGTCAATTTTGAATTGATTTCTGAAATGTATTTGATTGGCAAAGTTTTTCACTAATGCAGGTAGAATGTCTAAGTTTAATATTTTCTGCCTCTCGTCCCTGATAATGATGATAAGGATAGTGATGTGATTATGATTGTGATGATTGTGATGATTGTGATGATGATGATGATGATGATATGATGATGATGATGATATGATGATGATGATGATAGCTTTAAACTGGTCACTTTTACTTACATTGCCTTTCCTCCTTTCAAAGTCTGTGGAACACTTTTCAAAGTCTACAGTGGCCTAAGAGACAAGATTATGTCCCCTTGGTGATTTCATACTTTGCAGTCTTCCATTGTTGCTCTGTGGTCCGTTCCATTTCCTCCATTTCTCCAGAGTGGTCACTGAAGTTTGACTGGTCCTGCTTGTCTCCAATTAGGCTGTTCAGGGAATTCTTTCTTGTAACATTCCTGGTAAGATTTATTTCAACTTTCTGAAGGGGGCAGGCAGGTAACTGACCCCATACATCCTTTTTACCTGCACAAGTCCAGGGATCTTAGCTTCTGTAATCCACAGACTGAATGAGAAATGGTCTATTTCCCTCCCCATATGTCCGCCAATAAAATGAAGTTGACAGGAGCCCCAGGTGATTTTAAATTTCCTTTAGTGGAAAATGGAATTCAGGTTTTTTGAGATACTGATCTTTATGGCTCTTTTTATGGAGCCTGAAAAGGTCTGACCTATTATTTAGACACAATCTCCTGTCAGTCACCTTGCATCTGATTTACACCCACATAGACACTGCTTTCTCTACTGTGTTCCCTTGGAGAATAAGGAAGGATGGGCTGTAACATGTTGGAAATGCCTTCCACTAAGCTCGGCAAGCTGGAGGAGTGCACGTAGAGCCCATGTGGATTCTGTGCTAGCCCACTACTGCATCTTCATGGACCTTGGAGGTAGAGTGTCCCTGTCTCACCACCTGGCAGCAATGTAGTCTGGACCCACCAGAGTGAGGGCATATGCAGACTTGGACTCTATACTTTCACACATCTCCCAAGAGACATCTAGGGACCTTCCATATAAGCACATCTTAATATCCTAAAGCAAATCCTCTATCTTATCCCTAGCTGATTTCTCTGGGTCATCAGAGACCCCGCTAATTTCATTTTGGCTTCTCCAAAACAATTATCCACAAAGCCAGTGTTACTTAGCGTGGCAAGCCATTGCCTGGAGTCTTCATTGCTTTTAGAATTATAACCTATCTTCCCTCTGGAAGAAAGCCAAGGACATTCCTGGTCTTCTTCCTTGGTTTCCAATTGCACAGGGTTGTTATGGCCTTGTTGTCTTTTGCACACTGTGTCTTCTGGTGGGAACTCAGTCTCTATATTCTGCATCTGTTTAACTCACATGAAATATGTAAGATCTCAGCTCAGAGCCATTCCCCAAACTTCTACACTGGGTCCCTTCCATCCTTCTACTAGGCCATGTTTCTGTCTCAGTAACACTCTTTGAACAACTTTATCATTGGGCTTCCATGTTTTGTGGTAACTTCCTGCCTCCTTCCATTAGGATGTGAGCCTTTGAAGGCTGTGCAAACCTCAGACATATGAATTTACCCCCTGAGACCAGCCTAGGACCGACCCATAAAAGCTGCTAAAGGAGAAAATGGCGCAATGAGAGATTGCCTGTCTTGGCACCGCTTCCTCCCTTATGGCTCCTCTGATGTCCTCCAAACTCCGTGAGCTGCTTTGCAGATGAGTCTGGGCTCCATTTACTTTGGTGCTTCCCCGGCTGTCTCCTAGGGAATGCATACAACAGAAAGTTGGCAAATGTTTGTTGAGTCAACAGGGCTGGTGCTTGGGCTCAGTGAGCTTGCAGTAAAGATGCAGACACAGATGAAACTCAGTCAGCCTGTCTATGTGACAAGGGAAAGAGTGGAAGGCAGCTTCTCACAGCAGCTGAGTGTCTGGAAACTGAATTTGTCCTTGGTATATTTGTAGTGAGGCAGCTCATTGTTCTTCTCATTTATTGGCCCTGTCTTTACCTTTGTTCCTCTTCCAAGTCCCCTAAGAACAAACAAGCTTTACAGCTCAGATACCTGGCTCCTTACCCAGGGCCAAGCAGCAGGTGTTTGTAAACACCACACTGCTCTTGGGTACCCAGGGCATGTGTGTTTCTACCCCGCTGGCCTGCTTGCACATGCTGCCCACCTGAAGTGAGGCTTGTCCGCTGTCCCCTGCATCCAATCTCTACTGTTTTTTATTGGAGTGCTGTGAACAAATGTTTCCCTTATCCCTCTAATTTTTATTTTTTCCCTCTGAGTAATATCGGAAATGGTATATGAATTATGTATCAGCATTGATGAGTGATAACATAAGGATGACCATGCCTGTTCCCAACACTTGATAAGTGTCACAGCATCTAGGGTCTTCCAGGTTTCTTTCTTAATCATGCCCCCCTCCTATGAAGTGGCCATAACTTTGATAGTCTCCCTGCCTTTGCCTTTCTTTATGAATATGCAGGGACCCCGGGGTGCGGATAGGTGCTGCTGTATGTAGTTCATTTGCCTTCCATAGACATTTTTTTCTGGAAGTTTATTTATTTTTTTAGTAAGATAGCATATGAAGAATAGTCTTGTGCATATTTAAGTAAAAGGCACAAAAGTCTTTCGGACACTGAAGAAATACTGAGGCATGGTTGGTAACTTTCAGACACTGAATTTCTATACTTCAGCTCCTTGCCAAGCTTGGTTTTATGACAATACAGAGACAATTGAATTGTGTGTTGAATGCCTATGTGCTTATAAATAATGTGAATATATATTTCTTGTCTATTAGTCATGAAATGCTAAACAGAAGGGACACTTAAAAACAAGTGTCATAAGGGCACCTCAGCCATGTGTAGAAAGAGCTGGGTCACTTTGAATAGAACACCAAGAGAACACACAGGCTAGTCATAGACTTAATAGGGAGACCTTGGCTCTTTTAATACTGGCAAACTCTGCATCTCTGTCTCTTCACTATTTGCCCACAGAGTTTGAAAAAAAAATGTAGTATTGGGGGGTGGCAATATGGCTTTGCCAGTAAATGGCTTGCTGCTAAGCTAGACAACATGAGTTTGACTCCCTAAACCTACATAGAGGAAAGAAAGAATAGAGTCCTGAATATTGTCTTCTGGCCTCCACACATGTGCTGTGGAAAAACAACAGACCCTACAAACAAGCAAATACTTTTTTTAAAAAAAAGTTTTAAACAGAAATAAGGTTGAGGGATTGAGCCCAAGAAAGACAACCTCTGCATAGGGCTATGCAGGTGGGCCAGGTGGGGAGTGAACCCAAAACAACCACCAGTCTGGGGCCAGGGCCCACATAGGGGGTTAGCATGAGTTGACCACCGGTCCAACACCACACTAGCCTGGATGGGCTCTCAGGGCAGGGAACAAGCCCAAGATGAGACAACCTTGCCTGGAACTATACTGCCCAGGCAAGGATCAAGCCTGAGACAACCACCAGTCCTGTGTCATGGGGCCTGGACAGGGAACTTAATATGATAACCAATCAGGTACTACACAGGCCAAACCATGCCTGAGATGACCTTTGTCTGGTGCCATAATGGGCAAGTAGGGCATAGAACTCCTGAGACCACTCCCGAGACAACCCCAGACACAAAGAGGCCCCAGGCAAAACTAAAAAGAGCCAGTAAGTGTGGAGAAACGGAAGAGAAAGAGAAGCAGAAGGAGTGGGCACAGTGAAGAGAGGCAGGACTGTAGAACAGGGGTGTGAAGAAGAGCCCAATGTGGGTAGACCATGATGCTATTTGGAACCTAAGCTATGTGTTACTGAGGTCCATGTCTGGGTCCGTGGTCTACCGCAGCAAGTGTTTGTTGCCCTCAAAGTCCAGGCAAATGTCTCTGGTCTGGGCTGTCAGCAGGGACATGTTGGTGTCCGTGGGTTGGGCAAAACTGGCCCCATCCCTCAGTGGGCATCATGGGAGAACTGGCCCTGCACATTGCCTAGAAAGCACAATAAAGCTGGCCCTGGTTGAGGGAGTTGTGGGTGAGCTGGCTCTGACACTCCACTGCGGTAGCATAGAAGAGAAATAGAAGCACCCACTCCCGACTCTGGGACCCTTGTCACCTGCTTAAGGCAGGAGACCTCACCCTGGGGTCATGAAAGCAGAGTTGCTGTCCTTGCCCCT
This sequence comes from Rattus norvegicus, assembly GCF_021556685.1. Classification (NCBI taxonomy): domain Eukaryota; kingdom Metazoa; phylum Chordata; class Mammalia; order Rodentia; family Muridae; genus Rattus; species Rattus norvegicus. The sequence goes on along the minus strand of NC_141537.1, from coordinate 152,305,022 downwards.
CACTAGCTGCAGCACTCAAATGGGCCCTGCCCCTCACTTAGGCAGCACCACAGTAGAGGTAAACTTGGTAGGGATGTTGGGGGAGGAGATGTGAGTGTGCCCTGAAGACATGAGTGTGGGAGAACTAGCCTCACTTCTTATCTGCTGTGTGGTGACATGGGAAGAGAGATGTCCTCCCCCACCCTTGCCATCTATGGCAGACAGGAGAAATGTCCTTGGATCATGACAGCAGGAGAGCTGTCCATGTCCATCACTTGCTGAAGCACTTGGGGGAGTGGACACTGCACCTTGCCTGGGCTGCACGGTAGAGTTGCTCCTAATTGGCATGGGTGCAAATGAGCCAGCTCCAAGGGCATGGGCATGGGAGAGCTGGCTCTGTCCCTTGCTGACTGTGTCATTGCATGGGCCAGCTAGGGTAGGGCAGGAGTGTTGCTTTGGTGGTATAAGTGCTGGACAGATGGTGGCTTTGAATTGACCCACCCCAACATCTACTCCATTGATGAACTGCTGGAGTGTGAAGGGGCCATTCCCGCAGATCCAAAGCTGCAGGATCTCCATGACACAGGGCAACAACAGGAGATCTGAGAGGAGTCCCAGTGAGGATCCAGTATTGATAAAGGACCAGAAGCCGGAAGCCTCATACCAGACCAATGAGTCATAGCAATGAATATTTGCTATTGGTGTGGACAGAAAGGCACACAATGGGTGGACACACTGACACACTACAGCTTCCACAATGAGATAGTTTTTCCTCTCTCTTTTTTTTTTCAGAAGGTTGCAAGGGGTGGGGGTTGGGAGAATGAGTGGGATAGGAGTGAATGATGTGAAATTCACAAAGAACCAATACAAAGTTAAAAAAGAAGGTTAAATTTAATCTAAAAAGCATAAGCCATCCTGCTAGAGGACATAGCTTACTGCACACACATGCGACATCCTCCTGTTTCCAGGATAAAACTCTGTGATGTGTTTAAACTTAGAAGACCCAGTGCCAATGGGATATAGAGGGGTAAAAACAGAACCTGACATGGAGCGCATGCGTGTTAGCAGAACTGGAAGTTGCTCAGGGACAGTTGGAGAAGACGAGGGTGAAGGTGAGGCCAGGGAGTCCCCTATGTGCTGCTGGACACCATGAGCCGCATACACTTAGGTGACACTAACTTAATAAAAGCAGCTTTTCTCTCTTCAGTGACAAGTTAACTCTTACTCTAACTTCTTAAATTTATAGATCTGAGTTGTTTTAATTTTGGTTCCCTTGTAACACTTAACTTTGAACACAAACACATTGTGAAACAGCACAATACACATTGTTGGTATACTTTTCATTTCCCAAAACATCTTTGTTTTTGCTAATATGCTGAGGCACACACATAAGCCTTGAACTACCAAGGCTGTAATCACCACTGTCAGGCTCTTTTACCTCCAGGTCTCATCCTAGGTCTTCTGGAGAACAGCACACAGGGAGGTCATTCCCTATGACAGCATTTGACCTCTGAACAGCTGAGAACAGGTGCTCTCCTTTTTTTTTTTTCCCGTTTTTTCTTTATCAACTTGAGTACCTCCTATCTACACCCCGAATGCCATTCCCTTTCCCGGCCTCCGGGCCAACATCCCCCTAACCCCCTCCCCTCCCCTTCTATACGGGTATTCCCCGCCCCATCCTCCCCCCAACAATCATGTTCACTGGGAGTTCAGTCCCAGCAGGACCAAGGGCCTCCCCTTCCACTGGTGCTCCCACCAGGCCATTCATTGCTACCCATGAGGTCGGAGCCCAGGGCCAGTCCATGCACAGTCTCCAGGTAGTGGCCTAGTCCCTGGAAGCCCTGGCTGCCTGGCACCGTTGTTCATATGGGGTCTCGAGCCCCTTCAAGCTCCCCCAGTCCCCTCTCTGATTCCTTCAACGGGGGTCCCGTTCTCAGTTCAGTGGTTTGCCGCTGGCACTCGCCTCTGCATTTGCTGCATTCTGGCTGCGCCTCTCAGGAGAGATCCACATCCGGCTGCCGTCGGCCTGCACTTCCTTGCTTCATCCATCTTGTCCAATTGGATGGCTGTACATGTGTGGGGCACAAGTGGGGCAGGCTCTGAATGGGTGTTCCTTCTGTGTCTGTTTTAATCTTTGCCTCCCTATTCCCTGCCAAGGGTATTCTTGTTCCCCTTTTAAAGAAGGAGTGAAGCATTCACACTCTGATCATCCGTCTTGAGTTTCATGTGTTCTGTGCATCTAAGGTAATTCAAGCATTTGGGCTAATAGCCACTTATCAATGAGTGCACACCATGTGTGTTTTTCTGTGATTGGGTTACCTCACTCAGGATGACACCCTCCAGTTCCCTCCATTTGCCTATGAATTTCATAAAGTCATTGTTTTTGATAGCTGAGTAATATTCCATTGTGTAGATGCACCACATTTTCTGCATCCATTCCTCTGTTGAAGGGCATCTGGGCTCCCTCCAGTTTCTGGCTATTATAAATAAGGCTACTATGAACATAGTGTAGCACATGTCTTTGTTATATGTTGGGGCATCTCCTGGGTATATGCCCAAGAGAGGCACAGCTGGGTCCTCAGGCAGCTCAATGTCCAACTTTCTGAGGAACCTCCAGACTGACCTCCAGAATGGCTGCACCAGTCTGCAATCCCACCAACAATGGAGGAGTGCTCCTCCCTCTCCGCATCCCCGCCAGCATTCGCTGTCACCTGAGTTCTTTTTTTTTTTTTTTTTTATTAACTTGAGTATTTCTTATATACATTTCGAGTGTTATTCCATTTCCCGGTTTCCGGGCAAACATCCCCCTCCCCCCTCCCCTTCCTTATGGGTGTTCCCCTCCCAACCCTCCCCCCATTGCCGCCCTCCCCCCATAGACTAGTTCACTGGGGGTTCAATCTTAGCAGGACCCAGGGCTTCCCCTTCCACTGGTGCTCTTACTAGGATATTCATTGCTACCTATGGGGTCAGAGTCCAGGGTCAGTCCATGTATAGTCTTTAGGTAGTGGCTTAGTCCCTGGAAGCTCTGGTTGCTTGGCATTGTTGTACTTTTGGGGTCTCGAGCCCCTTCAAGCTCTTCCAGTTCTTTCTCTGATTCCTTCAATAGGGGACCTATTCTCAGTTCAGTGGTTTGCGGCTGGCATTCGCCTCTATATTTGCTGTATTCTGGCTGTGTCTCTCAGGAGCGATCTACATCCGGCTCCTGTCGGTCTGCACTTCTTTGCTTCATCCATCTTGTCTAATTGGGTGGCTGTATATGTATGGGCCACATGTGGGGCAGGCTCTGAATGGGTGTTCCTTCAGTCTCTGTTTTAATCTTTGCCTCTCCCTTCCCTGCCAAGGGTATTCTTTTTCCTCATTTAAAGAAGGAGTGAAGCATTCACATTTTGATCATCCGTCTTGAGTTTCGTTTGTTCTAGGGATCTAGGGTAATTCAAGCATTTGGGCTAATAGCCACTTATCAATGAGTGCATACCATGTATGTCTTTCTGTGATTGGGTTAGCTCACTCAGGATGATATTTTCCAGTTCCAACCATTTGCCTACGAATTTCATAAACTCGTTGTTTTTGATAGCTGAGTAATATTCCAATGTGTAGATGTACCACATTTTCTGTATCCATTCCTCTGTTGAAGGGCATCTGGATTCTTTCCATTTTCTGGCTATTATAAATAAGGCTGCGATGAACATAGTGGAGCACGTGTCTCTTTTATATGTTGAGGCATCTTTTGGGTATATGCCCAAGAGAGGTATAGCTGGATCCTCAGGCAGTCCAATGTCCAATTTTCTGAGGAACTTCCAGACTGATTTCCAGAATGGTTTTACCAGTCTGCAATCCCACCAACAATGGAGGAGTGTTCCTCTTTCTCCACATCCTCGCCAGCATCTGCTGTCACCTGAGTTTTTGATCTTAGCCAATCGCACTGGTGTGAGGTGAAATCTCAGGGTTGTTTTGATTTGCATTTCCCTTATGACTAAAGATGTTGAACATTTCTTTAGGTGTTTCTCAGCCATTCGGCATTCCTCAGCTGTGAATTCTTTGTTTAGCTCTGAACCCCATTTTTAATAGGGTTATTTGTTTCCCTGCGGTCTAACTTCTTGAGTTCTTTGTATATTTTGGATATAAGGCCTCTATCTGTTGTAGGATTGGTAAAGATCTTTTCCCAATCTGTTGGTTGCCGTTTTGTCCTAACCACAGTGTCCTTTGCCTTACAGAAGCTTTGCAGTTTTATGAGATCCCATTTGTCGATTCTTGATCTTAGAGCATAAGCCATTGGTGTTTTGTTCAGGAAATTTTTTCCAGTGCCCATGTGTTCCAGATGCTTCCCTAGTTTTTCTTCTATTAGTTTGAGTGTGTCTGGTTTGATGTGGAGGTCCTTGATCCACTTGGACTTAAGCTTTGTACAGGGTGATAAGCATGGATCGATCTGCATTCTTCTACATGTTGACCTCCAGTTGAACCAGCACCATTTGCTGAAAATGCTATCTTTTTTCCATTGGATGGTTTTGGCTCCTTTGTCAAAAATCAAGTGACCATAGGTGTGTGGGTTCATTTCTGGGTCTTCAATTCTATTCCATTGGTCTATCTGTCTGTCTCTGTACCAATACCATGCAGTTTTTATCACTATTGCTCTGTAATACTGCTTGAGTTCAGGGATAGTGATTCCCCCTGAAGTCCTTTTATTGTTGAGGATAGCTTTAGCTATCCTGGGTTTTTTGTTATTCCAGATGAATTTGCAAATTGTTCTGTCTAACTCTTTGAAGAATTGGATTGGTATTTTGATGGGGATTGCATTGAATCTGTAGATTGCTTTTGGTAAAATGGCCATTTTTACTATATTAATCCTGCCAATCCATGAGCATGGGAGATCTTTCCATCTTCTGAGGTCTTCTTCAATTTCTTTCTTCAGAGTCTTGAAGTTCTTATTGTACAGATCTTTTACTTGCTTGGTTAAAGTCACACCGAGGTACTTTATATTATTTGGGTCTATTATGAAGGGTGTCGTTTCCCTAATTTCTTTCTCGGCTTGTTTCTCTTTTGTATAGAGGAAGGCAACTGATTTATTTGAGTTAATTTTATACCCAGCCACTTTGCTGAAGTTGTTTATCAGCTTTAGTAGTTCTCTGGTGGAACTTTTGGGATCACTTAAATACACTATCATGTCATCTGCAAATAGTGATATTTTGACCTCTTCTTTTCCGATCTGTATCCCTTTGATCTCCTTTTGTTGTCTGATTGCTCTGGCTAGAACTTCAAGAACTATATTGAATAAGTAGGGAGAGAGTGGGCAGCCTTGTCTAGTCCCTGATTTTAGTGGGATTGCTTCAAGTTTCTCTCCATTTAGTTTAATGTTAGCAACTGGTTTGCTGTATATGGCTTTTACTATGTTTAGGTATGGGCCTTGAATTCCTATTCTTTCCAGGACTTTTATCATGAAGGGGTGTTGAATTTTGTCAAATGCTTTCTCAGCATCTAATGAAATGATCATGTGGTTCTGTTCTTTCAGTTTGTTTATATAATGGATCACGTTGGTGGTTTTCCGTATATTAAACCATCCCTGCATGCCTGGGATGAAGCCTACTTGATCATGGTGGATGATTGTTTTGATGTGCTCTTGAATTCGGTTTGCCAGAATTTTATTGAGTATTTTTGCGTCGATATTCATAAGGGAAATTGGTCTGAAGTTCTCTTTCTTTGTTGTGTCTTTGTGTGGTTTAGGTATAAGAGTAATTGTGGCTTCGTAGAAGGTATTCGGTAGGGCTCCATCTGTTTCAATTTTGTGGAATAGTTTGGATAATATTGGTATGAGGTCTTCTATGAAGGTTTGATAGAATTCTGCACTAAACCCGTCTGGACCTGGGCTCTTTTTGGTTGGGAGACCTTTAATGACTGCTTCTATTTCCTTAGGAGTTATGGGGTTGTTTAACTGGTTTATCTGTTCCTGATTTAACTTCGATACCTGGTATCTGTCTAGGAAATTGTCCATTTCCTGAAGATTTTCAAATTTTGTTGAATATAGGTTTTTATAGTAAGATCTGATGATTTTTTGAATTTCCTCTGAATCTGTAGTTATGTCTCCCTTTTCATTTCTGATTTTGTTAATTTGGACACACTCTCTGTGTCCTCTCGTTAGTCTGGCTAAGGGTTTATCTATCTTGTTGATTTTCTCAAAGAACCAACTTTTGGTTCTGTTGATTCTTTCTATGGTCCTTTTTGTTTCTACTTGGTTGATTTCAGCTCTGAGTTTGATTATTTCCTGCCTTCTACTCCTCCTGGGTGTATTTGCTTCTTTTTGTTCTAGAGCTTTTAGGTGTGCTGTCAAGCTGCTGACATATGCTCTTTCCTGTTTCTTTCTGCAGGCACTCAGCGCTATGAGTTTTCCTCTTAGCACAGCTTTCATTGTGTCCCATAAGTTTGAGTATGTTGTATCTTCATTTTCATTAAATTCTAAAAAGTTTTTAATTTCTTTCTTTATTTCTTCCTTGACCAGGTTATCATTGAGTAGAGCATTGTTCAATTTCCACGTATATGTGGGCATTCTTCCCTTATTGTTATTGAAGACCAGTTTTAGGCCGTGGTGGTCCGATAGCACGCATGGGATTATTTCTATCTTTCTGTACCTGTTGAGGCCCGTTTTTTGACCAATTATATGGTCAATTTTGGAGAAAGTACCATGAGGAGCTGAGAAGAAGGTATATCCTTTTGCTTTAGGATAGAATGTTCTATAAGTATCTGTTAAGTCCATTTGGCTCATGACTTCTCTTAGTCTGTCGACATCACTGTTTAATTTCTGTTTCCATGATCTGTCCATTGATGAGAGTGGGGTGTTGAAATCTCCCACTATTATTGTGTGAGGTGCAATGTGTGTTTTGAGCTTTAGTAAGGTTTCTTTTACGTATGTAGGTGCCCTTGTATTTGGGGCATAGATATTTAGGATTGAGAGTTCACCTTGGTGGATTTTTCCTTTGATGAATATGAAGTGTCCTTCCTTATCTTTTTTGATGACTTTTAGTTGGAAATTGATTTTATTTGATATTAGAATGGCTACTCCAGCTTGCTTCTTCTGACCATTTGCTTGGAAAGTTGTTTTCCAGCCTTTCACTCTGAGGTAGTGTCTGTCTTTGTCTCTGAGGTGTGTTTCCTGTAGGCAGCAGAATGCAGGGTCCTCGTTGCGTATCCAGTTTGTTAATCTATGCCTTTTTATTGGGGAGTTGAGGCCATTGATATTGAGAGATATTAAGGAATAGTGATTATTGCTTCCCGTTATATTCATATTTGGATGTGAGGTTATGTTTGTGTGCTTTCATTCTCTTTGTTTTGTTGCCAAGACGATTAGTTTCTTGCTTCTTCTAGGGTATAGCTTGCCTCCTTATGTTGGGCTTTACCATTTATTATCCTTTGTAGTGCTGGATTTGTAGAAAGATATTGTGTAAATTTGGTTTTGTCATGGAATATCTTGGTTTCTCCATCAATGTTAATTGAGAGTTTTGCTGGATACAGTAACCTGGGCTGGCATTTGTGTTCTCTTAGGGTCTGTATAACATCAGTCCAGGATCTTCTGGCCTTCATAGTTTCTGGCGAGAAGTCTGGTGTGATTCTGATAGGTCTCCCTTTATATGTTACTTGACCTTTTTCCCTTACTGCTTTTAATATTCTTTCTTTATTTTGTGCGTTTGGTGTTTTGACAATTATGTGACGGGAGGTGTTTCTTTTCTGGTCCAATCTATTTGGAGTTCTGTAGGCTTCTTGTATGTCTATGGGTATCTCTTTTTTTAGGTTAGGGAAGTTTTCTTCTATGATTTTGTTGAAGATATTTACTGGTCCTTTGAGCTGGGAGTCTTCACTCTCTTCTATACCTATTATCCTTAGGTTTGATCTTCTCATTGAGTCCTGGATTTCCTGTATGTTTTGGACCAGTAGCTTTTTCCGCTTTACATTATCTTTGACAGTTGAGTCAATGATTTCTATGGAATCTTCTGCTCCTGAGATTCTCTCTTCCATTTCTTGTATTCTGTTGGTGAAGCTTGTATCTACAGCTCCTTGTCTCTTCTTTTGGTTTTCTATATCCAGGGTTGTTTCCATGTGTTCTTTCTTGATTGCTTCTATTTCCATTTTTAATTCCTTCAACTGTTTGATTGTGTTTTCCTGGAATTCTTTCAGGGATTTTTGCGATTCCTCTCTGTAGGCTTTTACTTGTTTATTAATGTTTTCCTGTGCTTCCCTAAGTGTGTTCATGTCTTTCTTAAAGTCCTCCAGCATCATGATCAAATATGATTTTGAAACTAGATCTTGCTTTTCTGGTGTGTTTGGATATTCCATGTTTGTTTTGGTGGGAGAATTGGGCTCCGATGATGGCATGTAGTCTTGGTTTCTGTTGCTTGGGTTCCTGCGCTTGCCTCTCGCCATCACATTATCTCTAGTGTTACTTTGTTCTGCTATTTCTGACAGTGGCTAGACTGTCCTATAAGCCTGTGTGTCAGGAGTGCTGTAGACCTGTTTTCCTCTCTTTCAGTCAGTTATGGGGACAGAGTGTTCTGCTTTCGGGCGTGTGGTTTTTCCTCTCTACAGGTCTTCAGCTGTTCCTGTGGGCCTGTGTCTTGAGTTCACCAGGCAGCTTTCTTGCAGCAGAAAATTTGGTCTTACCTGTGGTCCCGAGGCTCAGGTTTGCTCGTGGGGTGCTGCCCAGGGGCTCTCTGCAGCGGCAGCAACCAGGAAGACCTGTGCCGCCCCTTCCGGGAGCTTCAGTGCACCAGGGTTCCAGATGGTCTTTGGCTTTTTCCTCTGGCGTCCGAGATGTGTGTGCAGGGAGCAGTCTCTTCTGGTTTCCCAGGCTTGTCTGCCTCTCTGAAGGTTTAGCTCTCCCTCCCACGGGATTTGGGTGCAGAGAACTGTTTATCCGGTCTGTTTCCTTCAGGGTCCGGCGGTGTCTCTGGCAGGGGTCCTGCCGCTCCCCCACGGGAGCCCAGAGGCCTTATACAGTTTCCTCTTGGGCCAGGGATGTGGGCAGGGGTGAGCAGTGTTGGTGGTCTCTTCTGCTCTGCAGCCTCAGGAGTGCCCACCTGACCAGGCGGTTGGGTCTCTCTCTCACCGGGTCTGGGAGCAGAGAGTGGCTGCGGGCCGGGATCCGCGGGTGTGGGACTTCCGGTAAACACAGAACGTTCCCGGTCCTAGAGAAATTCTGCTTCCGTGTGTCCCAAGCTCACCAGGCAGCTTTCTTGCAGCAGAAAATTTGGTCTTACCTGTGGTCCGGAGGCTCAGGTTTGCTCGTGGGGTGCTGCCCAGGGGCTCTCTGCAGCGGCAGCAACCAGGAAGACCTGTGCCGCCCCTTCCGGGAGCTTCAGTGCACCAGGGTTCCAGATGGTCTTTGGCTTTTTCCTCTGGCGTCCGAGATGTGTGTGCAGGGAGCAGTCTCTTCTGGTTTCCCAGGCTTGTCTGCCTCTCTGAAGGTTTAGCTCTCCCTCCCACGGGATTTGGGTGCAGAGAACTGTTTATCCGGTCTGTTTCCCTCAGGTTCCGGCGGGGTCCTGCCGCTCCTGGGCCCTCCCCCACGGGATTCCAGAGGCCTTATACAGTTTCCTCTTGGGCCAGGGATGTGGGCAGGGGCGAGCAGTGTTGGTGGTCTCTTCTGCTCTGCAGCCTCAGGAGTGCCCACCTGACCAGGCGGTTGGGTCTCTCTCTCACCGGGTCTGGGAGCAGAGAGCTGCTGCGGGCCGGGATCCGCGGGTGTGGGACTTCCGCAACAGGTGCTCTCCTTGAGGAGTAGTTTTAAGGTGACACTATTTTCAGAAATACATTCCTGCTGAATTGTTTTAACTGCTTTTTTTCAATCAGAGATGTGTCTGTGTGAGTGAATGTGTGTGTGTGTGTGTGTGTGTGTGTGTATGTGTGTGTGTGTGTGTGTGTGTGTGTATGTGCAAGCAGATAGTGCACCATGAGAAAAATCAGGAATGACCCCACTGCAGGAGTGTTCACTGCATCCAGTGAAAGCCTCTGGCCTTCAGTGCAGCCTGGCTGGGATTTGCAACCTGCTCTTCTTTAAATCTTTTGAAGTCATGGCAAACCTTAGTGTCTTCTTCAGGAACCATTTGCCGGTTCCTTAGTGATGTCACCCAAAGTCCAGCAAAACTTCTGATGTCATCATAGGTGCTCAGTCCCTCCAGAATCTTCCTCAACTGCAGCAAAGGACCTGTTTAGGCGACAAACCTTAAAATCTTCCATAACTCCTTGAAGCAATGGCAGAAGCAAAGAGGTCACACTGTGTGGGAGAAACACTGCTTTGTTACTGGAACAATGTCGTGTTCAGTTGTTATCCCTCAGAGGTCTGCTCTCTTCTGAAGGGAAACAGAGGGATGGATCTTGGAGAAAGAGGAGCTGTGTGTGTTGGTGGAACTTGGAGGAATGGAAGGGCAGAAACTGTGGTCAGGATGTAATATATGAGATAAGAGTAAATTTTTTAAAGAAAAGTGAACTAGTAAGGAGGCAAGAGGAGGAGGATAAAGAGGAGGAAGAGGAAGAGGAGGAGGAGGAGGAAGAGGAGGGGGAGGAGGAGGAGATGGGAGGTGACAAAGCATTATCAACAACTAGCAAAACCTCTGAGGTGCAGTAAGCACCATACAATGCTTTCACATCTTGCCAGCATCAGGGAGGCTCTTCGACCAGCAGCTGAGACTTCCCTGACTTCTCACTGCTCCTGCAAACCACTGTCAGTGCGTGCTTATTGATCTGCTTGAAGGACCTGGGAGTCTCATTGTTCCAAATCCAAGAATGTTTTGGTATGTAGACTGCCATACTGACCTCAAGCAAGTCCATTGTCCTATTCATTGGAGCCTTGAAGACAGGCACTGCCCTGGCTTCTTTGTGGGTGGAAGCCAGATATCTGTTTCCAGGAAAGAGAGCTTCATCCATATGACGGATTTGCTCCAACATACAATGTTCCTCCATTGCCCACCTATCCAGGATCCGTGTCTTTCAGTGGCCTTTCATCAGTGTCGGTTGGCTTGCCACTCATTTTGATATAAGTAGTGCAACAAGTCTACTTTTGAATTGCTTGCACCACCCCATGTTAACAGTAGATTTAACCTTCACATGGTTTGGCTTGGGGTCATCACAGTACCAGAAGGAGTATAGTTTAGCATCTCATCTTCAGTCAGGCCATTAGGAGGTTCTCCATCCTTGATGTTGGCTCTTCTGGATCACTTGTTAGTAGTTTTTCGGATCCTTTGACAGACTCTGTCACTTAGAGATCAGAGCCGTGGCAGTGGACTGTGGCCACCTTGAGAGAAATGGCCACCCATGATGGTATAGTGTAGTCAACCTGCCAGTACCATAGCAGATTATTCTCATTATTGAGCATTATGTATGGAATATAGCTTTATTGCTAAGCTTTTTCATGACTGACTGTGCAGTGGCTTTGCTTCTGCTGGTCTTACCACAAACACACATCATCATTCTGTGGCAATCTCACGGTCCCTGTGCACACAGCCTCATTGAGCCGTAGCTTACTGGAGTGCAAGGCTCTCATGTTGTCATTTATACTATGAAGTATGTGCTGATGCTTTATCAATCTTGCTCTGGGGACCTTTTCTGTTTCATTTTTAGTTCTTCATATTATCTGTGTACTTGTTTTTTAACAATAACTGACAGAATTGAATTCTATAAAATGTGATCTTATATTGATTTTCTGTTGATGGAAACAATCATATTTCTAATACTTTTTATTGTCACGGGTGCCACTTGAACATTCTTGCACATACATATGATATAAATGCAGAAATAGTCCTGCCTATGTGCTATGAACATAGCCTTCAAGTTTCTCACACATGCCTTTGGCCTCACTACTCAAAGTGACTTTCTTAATTACTATTTCAACGTGAAAAGTTTTAAGTGTTGTAAAGCCGTGGACTAATGGTTACACATAATCAGTATCCCCTCATCGCCATGTTTGAGTCCTTTTAATCTTCAGTCACTGTGCATCTTCAAATCATTTAATATCAATGAAATTGATATATCCCAAATCTAGAAATATTTTAGTAATTCTGTAGAAAATTATGATTTTTTTAAACATTTAGACACAGGGTTGGAGGAGGTGTCAGCTAACTGGTAGAGTGCATGGTTAAGGTGCCTATGGCCCTGAGCACAATCCATGAATCAAACATACACATGTACATATGCAAGCAGATATAAACAAAACATCATTATCATTTGTGAGTCATCTATATTTCATTAGATCAAATCTTATCAATTGTTTTACTGTGAGGCTTATTTAAGAAATAAGCAAAGTTCATAAATTGACATTGGTTAATGTCTTTAATCCATAATCTTTCTCCTTGCGACCCAGTGAAGAAAATAGGTCAGGCTCTGATAGATATTATTGCACTGAAGAATGATCTAGATGGTGCTAATTTAAATCTCAGCAATGTGCGTTATAGGTGTTTTCTAAACATTGGGAATTTGATTTAATGATGAGATATGGCGCTTGTTTGTTGTTTGGGGAAGCACTATGATCTCACAGGTTGAACTTCTCTCAGTCAGTGGGGTGGGGGCATTCTGATATATACCAGAACATTCTTTTGTGTCCAGATTCTCTTCAGGAAAAATGGTAACAAGAGCTTAACTTACTGGGGTTCTATCACAACCCATCTGGTTGGGGATGGGAAATGTCTAATTTCAGATCACTTTGGAAGTCTTCAAGTTTACCTGAGGGAAGAAAGAAGGATTAGTGAAATTCACAGTCCGATGCTCACTGAAAGTCTGAGACCCAATCACAAGAGCATAGCATTCCTGTCCACCCTAGATTACAATGGGAAAAAGGTCTACTTAGCACATTGTCTCCTCAGCATGCTGTGCTGTTGTATCAAAAAAACATACTGAAAGGCCATAAATTTTGAAAGAGACAATGTAAACACTGGACCCAAACTCAGATATGGCAGAACGTAGGAATTATGACACTGGAAGTTTAAAACTACCATGCTGAACATATTAAGAGCTCTAAAAGATAAGGAAAGCCAGCATTCAGAGCATATGGGCCATGTGAGCAGAGACAGACGCTCTAAAAACATCCACAGAAAAGCTGGACTGAAGTTATTTTAACAAAAATGAAGTATGTCTTTTAGTAAGATTATTAATAGATATGTCTGAAGCAAAACTCTCCATTCTTGGGTATATTTCAGTTGAAACTGCTATAACTAATGTGAAAGCAGAAAAAAATTTCCCAGAGTATCCAAGACTCTGGACATTCATAAAAGATTAAAACACAATGTGAATACTAGAAGGGGAAATATTAGAAGAAATATTTGAACACTAGTTACTGAGAATTTTCCTCAAATTAATGTCATACAGGCCCACAGATCCAGAAAGCTCAGAAAACACCAAACAAAATATATACCACAGTGTGATGCTCAGGTATATTATTTGAAGCTATAGAAGATGCTGAAAAACCCTCAGAGAGATTAGATGGGTTGAAATATTACTCACTGGAGAACAGGAGTCAAATTTAAGATAACTTCTTTATAGCAACCGTACACACAAGAAGAGATTATAGCAACAGATTCAAAGGGTTTCAAATGACAACAGAAGCAAGCTGGAATTACTTGCATTTGGCACTGTTCTTTGAAGGAAAAACGAAGTGTTTCCAGGACAAAAAAGAACCAATTTGTTGATGATAAAATTATTTGGAAAATTGTTTAAAAATATTTAGAGAGAAAACAAACAAAATAAGCCAGAAATTTGGACCAATGTAAAGAAAGGAAGAACACTGAAGAAAAAAGTAAGTAAGGATGAAATACAAGCTTAATTGACTACATGCTTACTCTCATATATGTGCACGTGAATACTGTGTGTGGTATATATTAATATATTTACATATGAATATACATATACATATGTATACATATGCATATATGTACATGTGTGGATGCACATGAAGGCCAAGTTCAATCTTAGGTGTCTTCCTTAACTTTCTCTGCTTAGTTTTTGATACAAAGTCTTTCACTGAACCTGGAGCCCCTTAATTTAGTGAGGTTGGATAATAAGTTCCAGATATCCATCTCTTCTGGTTTCAATTTATACTACAAAATCATGGTGGTAAGACAATCTCATGCCAGCCAAAAAACAGACGTATTGATCAGTGGAATAGACTTAAGGACCTAGATATAAGTTCATGTAGCAACAGGCTCCTTAATTTTGAGACAGGTGTCAAGAATATATATTGGAGAAAAGACATCTGTAAATGGTGCTGACAAAAAGGGCTGTCTACAATGTCGAATGAAACTTGATCCTTCCCTCTCATTCTGCACCCAAATCCATTTCAAATGTGTAAAAGATCTCAACACTAAATCTTAAAACCCTGAGACTTCTAGAAGAAAGAGTAGAGTGCACACTTCTGGTGAAGACTTTCTGAGTAGGACTCTGGTCTTCCAGGAAACAGAACCAGCAATTAAGAGGAACATTATAAAATGGTAAAGCAATACAGGATACTGCTAGTGTTCTTGATATCTATTAGAACCTGATGGTAAGTCCCTCCTGCTAAAAAGGCCACATATACATTTTGGTCAACAAACAGAGAGAAACAACACCAGTACTGGTCAGAAGTCTTCCTCCCTGCTGGCTAGCTTTCACAGCACTGGAAGGCAGTATGCAGGCTCTGGCATAGAAAAGTCATCAGCAATCTTACCCAGCTATAAACTCTGAAAGCAGAAAGATGACCGCCGCAAGATGTGGGCACAGGCGGCCAGGAAAGCACGTGTGGGGTCACCAACAACTTTCTAATTGGATTCAGGGCCTGTTCCGCAGGACGGAAGTCATGGCTGATACTGGGAAACTGGCCAAGAACCCAGGGTTGGGAAACTAATGGGCATCCAGGGTAAAGCTGTTACTGATAGTATGCCAAACGGACATTGTATCAAACTGCCCTTTAGGCCTGTTTCTCTGCATCCATGGGCTGGGGCAGCACTCAGGCCTCATCAGAGGTGCTCCTTAGTTCAGTGCTGGCAGCTAACACAGAAGCTTACAACTGGCTAAACGGCAGAGAATTAAGTGTCTTCGAAGTGCTTGGCCACAAATGGGACATCCATACAATACCATCTGCTAAGGCTCAGGAGCCACCTCAGAAGAGTAGGTGGAGAGACAGAGGCCCAGAGAATGGAACCAAAACCAGCTTCTGAGCATGACACGTTTACCCTTCGTAGGAACACATAGCAGCTGTTGTTGCCAACACAAGATCAAACCAGCCAACATTCCAACTCCGGGGATGAGAGACTCATGAGCCCAGACCTCTATCTGAAGATTTATGGACAGTTGATGGCTTCTGGGGGAGAGAGAGAGTCAGTTTTCTTTAAGCGTGGCCCCTGGTAGTTTAGTCCCATTTCCATGAGTCTATGGGCAGCACAAAGTACATTGTTCCCATGTACGAAGTTGTTAGGGAATACAAACAATACCATAACTAAAAAATGTATATCACAAACCCTGGACCAACATTTGGAAAGGATAAAAGAAAGAAGTGCAGTGGGTGGGTTGAAGGGAGAGAGGGAACAAAGTCCAAACGCTACTGAAGACTGCAGGAGGCAGAGAGAGTGGAAGAAGATAACAGGAAGCAGGGTAAGGAGGGACTAGGTGGCGGTTTGCAAGTGCCACAGAGAAGGCTGAAAGCCGAAGAGGAATAGGAAGAAGGCAGAAGACCTGTGAAAGTCCTGAGTGTCCCAAACACACTTGAGTCAAAGAGAAACCTCACAAATAATTTTACAAATTACAAATTACAGATTACAACAACAACAACAACACCCATAAAATATTTTGAACTAACATTCAGATGTGTAGAATACATCAAAAACAGAGGTTTGGGGGACATTTATAGCATACTCGAATTTCATTTAAGTAACAAGAAAAACCACAGAGAAATCAAGGCAAGAAGTCATAGCCAGCAAAATCAAAAATCAGAACTTAATATTCCAAATATTTCTTTGAAAATATCAGGCCAATAATTCTCTTAGATTAAGATAATAGAGAAAGGACCCCAAGTTACTAATGTTGGTAGTGATGGATATTGTTGTCTAGGCTCATGCAGGCATCAAAAGGGATTAAAGGCTTGCACAGAACAACTCTATAATCACACATGGGTAGTTAGATAAAAAAGACAGTGTTCTAAACATCACATAAGGAAACACTGATGGTCTGAATGGGGCTTCATCTATTGAAAATCCTGAATTGATAGTAATTTGCCAAAACAGAAACTATCAAGTCCAGTTAAGTTCACTGGTGAATTCTACCAATTGGGACTGGGGGCTACAAGGGTTCATTTCTTACTTCAGTAATTCTTCTCATGCAAGCCAGAAATTCCGGATGCCTAGGAACTAACATAACCGCTCATTGGCTTCGTCTCATTACCAGTGGACTTTGGCTGTGTGGAAATAGGAGTTCAACTCCAGGCCGCAGAACTCCGTGCCTCTTTTTACGTCTTAATTTTGAAACTGGGTCTCACCAGGTTGCCTTGAGAATAGGTCTTGAACATCCCCTGCCTCACTCTCTGAGTAGCTGGGATTCTTTTAAGTTGCATCAGCCCTTCCACAAGCCACATGCTTCTTAAAACTTCAGAGTTTTAACTACGTCTTTCTGCACTTAGCCTTTACCTGACTGACGCTGCTATTCTGTAAAGTTGCTTGAAAAGTTCTCTCCACACGCGCATGGGTCACCAACTCAATGCAAAGAACACTGTAATTATTCCACCTTGCATGCAGTTTCTAGTGACATTCTTCAAATAGATTTTATTTTATAATTACCTACAGGATTTGCATATGACCCAGTCATATGTATAAAGTCTAGCTGGTTTGGGGCAAATACTTTAAACTCTGTTCTCTACAGCTTACTCTCTATTGTTTATAGAGAGTGAGTATATATTTAACTTTTGTAAAAATACATAGTTTACAAATATATATTTATTTTGGCAAATATATAAATAATATTTTACTTATTTCTTGTGTGTATGTTTGTGCATCCATATACCCACAGGCCATGGACCTCGCATGGAGGCCTTGACATATCATGGGGGAGCCAAATAAGTCTTGCCTTCCATTATGGGAATCCCAGGATCAAACACAAGTTGCAAGGCATGGTGGCCATCTCACCAGTCCCTAGTAATGCTTGCCTGTTAGTTTGAAATTATCTGAATTTTAATACAGGAGAACATGCATGTATGTAATTCTGTGGTTAGCGGTAGCCTGTTTCTAGGCTTTCTTTACCCTCCTCACTCAGCTGTGAGCTGCGTGCGCTTTGCTTATGCTCTCAACCCCAGAGTCTGTCTCTACAGTGCCGTTTGCTGATCCATGACCTGGGCACAAACATTCCACTGTTTTCTTTTGTTCTGTGAATAATGGTTCAAGAAAGATGCCCTACTATGTGCATGCTTTAGAACTTCTATTTTCAGAATTTTAGATTTTATAATAAGCATATTTCTGGTTTCTTCAAATGCCTTTTATGCCTCCTGTTTATACCCACTGAAGTTTTTCTTAGTTATAGTAGTATGTGAATTTATAAATAGTTTTTCCAATTGTGAACAACCCACTCATTTCTAGACTTTATCTCTGGTGTAATAATTTTTTCTCTTTCTCAAATGTTTACCTGATAATCTTCAGTTATTTTTTAAAATTTTATACTTTATTATAAATAATCCTGCAAATAAAAATAAGAACCACACAACAAAATTAACCAGGAAAAGTCTTAAAATATAGTTGTTACATTCAGTTCACTTTTCTTTTCTTTGAGGTTTCTACAACCCCACACTCGGTGGTGGAATTGATCTGTGCTTTTCTATTTGGGTTTAGTTTAGAGCAGATTTTGAGAGAAGTGTATTTATGTTTTAGTTTTAGATGTCATCTATCAACCCACCCCTCACGAATGTTAACCCCAGGCCAGACCTCTGCCCTCTTCACCAGATCTGCTGTCCTTTGAACATCCGGCCTGAGACGCATGAGAAACTCTGCACATTCAACTGAGTTCCCGACCTTCTCACACTTCTATAGACAGGTCACGCACAGCCATGTGGAGTCCATCACTCTGTTGTTAAGGCAATAATCATGGATACTGCCCACATCCCACAGGCTCAATCCACATCCGAGTTGTACTTGTGTATAGAATTTGGGGGTAGAACATACTCTATGCCCTAAGCCTGATTTGGTCACTGTTTCTCAGTAAGTCAATTAAAAGAGACAACAGCAAACAGAAATGGGAGATTTATCCTGTGTGGCCACATTTGGAAAAGGGACACGGAGATCCAGGGAAGTCCTTAAGTCTGTCTTTGGGGTCCTGAAATAAGATTAAAGTTTAAGTAGAAGGCAGGGACATATATAGTCAAGCAGTCCCTGTCATGGAGTGGTCCCTCCGGTCACTGACACATTGCTGTCTGGGCTTCAGTGTGACCCTGTAAGACAGTGTAAGTCGTTGGTACTGTGTAAAATCTCTTTCAGGGAGATAAGGACCTTCTGGTTGGGGCCTTTTCCTTCTCTAAGCATGAAATTCCAGGGGAATTTTCCATTTCACGGGTGGGTCCATTGTGTAATAGTCTGCTAGTGAGATCAAGAGGCAAGGCCGTCTCTTTAAACAGCTTTACACTTGCCCAGGGTCACACTCTGGATCCACAGCATCTCAGCTCCGTTGCCTCCTCTCTGGCTAATTTTACTTCTCTCCTTTTCAACAGAGCATCAGACTTGTTCACAGACCAAGAAGCAGGACATCCCTTTTGAAATGCCTTAGGTGAGTGTCCACCCGACATATTTACCCCATGCCCTGGCCTTCTGGGCTCTATAAGATCTGGTCTCTTGTTCTTCAGTCCTGTCCTTGGCTTCCCCACCACTCTCATTAGGTTGATACCTGCCAAATGTGACACCTCCTTTTTCTACCACCCTCAGAGCTCTCCCAAATGCTCCTGTTACTTACTCAGTGGAACACCCATATCTTTCCCACTTTCTGTTTCCAGTCATGTGCACACTACAGATAGCATTGATTGGCTCACTTGGACCCATGAAGCTTTTGATTTATTTTTATGTTCACCGACTCAGGGTTTCTGTTGCTATGATGAGACTCCATGACTAAAAGCAACTTGGGGAGGGAGTTTACTTTATCTTACGCTTCCAGAAACAGTCCATCACTGAGAAATGTCAGGACAGGAACTCAAGGCAGAACCCAGAGGCAAGAACTGAAGCAGAGGCTGTGAAGGAACATTATTTCCTGGCTTGCCTCTCAAGGCTTGTTCACCCTGCTTTCTTATAGCATCCAGGACTGCCTGAGTAGGTGTGGCACTACCCACAGTGGGCTGTGCTATCCCACATTAATCACTAATTAAGAAATACCTCACAGAGTTGCCTATAGGCCAATTTTATGGAGGAACTTTCTCAATCAAGATTATTTCTTCCTAGATATGTCAAGTTTATGTCAAGTTGACAAGAACCAACCAACAGACCCATAATTCAGGAGAGTTTTGAACAGTGGCATTGAGTAAATTTCTGTTAATGCTGTTTCAAGGACCAAGCCACCCTGGTCACTGTCACATGCAGTTACTGCTGGTTTTGCTTTTTCTGTGCATGAGTAAAATTGGTCTATAAAATCTATGTAATTCTTGCTTAACTTTGTTACCTAGGAATTTGAGAAGTAATTCCTCTTTATATTTCTTGAAAATTTTATGTAACATTGTAATGGAAACTAAAACTTCAGTGCTTTAAGTCATATTTCTCTGAGAACGTTTTTAAAAGATGTAAGTTAAGCCTTTATGAGTAGTTGAGTAAATTTCTTTGTAAGCGCAACAAGTTTTTCACGTTTCACTCACACACACGCACACACACACACACACACACACACACACACACACACATGAACTCACATTTAAATTAAAACTAGCTAAAGTTTATCAAGATTGACAACTCAGATTCTGTCTCAACAGTCCCGTTTCAGGTGCTCTGGCCTCCTGTGCTCAGTTGCTGCCACATTGGATGTCACAGACAGGAAGATCCCTCATCCCAGAGTGTTCTGGAGAGCTCTGGTTTATAACAGCACCACCCGGGTACCTCTAGAAGCAGCCCCATTATACCTGTCATATCCCAACATACACAGCTCCATCTTGAAAGGCACTTTTAGCACTGAGTTGGAAACAATATCCACCACCCACCACCTACACTGTCACTACCCACCACCTACACTGTCACCACCCACCACCTACACTGTCACTACCCACCACCTACACTGTCACCACCCACCACCTACACTGTCACCACCCACCACCTACACTGTCACCACCCACCACCTACACTGTCACCACCCACCACCTACACTGTCACCACCCACCACCTACACTGTCACCACCCACCACCTACAGTGTCACCACCCACCACCTACACTGTCACCACCCACCACCTACACTGACACCACCCACCACCTACACTGTCACCACCCACCACCTACACTGTCACCACCCACCACCTACACTGTCACCACCCACCACCTACACTGTCACCACCCCCCACCTACACTGTCACCACCCCCACCTACACTGACACCACCCACCACTGATACCGACACCAACTACCCTGTCCGTCATTGTTCCACTGCCCCTGAAAGAACATTTCACAAAAAAAGAGATGTAACTAACTTGTTCACCACTAAAACCTGGAGTATAAAAGGGTGTGTGGAAAAAGTAGGTACTTGAAAACATAAATTAACTGCATAAAGTAGATTGAACAATAAGGAAATTACCAACGGTGAAACAGGAATTGTAGTTTTTTTTTTTTTTTCAGTTCTATTTTATTGAGCATAGATTGTATACAATATGTTTTGATCAGTGTTTCCCCTCCCCCAACTCCTCACAAGTCCTCCTCACCTACCCAACTCTAGGCCTTTTCTTTTTTTTTTTTTTTTTTTTTTTTTATTAACTTGAGTATTTCTTATATACATTTCGAGTGTTATTCCCTTTCCCGGTTTCCGGGCAAACATCCCCCTCCCCCCTCCCCTTCCTTATGGGTGTTCCCCTCCCAACCCTCCCCCCATTGCCGCCCTCCCCCCATAGACTAGTTCACTGGGGGTTCAGTCTTAGCAGGACCCAGGGCTTCCCCTTCCACTGGTGCTCTTACTAGGATATTCATTGCTACCTATGGGGTCAGAGTCCAGGGTCAGTCCATGTATAGTCTTTAGGTAGTGGCTTAGTCCCTGGAAGCTCTGGTTGCTTGGCATTGTTGTACTTTTGGGGTCTCGAGTCCCTTCAAGCTCTTCCAGTTCTTTCTCTGATTCCTTCAATAGGGGACCTATTCTCAGTTCAGTGGTTTGCTGCTGGCATTCGCCTCTATATTTGCTGTATTCTGGCTGTGTCTCTCAGGAGCGATCTACATCCGGCTCCTGTCGGTGTGCACTTCTTTGCTTCATCCATCTTGTCTAATTGGGTGGCTGTATATGTATGGGCCACATGTGGGGCAGGCTCTGAATGGGTGTTCGTTCAGTCTCTGTTTTAATCTTTGCCTCTCCCTTCCCTGCCAAGGGTATTCTTTTTCCTCATTTAAAGAAGGAGTGAAGCATTCACATTTTGATCATCCGTCTTGAGTTTCGTTTGTTCTAGGGATCTAGGGTAATTCAAGCATTTGGGCTAATAGCCACTTATCAATGAGTGCATACCATGTATGTCTTTCTGTGATTGGGTTAGCTCACTCAGGATGATATTTTCCAGTTCCAACCATTTGCCTACGAATTTCATAAACTCGTTGTTTTTGATAGCTGAGTAATATTCCATTGTGTAGAGGTACCACATTTTCTGTATCCATTCCTCTGTTGAAGGGCATCTGGGTTCTTTCCATTTTCTGGCTATTATAAATAAGGCTGCGATGAACATAGTGGAGCACGTGTCTCTTTTATATGTTGAGGCATCTTTTGGGTATATGCCCAAGAGAGGTATAGCTGGATCCTCAGGCAGTTCAATGTCCAATTTTCTGAGGAACCTCCAGACTGATTTCCAGAATGGTTTTACCAGTCTGCAATCCCACCAACAATGGAGGAGTGTTCCTCTTTCTCCACATCCTCGCCAGCATCTGCTGTCACCTGAGTTTTTGATCTTAGCCAATCGCACTGGTGTGAGGTGAAATCTCAGGGTTGTTTTGATTTGCATTTCCCTTATGACTAAAGATGTTGAACATTTCTTTAGGTGTTTCTCAGCCATTCGGCATTCCTCAGCTGTGAATTCTTTGTTTAGCTCTGAACCCCATTTTTAATAGGGTTATTTGTTTCCCTGCGGTCTAACTTCTTGAGTTCTTTGTATATTTTGGATATAAGGCCTCTATCTGTTGTAGGATTGGTAAAGATCTTTTCCCAATCTGTTGGTTGCCGTTTTGTCCTAACCACAGTGTCCTTTGCCTTACAGAAGCTTTGCAGTTTTATGAGATCCCATTTGTCGATTCTTGATCTTAGAGCATAAGCCATTGGTGTTTTGTTCAGGAAATTTTTTCCAGTGCCCATGTGTTCCAGATGCTTCCCTAGTTTTTCTTCTATTAGTTTGAGTGTGTCTGGTTTGATGTGGAGGTCCTTGATCCACTTGGACTTAAGCTTTGTACAGGGTGATAAGCATGGATCGATCTGCATTCTTCTACATGTTGCCCTCCAGTTGAACCAGCACCATTTGCTGAAAATGCTATCTTTTTTCCATTGGATGGTTTTGGCTCCTTTGTCAAAAATCAAGTGACCATAGGTGTGTGGGTTCATTTCTGGGTCTTCAATTCTATTCCATTGGTCTATCTGTCTGTCTCTGTACCAATACCATGCAGTTTTTATCACTATTGCTCTGTAATATTGCTTGAGTTCAGGGATAGTGATTCCCCCTGAAGTCCTTTTATTGTTGAGGATAGCTTTAGCTATCCTGGGTTTTTTGTTATTCCAGATGAATTTGCAAATTGTTCTGTCTAACTCTTTGAAGAATTGGATTGGTATTTTGATGGGGATTGCATTGAATCTGTAGATTGCTTTTGGTAAAATGGCCATTTTTACTATATTAATCCTGCCAATCCATGAGCATGGGAGATCTTTCCATCTTCTGAGGTCTTCTTCAATTTCTTTCCTCAGTGTCTTGAAGTTCTTATTGTACAGATCTTTTACTTGCTTGGTTAAAGTCACACCGAGGTACTTTATATTATTTGGGTCTATTATGAAGGGTGTCGTTTCCCTAATTTCTTTCTCGGCTTGTTTCTCTTTTGTATAGAGGAAGGCAACTGATTTATTTGAGTTAATTTTATACCCAGCCACTTTGCTGAAGTTGTTTATCAGCTTTAGTAGTTCTCTGGTGGAACTTTTGGGATCACTTAAATATACTATCATGTCATCTGCAAATAGTGATATTTTGACCTCTTCTTTTCCGATCTGTATCCCTTTGATCTCCTTTTGTTGTCTGATTGCTCTGGCTAGAACTTCAAGAACTATATTGAATAAGTAGGGAGAGAGTGGGCAGCCTTGTCTAGTCCCTGATTTTAGTGGGATTGCTTCAAGTTTCTCTCCATTTAGTTTAATGTTAGCAACTGGTTTGCTGTATATGGCTTTTACTATGTTTAGGTATGGGCCTTGAATTCCTATTCTTTCCAGGACTTTTATCATGAAGGGGTGTTGAATTTTGTCAAATGCTTTCTCAGCATCTAATGAAATGATCATGTGGTTCTGTTCTTTCAGTTTGTTTATATAATGGATCACGTTGATGGTTTTCCGTATATTAAACCATCCCTGCATGCCTGGGATGAAGCCTACTTGATCATGATGGATGATTGTTTTGATGTGCTCTTGAATTCGGTTTGCCAGAATTTTATTGAGTATTTTTGCGTCGATATTCATAAGGGAAATTGGTCTGAAGTTCTCTTTCTTTGTTGTGTCTTTGTGTGGTTTAGGTATAAGAGTAATTGTGGCTTCGTAGAAGGAATTCGGTAGGGCTCCATCTGTTTCAATTTTGTGGAATAGTTTGGATAATATTGGTATGAGGTCTTCTATGAAGGTTTGATAGAATTCTGCACTAAACCCGTCTGGACCTGGGCTCTTTTTGGTTGGGAGACCTTTAATGACTGCTTCTATTTCCTTAGGAGTTATGGGGTTGTTTAACTGGTTTATCTGTTCCTGATTTAACTTCGATACCTGGTATCTGTCTAGGAAATTGTCCATTTCCTGAAGATTTTCAAATTTTGTTGAATATAGGTTTTTATAGTAAGATCTGATGATTTTTGAATTTCCTCCGAATCTGTAGTTATGTCTCCCTTTTCATTTCTGATTTTGTTAATTTGGACACACTCTCTGTGTCCTCTCGTTAGTCTGGCTAAGGGTTTATCTATCTTGTTGATTTTCTCAAAGAACCAACTTTTGGTTCTGTTGATTCTTTCTATGGTCCTTTTTGTTTCTACTTGGTTGATTTCAGCTCTGAGTTTGATTATTTCCTGCCTTCTACTCCTCCTGGGTGTATTTGCTTCTTTTTGTTCTAGAGCTTTTAGGTGTGCTGTCAAGCTGCTGACATATGCTCTTTCCTGTTTCTTTCTGCAGGCACTCAGCGCTATGAGTTTTCCTCTTAGCACAGCTTTCATTGTGTCCCATAAGTTTGAGTATGTTGTATCTTCATTTTCATTAAATTCTAAAAAGTTTTTAATTTCTTTCTTTATTTCTTCCTTGACCAGGTTATCATTGAGTAGAGCATTGTTCAATTTCCACGTATATGTGGGCATTCTTCCCTTATTGTTATTGAAGACCAGTTTTAGGCCGTGGTGGTCCGATAGCACCCATGGGATTATTTCTATCTTTCTGTACCTGTTGAGGCCTGTTTTTTGACCAATTATATGGTCAATTTTGGAGAAAATACCATGAGGAGCTGAGAAGAAGGTATATCCTTTTGCTTTAGGATAGAATGTTCTATAAATATCCGTTAAGTCCATTTGGCTCATGACTTCTCTTAGTCTGTCTACATCACTGTTTAATTTCTGTTTCCATGATCTGTCCATTGATGAGAGTGGGGTGTTGAAATCTCCCACTATTATTGTGTGAGGTGCAATGTGTGTTTTGAGCTTTAGTAAGGTTTCTTTTACGTATGTAGGTGCCCTTGTATTTGGGGCATAGATATTTAGGATTGAGAGTTCATCTTGGTTGATTTTTCCTTTGATGAATATGAAGTGTCCTTCCTTATCTTTTTTGATGACTTTTAGTTGGAAATTGATTTTATTTGATATTAGAATGGCTACTCCAGCTTGCTTCTTCTGACCATTTGCTTGGAAAGTTGTTTTCCAGCCTTTCACTCTGAGGTAGTGTCTGTCTTTGTCTCTGAGGTGTGTTTCCTGTAGGCAGCAGAATGCAGGGTCCTCGTTGCGTATCCAGTTTGTTAATCTATGTCTTTTTATTGGGGAGTTGAGGCCATTGATATTGAGAGATATTAAGGAATAGTGATTATTGCTTCCCGTTATATTCATATTTGGATGTGAGGTTATGTTTGTGTGCTTTCATTCTCTTTGTTTTGTTGCCAAGACGATTAGTTTCTTGCTTCTTCTAGGGTATAGCTTGCCTCCTTATGTTGGGCTTTACCATTTATTATCCTTTGTAGTGCTGGATTTGTAGAAAGATATTGTGTAAATTTGGTTTTGTCATGGAATATCTTGGTTTCTCCATCAATGTTAATTGAGAGTTTTGCTGGATACAGTAACCTGGGCTGGCATTTGTGTTCTCTTAGGGTCTGTATGACATCAGTCCAGGATCTTCTGGCCTTCATAGTTTCTGGCGAGAAGTCTGGTGTGATTCTGATAGGTCTCCCTTTATATGTTACTTGACCTTTTTCCCTTACTGCTTTTAATATTCTTTCTTTATTTTGTGCGTTTGGTGTTTTGACAATTATGTGACGGGAGGTGTTTCTTTTCTGGTCCAATCTATTTGGAGTTCTGTAGGCTTCTTGTATGTCTATGGGTATCTCTTTTTTTAGGTTAGGGAAGTTTTCTTCTATGATTTTGTTGAAGATATTTACTGGTCCTTTGAGCTGGGAGTCTTCACTCTCTTCTATACCTATTATCCTTAGGTTTGATCTTCTCATTGAGTCCTGGATTTCCTGTATGTTTTGGACCAGTAGCTTTTTCCGCTTTACATTATCTTTGACAGTTGAGTCAATGATTTCTATGGAATCTTCTGCTCCTGAGATTCTCTCTTCCATCTCTTGTATTCTGTTGGTGAAGCTTGTATCTACAGCTCCTTGTCTCTTCTTTTGGTTTTCTATATCCAGGGTTGTTTCCATGTGTTCTTTCTTGATTGCTTCTATTTCCATTTTTAATTCCTTCAACTGTTTGATTGTGTTTTCCTGGAATTCTTTCAGGGATTTTTGCGATTCCTCTCTGTAGGCTTTTACTTGTTTATTAATGTTTTCCTGTGCTTCCCTAAGTGTGTTCATGTCTTTCTTGAAGTCCTCCAGCATCATGATCAAATATGATTTTGAAACTAGATCTTGCTTTTCTGGTGTGTTTGGATATTCCATGTTTGTTTTGGTGGGAGAATTGGGCTCCGATGATGGCATGTAGTCTTGGTTTCTGTTGCTTGGGTTCCTGCGCTTGCCTCTCGCCATCAGATTATCTCTAGTGTTACTTTGTTCTGCTGTTTCTGACAGTGGCTAGACTGTCCTATAAGCCTGTGTGTCAGGAGTGCTGTAGACCTGTTTTCCTCTCTTTCAGTCAGTTATGGGGACAGAGTGTTCTGCTTTCGGGCGTGTGGTTTTTCCTCTCTACAGGTCTTCAGCTGTTCCTGTGGGCCTGTGTCTTGAGTTCACCAGGCAGCTTTCTTGCAGCAGAAAAGTTGGTCTTACCTGTGGTCCCGAGGCTCAAGTTCGCTCGTGGGGTGCTGCCCACGGGCTCTCTGCAGCGGCAGCAACCAGGAAGACCTGTGCCGCCCCTTCCGGGAGCTTCAGTGCACCAGGGTTCCAGATGGTCTTTGGCTTTTTCCTCTGGCGTCCGAGATGTGTGTGCAGGGAGCAGTCTCTTCTGGTTTCCCAGGCTTGTCCGCCTCTCTGAAGGTCGGAATTGTAGTTTTAAAATAAGAATAAAGTTGTGTATGGTATTATTATGTTCTTTTCATCACTAACCTCCTTCATTTCTTGTTATTCTTTTTCGCCTTGTTTGCTTGCTTTCATTGCTTTGCGATTTTTTTGTTTTTGTTTTTGTTTTATTTTGTTTTGGTTTGGTTTTGAGGGGAGGACTTACTAGTGTCTTACTACTTACTCAGTACTTACACAACTCTCTTACTATGACTAAGCTGGACCTCATTGCCATCTCTAGTCCTGGAATTGCAGACGTACATCACCATGCCCAGAATAATATCTTTTTTGATTCTTCATATTTTCTCTTATGTCTTCTTATTCTCTCATTTCTTTACTTATTAACTAGTTTCATCAGACACTTGTTTTATTGAGTGTTTTTAAAAACAGAATTTTATATTGGTTAATATTGTCTATCGTACATTTTCTTTCTTGGTGTTGTTTTCACTTCAGTTTTTTTCTACAGTCTTTAGAGTTCATCCCACTGATCTTGTGCTAGCTTGTCTTTCGACATTGCTCAATGCTATAAAGCCTTCTCTTTAATATAAACAAAAAGTGTACTTAAGTCTCCTTTGTCTTAATCCCCTCATAGGACATTGTAAGTCTAGTGATATTTCCAATTTTACGAAATTATTAAAATTTCAATGTTTTCTTTGGTCCACAAGGTAACAGGAATGTGAGACTTTTCTTGGGTAAACAAAGTGGGTTTGTTATTAGTTTCCTAATTCTGAAGTACATGAAGCTGCTTTTAATTATCCTGCACCACAGTGAGAAAGCTTTCCCCTCAGAATGTTGCATACTCTTAGGATTTTGTTAGAACTTGGAGAGAGAGAGAGAGAGAGAGAGAGAGAGAGAGAGAGAGAGAGAGAGAATAAACTCAGGAATGTTTGAAAGGAAAGCTATTTTTGAAGCTGTTGGGTAGAACGTTCCTCATGTCCCCCAAAGCCCAGCTGCCTTGAGAGGTATGTATCATGGGTTTTTCGGGTGGGAGCCCATGTCTCTTGAGGCACAATGTGCCTTCAAGTTCCTGAGAGACTGATACACTCCCTCGGGCCATTTTGTTTTTCTCTATTTGTTCCCTTAATAGTCAAGGAAGCAGATAGACTTGACAAGACCGTTGGTCTTAGACATTAACCTTGTGTTTTCCTGAACAGCTTGCAAACTTCATTGTATCCTGGCAATGACAGCCGAATTGATCCTGGCCACTGCCATTATATTCTGTTCCAGATAAAGCTATAAAAAGTCTCATTGCTCTCAATAAAATTGTCACAGCCTCAGACTTGGTGTAGCCCCTCCAACCTGAACCTATTTTCATCCCTTGTGGCCTTATCGAGTGACCTTGACCCCGATAAGTAAATGTGGATGTGTATACTCCATCAATTCCCAAGCTATCATCTAATCCCATGTTGTTTGACCTGAGATACCTGAGTTCCCAAGCTTCCTGTTCTCTGGCCCTGCAGCCAGCCAGTCACCAGCTGTAGAATACTTTTACCGTGACATCTTCAGGTTCTGTCAGTTGGATCCTACTAAACCTTGCTCTCTACTTTTAGACACTCTGTCTGCCATTGACGTGCCTCAGGCTGCTTCTTGAACATTCGTGTGACTCTACACTTCTTTATACTCCCCCTCCCCCTGCTTCTCATCAGTGCAGCAAAATAAGAAGAGGATGTCTATTACTAATTTACACATTGGGGGAAATTAATCCCCCTTCTGTTCAGAAGGGAGCCATTCAGACTACCTCATCCAAAATTATGACTCTGGCTTCCAGAACAATTAATAAACAGAGGAGTGTATTTTCTCATCCTCTGAGGGAAAACAAAGTCATTATCACTTATGATTAATGAAAAGTCACCCACATATTTGATAAGAGCTTTCTTGGAAGTTTTATAGCCTTTCGAAGAACAACACATGGTTTTCAGTGTCTTGTGAAAAATAGAAGTCAAGGCCCTTGTTCTAAAGATATCATGCAAACAGCAACAGAGCATTAACGTTCCCAAGGCTGTATGCCCACGAAGCCCAGCCTATGACCCTGCTATTGTATGTTTTGATTTTATTCCCTGGAGGATGCCAAGAAATGTGAGCTAAATGAAATGCTTAAAATCTAAACAATATTACTCAGAGCTTTGATTCTTTTTCAACAAAGGAGGATAGTTTTTTGGATGGCAGGCACACGATTGTATGACAGTGCTTCCCTGAAGGTTTTTTAAATGTCTCTGTGTCTCAGCCTCCTGCTCTGTAAAGTTGCTATAACAACTGTACCTGTTTCGTGGAGTTCTTGTAGGGATACAATGAATTACTATAGGTGAAGTGCTCAGGACTGTTTTTGGCATGCAGAAAGCTTTGTAAAAGTTTGGGCACATTCTTTCAAAATGTTTCTGATTTTAGTGTTTGATCGTAGTTAAAGTATTTCCATATGTAGCTTTGTTTTATGACAAGACATTGAAGCATGAATCAGAAAAAAAAACCAAGCAAATTACAAAATAACATGGTTCCTACTTTGGGCACTGTGGTTGTTACATAAGCTAAATAAATAAATAAATAAATAAATAAATAAATAAATAAATAAATAGCTAGCATGGGGACCATAGTGGCATGCCTACACAAATTGACTCATTGATGGATCTGAGTATTCCTTCTTTCAAATCACATTGACTTTTGCTTACTTATTTCCAGGGAGTTGGAAAGGCATGTGTAGTGAGGCCATTAGTGGAGCCTGAAAGGTGCAGAAGGTGGAGGGTGGGCATTAGGACTATTGGATGTGCACTGAAGCGTCTGCTTAGGAAGCAGTGGGTTCTCCCCTCTGAACAGAGCTGTGACAGTGACAGTATGCACTGAGGCCATCCTGCTCTGCAACTCTACCCAGTTGATACAATGGCAGATGTCAGATTTCAGCAGAACCAGGGAAGCAGGTTATCTGGCTTACAAGGTTTGTTTCCTGCACTAGAAGACACACATTAGGGCTTGACTCTGTACCAAACATGGAATTGAAATGTCTAGTTTAATCAATGTTACCTTAACATGAGAACTAATTTTGAGACTCTATTAGGAGGCTATCTATGAAATTCTACTTTTTAAAAGATTTACTGTTAATTTTAATTATGCACAGGCAGGTTTGTCTGCATGGGTCTATGTTCAGATGAGTGTGGGTGTCTTCGGAGGCCAGAAGCAGCAGAGGCCCTGGAGCTTGGAGTTACAGTCCATTGTGAGCCACCTAGCATGGGTGCTAAGAAATGAACTCTGGTTCTCTAGAAGATCAACAAGAGCTCTTAGCAGCTGCACCATTTCTCCAGCACCCACGGTATTCTGCATTTTGCTCATAGAATGTAAGCCTGTGATAATAATTTGTGTCATCAGAGGCTACCCACTGTGGCTTTGGAATTTAATCCCAGTACACCACAGGCTGAAACACAAGAATCAAACTTTCAAGGCCAGCTTGAAAGGCATAGTGGTATCCTGTCTTAAGCTCCCAATACCTCCAAAGAATGAGGCTATAGTTCGATATATACTGAATATATATATTACTGAATAATGGGTGAGTTGTTTTGTGTTTTTTTCCCCACTAGATACCAACTATTTGATTCTAATTATGCACTGAGCATTTCTCCTAAAGAAATTAATTTGTGCAAGCAAGAGAGGAAGGAACCCAATTTTCTTGTCAGTGATAGATGGTTTCTGCTGTGGGCTTGTACCCTAGCTCTCAACTCCCCCAGAGTTCCCACACTGGCTTTAAACTCTATTAGTTCAGTTTTCTGTGGACAATTTGAAATGAGCCTGCAGTCAGCTTTTGGAATGGTTTCCAGCCCAATTCATTTTGATTGGTCGTGGTGGAGTTTGGTCATATGTTGCTCTGGGAATCAGGCAACATTCACACACCCCCCAACCCCAAACCACCCCCATCAGGCAGACCAAGACTATGTGTGAAAATTCAGGTACTTGGGATACAGGCGATTCTGTGTATCAACGTCTGAGATCATGTGGTAAATTTCTTGTCTGAATAGCTGAGGTCAAGTCCATTGGAGTGGGGTCACAAGAGCTCTGCAGAAAAACCTCCAATACCCAGCCCTTGTGGGTGATGGGATTTATACTTCTTGGAAGTCACAATTAGTTGGCGATTGCTGCTGTTTCTGATCAGATCAATTTGGACAGTAGTTAGGAAAAATCCATTTGAGAGTGGCTTCATCGCAGTCCTGCCAAATGCCTATGGGATTTAATAGCTGCACAAATATCTGTCTACATACATGAGATAAGCTCCCTATATACATTAGAGTATGCACCCCGTTTTCAATTATCTTTGACAGAACCATGGCATAACCAGCACAAGTTATTTATGTTTGTACTTAGGTCATAACAGGCAGGCAAACTTCTGTGCTCATGAGAAGACAAGCGACTGGGAGACAGTCTCAGTCTCTCTCTCTCTCTCTCTCTCTCTCTCTCTCTCTCTCTCTCTCTCTCTCAGCGCTTCCTGGCTTTGTGATCAAAATTGTTCTTTGTCACCTGTAAAATAATGATAGCACATTTCATATGGTGCCTTGTGGGTGGAAAGTCACCAAGAAGACAATTTTAATTTCAATGAAACCTAATTTATCATATTTCCCTCATGGCGGTTTGCGCTTTTCTGTTTTGTTAAGGACTTTTTCCTCACAGTATGGGATCACAGAGGTTTTTTGTGTATTTTTCTGGAATTTTGCATGTTTAGGTTTTATCTTTAAGCCAACAAATTGCCACTGATTTCTCCATGTGTTCCAAGGAATCGTGAGTTTGCTTTGTTTCAGGAGGTTGCTATCCTAACATTGATTTGTTGACACTGCTTTAATTTCTCAGTTAATTATCCTAACTTGGTGGAAAGTCAATGGGCGGTTTCTGGGCCCTATTGTCTATGTGTACATCTAAATCCATGCTGTCAAGATAGCTGCAGTATTAAAGTGTTCAGATTGTCCAGCATGAGTCATCGACTTGGCTTTTCACAAGTCATTGTTAGGAAGAAGAAAAGACAAGCCACAGATGAGGAGATAACATTTGCAGAGCGCACATACATCATTTCTTTGCATCTTCCCCTGACTACTTCTGTCAGCCTCAGAACAATGGCCTTAATCTTTGGCACAGTGACTGGGAGTCTAAGGCTCTTGTATCATCATCACCATTCGAAAAGTATTGTTTTGCTTCTTCAGACAACCAGGCTAAAGGTCTGATCATTTTAATGATGACGGTGGATGGATTATGTGTGTTCATCTTCACAAATTAATTTGAAAGTATCCCGTCCACATGCAGTTCTTGCTAGAAATGTCATCTCCCATCCTTCTCGTCTGTTTCATGTGTGTTTCTGATTCTTAGCTCATACAGTTTTTAAGGCCTTTTGAGAAAACAATCTTTAGTAATATAAACTTTCTCTACTGCCCACATTCTCCATACTAATATTTTCTAAACACTTTCTGATGCTCACCCTGGCTTCTTTCACCACCATCTCAGCTTGCTTTCTGTTGCTATGAGAAAGCACTGTTACAGAACGACATGATGGAAATCAGGGCAGGAACGCAAGGAAGGAACTGAAGCAGAGGCCATGAAGAATTGATACTTACCTGCTTACCAATGACTTTCCCATTCTGTTTTCTAACCCACAAGCCCACACCAACTGCCCACATCAACCGCTCACACCAACCACCCACACAGTGGTGGTACCCAGTGAGCTAGGCCCTCGCACACTAGTCATCAGTCAACCAATGCTCTATAGACAATCTGATAGAGGAACTTTCTCAACCGAGGTTCCTCTGCCCAGGTATCTCTAGGAAAAACCAGCCAAGGCAACACCCATTCTTAAGATATGCTTACCTTTTTTTCAAATGCATGGATTCTTTGTGGTTGATCTCTTTTTTGCCATTTCTATCTAAACTAATTACATAGTACATGCACTGTATAGGATATCAAATCTTTCAATTTATTTTTAGAAGTTTCTCAATAGTCTACCATATAATTAACTTCTAAATTCACATGTTTTTTAAAAATTGTTTAACTCCTCCCTTTGTAAATCCAATAGATCTTTTAGATTATAGGTGAATCAGTGTTGGTTTAATCATGTATAAATTATATGCATTTCAATTTATATATCAATGTTCGTTGTTGCTGTCAGTCAGGGAGTAAGAATCCCTACAATGAAGTATTGTTTTACATCTATTCCATAAATAATTATTTTAAAAGACAGAGCAGTCTACAATTCCACAGAATCTTTTCTTTATTATAAACTTGAGAAGCCATTTTCCACTATTGTAATAAGATAGAAATTTAAAAAGTACTGTACGATACTCTTAAAACAGAAAAAGATTTAATTTGGCTCAATGATTGGAGATTTCAGTTCTAGGTCATTTGGTCACATTGGCTTGTGGTTTGTATTGGGGCAAAATATTATTGGGTAGGAGAGTCCATGGTTGAGGGGCCTGCCCATCTCATGGATGCTGGAAACCAAAGAAAGAACACAAGGCAATCGGTCATCCCTCAGTCTTCCTTATGACACGAAGTCTTTCTCTAGGCTCCACTCCACAAAGGCTCTACCATTGCTCAGTTGTGCTGTGGGTGGAGGACAAGTCTCCCTGCATGGGCTTTCTACTGTATTTGAGATGCAAACAGTAATACTCACTTGACTGGTATAATTAAATATTCATGTGTCCTTTTACCCCCAATTTCACCTTTTGTGTATCTGTAGGCATTTTCCCCCACACTGGAAAGTTTGTAACAGTGCTGTTCACAGAGATTCTGAAGAATTCCACATGGTTATCGACAGACGAGCACACAAATAAACTCTAGTGTTTACATAATGAAATCCGAACGGACAGAAGAGATGTGTTACCATGAGCCAAAGTAATATTTAATTTTTATAATTAAATATAATAGTAAGCCTGGGAGATTATATGCAACATCATACCACTTAAGTTCAAAAATGTAAATTCACAATAAGGCTTTTAAAAAGCTCATAGAGATTTCACAAAACCACAGTTGGCAATCCTTATTGACACGATCCATCTCAGGGGCCATAACTACCTGACGGAATCTTGGAAACCGATGGAACTCTTATATTGCTTGTATCATATGGCCGCTTCTGGTTTACTATGGGTTTTGCAACTGCTTCCCCTTGGGATAGTGAGGGAAGGATGGCTGTAAAGGAAGTGACATCACACATTGCCCAAGCAATGGGAGAGTGAGGTGTCCAGGGACCCAGAGCTCTGCTTCCTGCTGGCAGGGACTCCCCTCCCCTGGGAGGGGTGCACACATCGAGGCTTTTGCTTGCTGCTCCTGTGCTTACATATATCACTAACTGACTGTTTTCTTCTTGTTACTTTATCTCCATCTCCACTTTAAATGTCGTCCTCTGAGGTACTTAGAAAGTATTTACATTCTGGGTGAGGCATTCCCACTGTGTACAGAGATCTCAGAAGCTTCCAAGTAAAAGAATGCTTGTTGAGAAAACTGGTCTTCAGTGAAAGGGGAAGCCCTTGGTCCTGCCAAGACTGAACCCCCAGTGAACATGATTGTTGGGGGGAAGGTGGAAACGGGGGGGGGATGGGGAGGGGAAGCCCAGCTAGAAGGGGAGGGGGAGGGGTTAGGGGGATGTTGGCCCGGAAACTGGGAAGGGGAATAACAATTGAAATGTAAATAAGAAATACTCAAGTTAATAAAGAAAACAAAAAGAGAAAACTAGTCTTGAAGTCACAGATATGTATTAGGCATCGAGATTGTCACTCCTCTGTGACGCGATCAATGCCAAGGTGATCTAGGGATTTTAAACATGTCTGTAACCTGTGATGTTCTCAAAATATGTAAAGCAAAAAGGTATAGAGTTCAGGGGATAGAAAATATCATCCACATAGCACTAACTTCAAAATCGTTCTCTTGATTATCATCATAACAAGGAAATAAAAATATTTCAAAAAGTATTGAAGCTAAAACCAACTCAGTTGGATTTGTATGCAATATTTGAGAATATACACATCCTCAAGCATCCAAGAAGTATGACAGAATATGGTTTGGCCCCGTCTCATCATTCTAGTCCCAATAAACTCAACAATACAAGTATTGGGGAACTCATGTTTATTGACCATAATTAAGTTAGAGCCAAGATCAAATATCCAAACGTAGGGACTTTGCACACCTTGAAATTAAAAAGTTCTAACAGCAGAATTTTAGTTATAAATTGTAGCAGAATTGGAGAATTCCTAGACTATATGACAATATATACTGCATGCCAGCCCTTAGAGATGTGATAAGAATTATTTTAGGAAAAATTTATGCCCTTGAATAGGTGCCAAAGTAAATGTTGATTTCCTGTGTGTCTTGGAATAAGTTCTCTGATAGACACCTAGCCAGAAACAGAAGCAGACACAGAATATGAAAATATGTACTTCTAAAGGAGGGCCCTGGACAACAGAGCTCAAACACCCCACCCCAGAAGACCAGGGCTTCTAGGACACGAGCATGACTTTGTAGGTTATCAGCACGGAGAGGACTTGCTCCCACTCTCTGTCAGAAGCAGTTCTACATCAACTCAGGCCTCAGCATCTCAACTCTCCACCCAGGGTTGTGTGCTTTAATATAATAGTCATAGGTCATCCTCAGACCTCCCAGCACCCTGATATGACCCTAAGTTAGCCCAGTAACTACATTTAGTAGGCCTCAGCATGAAGCTGAGAGTTGGGGAGTCCCAGCTTTCCTCTTGGCCCACTGGTTTCTTTCATATATTAATTTCAGAGCCTTTATAAAGGGTCTCTCATTTTCTGTTTATTCTCTTGTCTTTGGGGACCCCTCTCAGCTCATTTCTGGGTCAAGTGTACCTTTGGTACCAAAACAATATTGAAACAAGAAAAGTTGTAGCTCTGTTTGTCTTATGCTGATTTGAAAAAAATAGCAAATTGGGCCAAATCTTACAGAAAAAAAGGCAATCAAGAATGACCCAACTTTGCATTATGTGTATAAATCACACACACACACACACACACACACACACACACACACACACACACATACATATAAACTTAAATATTTTAGATGTTAAGATCTACACTAATGGATTTAATTAATACTATGTAATAATTTTAATGAATAGGGGAAATTCTAATACAACATTACACATTTTTGTTTTGATTTCCTTCTCTTCCTACTTTTGTTGTTGTTTAGAAACAAGGTCACTCTGTAACCCAGCTGACATTGAACTCCTAATCCCCCTGTTTCAGTCTCTCCAATGCTAAGATTTTAGGTCTATGGCTCCATGCCCAGCCAGGTCAATATATATTCTTTTTCTCTTCTTCTTCCTTCCTTCTTCCTTCCTTCCTCTCTTCTCTCTTTCCTTCTTTTTTGTTTTCTCTCTGTGTCTCTCTTTCCCTCTGTTTCTCTCTGTCTCTCTGTCTTTTTCTGACTCTGTTTATCTGTCTGTCTATCTGTCTGTCTATCTGTCTCTCTTTCTGTCTCTTTCTCTCTGTCTCTGTCTCTCTCTCTGTCTCTCTGTCTCTTTCTCTCTGTCTCTGTCTGTCTGTCTGTCTGTCTCTCTCTCTCTCTCTCTCTGTGTGTGTGTGTGTGTGTGTGTGTGTGTGTGTGTGTGTGTGTGTGTGTGTATAGAGGTCAGGGGTCAATCTCAGGGATTTTCCTCAGAAGCCACTCACCATGTATTTTCTTGCTCTGATCTGGCCTTCACCTATTAGACTATCCCAGCTGGCCAGAGGGTACCAGGAACAGCCCATCTCTGCCTCGCTGGTGCTTACATTAAAGGCACTGAACTGAGGTTGGGGATTTAGCTCAGTGGTAGAGCGTTTGCCTAGCAAGCGCAAGGCCCTGGGTTCGGTCCCCAGCTTCAAAAATAAATAAATAAATAAATAAATAAATAAATAAATAAATAAATAAATAAAGGCACTGAACTACCATACGCAGCTTTGTGATGGAGACTAAATTCAGGTCTTCATGGTTGCACATCACACAGTTTATGAACTGAGTCATCTTCCTAGCCCCTCAATATGCTTTCTTAATTACGAACTTAAAGTATGAGCCCGTAATGCTTTTATAATGGGATAAAGGCCATCTCGGAATTAGCAAGTGCCAAAGCTAATAAGGAAATGGTGAACATCTTCACATTATTCCTGCCTGACAATGCACTGTGTCCTCTCAATAATATTATAACCAATTAAAAGGAAAATGACTAAGGAGGAAATAAATCATGAATTATCTTCAGATGAGGTGATCCTGACAAGAGACAAAGGAAAGTTATAGAAAATATAAATTAGAAACACTACACAAACTCATTTATATTCACTATATTAGTATATTACATTAAATATATGCATATATTTTATCTAGTTAGAAATCTATTTATCTTCACACACACACACACACACACACACAAATAGACAGGATAGAAGAGGGCTTCGATGGCCTGGCCCACACCCTTCCCATGCCCAGGTTCTCCAGGCCCTGTGTTTACTCCGTCTACACTCTCCCTGGTTTCCCAAGCTCTCAGGTCCCTGTCCTGACGTGTTTGCCTCACTTTTCAGAAGGATCTGACTCCTGCAGGCACAGCGTGATCTGATGATGCTCCTTCTAAAGCAGTGACTGGCAAGATGACTTCCCCATCCCTAGGCAGGAGGCTCCTCCCAGCCCCTAGGCAGGGGCCATGGCTTGACCTTGCCTTTCAAAGGTTCCAAAATGATCCGGTGCCTCTGGAGGAGCTACGACCTCCATTGTGTCACATACAGAAACTGATGAAAACTGACGCCCTTGCATTGGTCCAATTCTTCTTTCACTCTTGATTCATTCTGTCAATCATTCAATATGTGCTGAATTTTTATATAAGCTTTGCCCAAATCTGACAAATAGAAGGATCCCCCAAGAACTCTCTGAGAGTGGACCAGTCTTCAAAATCCTGCCTGTGCTAAACTCGCTAAAACCATGTGGTTTTGTGACTCCTGGGAAAAAGCGCTCTCTCTCTCTCTCTCTCTCTCTCTCTCTCTCTCTCTCTCTCCCTCTCCCTCTCCCTCTCCCTCTCCCTCTCCCTCTCTCTCTCTCTCTCTCTCTCTCTCTCTCTCTCTCTCTCTCTCTCTTTCCCCCTTCCTCCCTCCCTTTCTCCCTCTCTTCCTCTTTCTGCATTACAGAGGAGACACAGAGCCCTCATGCCCCTCATCTGGTCTGACAACTAGTGAACTGAGGGCCTGGAGGGCCAGGTCTCCTGATGCTTGGGTATCTTTTGATGCTTTTCTGAGGAATTTGTGTGCTTGTGAGAGAGGTCTGGGTTTAATAAAAGCCTGTACAAGAGCCAGACAATCAAAATGTTAGGAGCCCACAAATATGTGGCCTGGCTTCTAAAGTTTTCCCCTGCTTTTCATGTCATCAAGGATTGAGACATTAGAATGTCCATGCTGAATATAAGAGAAAGCCATGGTTCAGAGGGTCAAGCCCTGGGTGAGGCATCCAACCTCGATGGTTCCCCAAAAGTGTCTCAGAGATCCTAAGTTCCCCTGATATATTCCTGCGTAATAGACCATTCCAGGATGTGAGCAGGTACAGGTATTCAGCGACTCATCCTTTAAATCTCAAGTATGTTTGAGGAACATGGTCCACGCCCACTCACTAACTAAAGCTAAGACCTAGACTTTGTGTGTAGGGAACCACCTTTCCATTCCGGAGTCTTCCTTGGTGTCTGATATCTGTATCTTCAACAGGTAAGTCAATTGTCAGCCTTTCTGAAGCTACCTTCCAAGCCTCCAGGTCTTTTCTAATACCTTATCTGTCTTTTTCCTTTCCTTTTTCTTTCTCCTTTCTCCTTTTCTTTTCCTTTTCCTTTCCCTTCCCCCTTTCCTTTCCTTTCCTTTCCTTTCCTTTCCTTTCCTTCCTTCCCTCCCCTCCCTCCCTCCCTCCCTTCTTTCCTTCCTTCCTTCCTTCCTTCCTTCCTTCCTTCCTTCCTTCCTTTCTTTTTGTATTTCCCTTTGCCCTCCCACCCCTCATCCTTAAAGAAACAACCACCTCCTTTTAGTAAGATGCAGGACATTCGCTCACTCCAGCTCTCAGGCTGAGGCAAATGAGAGACTCATTTGTGAGCCAGAAGATCACAAGTGAGGAGTCCAGGATGGGTGGGGCGGTCCAGTTCAGGATAACTTGCAAACACACTGGTGTCTGCATGCAATCCTTTGGAGAGAAAGCAAATCTGAGGATTTGGGTAAGGCTTTCTGTTTGGTGTGCTGTGAACAAGCCGTGCTATCTCCTCCAGATAAATAAAGAGCTGGATGCTTTCGTGGTTTGGCTGGAGAGTAAACATTTCTTGAGCAGAAACACCAGATGCCACAATGCTGCTGCTCACTTTCTCTCTCTCGTTCCCCTCCCCCTCCTTCTGCCTTCATTTCCTTTTCTTCTACATTAAGAAGCAGTAACAAGGAGTCAGGATTGGGGGTCACACACCCCAGACCCCTCTTCACCTCCATTCTCCCTGAATTCTTCAAAGACCAGAGAAAAACCACCATTTTTAACTCCTAGCTCTGCATCTTGCTTCTTGTAGTTTTGGAATGGAACTCCAAGCCTAAGCTCTTCATGTGCTAAATGAAGATGGATTCTACTTCTGTGGCCACAGGTGCCTGTTGGATAATGCAAGAGATGTGTGTAGCATTTTAATGGACTAGTATAATTCATTCAAAGACTTTTCTGAAATTCACCGAATTAAAGCAAGTTGCAAAATGCATTTTCCAAAGGGCCAACTGTGACAGCTTCAGCTAGTTTAAACCTGCGTGTGAGTGCCAGCCTCCCTGGTCTTGGCTCCTGGCAGCATCGGTGTGTCCCTGGCATATCTCTGAGATCAGGGCACAGAGGAGATTTCAGATCCTGATGGAGGCAGGGAGTCCCGCCAAAGCCGTCTGATCCGAGAAATAAGAGGCCACAGATGGAGAAATCTGGTTTTAATATTTTGAGCTAAGAAGTTTTAGAAAATAAATTTTTGCTGGTTTTTTTTAATGTTATGCCTGAAGGAAAAATAATAATAAAACAAGAAGAGGGAAGGTAATCTGCCAAACACCATTCTCCGCCATTCTTCCCGCTTCTATTCCTAGAAACCAAAAAATTGAAAACTGCAGGGAACAAGTGGGCAGGGGGCCATGCTCTCTCACTTTGCAGCTTGCTCATCGTGTGACAGTAAGCTTCCTTCACTGAGGAGAAGCCACGCTCACTGCTAACTTTAGACAATGAGCACAGATAATGGGCGATGTTTACCCAGGGCTTACTGCGTGCAGGCAGCAGGCCAGACACCTGGTCAGAACGATTCCAGTCGGCCTTTGAAACAAATCGACCTAGAGTGGGGGCCCTGGATGAGGCTTACATGGGAGAGGCAGGATGTGGATGAGTGTCTCATTTCTGCACACAAACTATTGACTACGACACCATCATTCTCATTCAGAAATTATCAAACAAGGGCAAATCCAAAATTCAAGGTTTCCAAACCTTCATCGCTGAACTACAGTGCACATCTCGCTTCATGGGAAAAACCTCGTTTGCTATTCCCACCACTGATCAGGACCACACAACCCTCCCATTC
This sequence comes from Rattus norvegicus, assembly GCF_021556685.1. Classification (NCBI taxonomy): domain Eukaryota; kingdom Metazoa; phylum Chordata; class Mammalia; order Rodentia; family Muridae; genus Rattus; species Rattus norvegicus. The sequence continues at coordinate 152,264,463 of NC_141537.1, read as the reverse complement.
TCCACAGCCCTCACAGCAGCACCTGCTTCTGTGGCCCTGGGCTTCTCATAGAAAGCACAGCGTTTCTGTTCATCATCCATGCCGATGAGTTTCTGACAGCTGGAGGGTGGGAAGGAGATACTTAGCATCATTTTGAGGTAGCATATTGACCAGGAGGCTCCACGAGCAAGAGCTGCTGTTGCCATTTTAGCGTAGCTGACACCCACTGGCTTTGTCCTTGAGAACACTGACCGGTGCAGATGCCGAGTGAAGTCCATCGCCTCCCCTGTGTCATTGGCTATGTGTGCTCCCTGTGTCATGTTTTACATTTAGATGCTTTGCTTTCTCACTATCGTGTTTTTAAAGGCACCCTTGAACTCAAAGCAACTGTGAGTACCTCCACAGAGCTCCTCAAAAATTAGGCCTGCCAATACCCCTCCACAGAACCGTGTGGCCTTAGACATTTATGTGCAGATTTATATACAGATGATAGTTGATGGTGGTGGGAGACATTTTCTTGAGCAGTGTAGCCACTGGTAAGATGCACATACTCCTGTCAACAGGCTTAGTGGAACCCACTGATGCTCTATGATACACATTTTATAAATAGTTTCGCCCAGTATGTGGCTCTCCCACAGGGCTGAGTATTTTGGTTGTAGTGAGTTTCAATCTAGGTTGTCGTGCATAGACCATTCTTTTGTTATCTGGTGTATTAGGTCTGAAAACTTGCCACAAAATTCCCATGAAATGGCTAGAAGAAAAGGGAGTATGCCTCAACTCATAGGTAGAAACAAGGACTTCCTGAACAGGAATCTGGGTGCATAGACCCACAACTGACATATTGGGGCTCACAAAGTTAAACGCTTCCCGGAAGCAAAGGAGACTGACAACGAAGTGAGCAGGCAGCTCACAAATTGAAAGGAAATCTTTGCCAGCCAGAGCAGTAACAGATTAGTGTTGTGAGTATATAAAGCACTAAATATTGATAGAACAAACAACCTGATTAAAAACAGACTAGAGAACTAAACAATGAGTTCTGAGAACAAGAAATATAAATGACTAGTACACATGAAAATGTGCGCAACATTAGGTTATATTTAGGAATATATACATATTTAAGTGTATATATATGCATGCAATAACAATTAGTACAAATTAAAATTAAAAAGATGCCATGAATTTGAAAGAGCATGGGGAGGGGTGTGTGGGAAATTCTGGAGGGAGAATTGTGGTAATTAAATTATAAGCATTCGGCATCTTTAGCTGGCAGAAAAATGCAGATTAAAACTAAGATTCCATCTCATCCCAGCCAGAATGACCACCACGATCACGCATATCAATAACAACAAACGCTGGCACGGGTGTGAGAGAAAGGGAAACTCTTACACACTGCTGGGGCAAGCATCAACTCCTGTGAATGTTTCTTTGGAAATGAGCCTGGAGATTTCTCAAACCACTAGAAATGGAGCTGCTATATGACCCATTGGGACCACTGCTGTCTTATACACCGAGGGCTTTGTATCCTGCTACAGAGACAGCTGTACATCCACATCCACTGCTGTTTAGACACAGTAGGAAGTGGAATCAACTTACATTCCCATCAAGGGATGAACGGACCAGGAAAATGTGGTACCTATCCATAGTGGAATACTACTCGGCTGTAACGAAAAATGAAACCACAAAACTTACAGGCAAATGGATGTAACTGGAAAATATTCTGCAGAGTGAAGTCACCAATGCCAAGAAAGACAAATTTCACATGTTCTCTCTCCTTTTTGGCTTCTAGCTTCAAATCTACCATTTTGTGTGTTTAATCTGGAATACTGTGGAGGCTGAGTGGAAACTGGAAACTAGATATGGGAAGAATATAGTAATGGAAGAGAGATGGTAATATTCAGGTAAAATGAAAATGGGTGGGGAGAGTACTGGGAATAGAAAAGTTCACAGTTGGAAGAGGGTGGGAGTCAGGAGATGAGGTGGGGGGCAGGAGTCTTAACCAAAATGGAAGCTTCATAAAAAGTTATATTGAAACATGATCTTCAAACCCAGGAAAAATTAGCTAGAGGGGATACAATACAAGTGGCCTAATACAAGATGGGGAAGGAGTTCTCAGCCTTAAAATCTGAAATGAGGGCAGTGGAATACGAAGAGGAGAGGGGTAGAGGTGGCCTAGCATTGGTGAGGAGGCCCCAAATACCGGCCATTACCAATTCTTCTGGATGCTCCCCTAAACTAGATAGTCATCCCTGATGCTGACAACGCCACTCACTTTGGATGTAGGACATAGAGAAATGAACCTTGACCTGCATAAGAAATGCTCTCCCTACTGGCTAGCTTACTAAGTGCCAGAAGGTTTTATGTAAGCTGCGGGTGGTAGTGGAGGGGGACATTAGTGTTTGTACCCAGCACCCTCCTGTGCATGCTGCAGTACTGACCTGCCTTGCTACACAGCTCACTGGTACAATAGTTGCATGGTGGTTGTGGGGGAAAATCAGTCTCTTTCTGATTGTATATAAAGAACTTCCCCACAGGAGGAACCTCATGCCTAGTCCTGTTTACCTGCTCAAAAGAGCATGTGAAGAGAGATCATGGGCCCTTGTGGAAGGAGAGGATGTCCTGTTGTGTTAAAAGGTTTGCTGTCAAACTGCCTGTTAAATACTTGTGTTTGCAGTCGTAGATGTGTGCTGCTCACGTTACTCAGAGCAGTTCTGGTAATGGTTAGCACAGACTCATAGCTAACAGGTAAAAAGCTCGCTATATGTAACTGTGAATGCTCAGCTGTGCGAGGGTCATCAACACTGACCTCTCCACCTTGTACTTTCATTTGTGTGTGTGTGTGTGTGTGTGTGTGTGTGTATGTTCCAGTGAATTTCCTTAAGCCTGTTTACAGGGCTTCATGTACCTTACCAACTGCTACACTGCTGAAGAGAATGTCTCCCAATGTTATCAACTATTATCTGTATATTTGTCTACATATAAATGTTTAGGGCCTCATAAGCCCTTCCTGAGTCCATGACAGGGTGTTGACAGGCCTAATCTTGAGGTTCTCTTATGGAGGAACTCACGGTCACAGAGGTCAAGCTTGCCTGGATGTCAGCACCCCCAGTGTCCCTGCCCCCATTTCCTCTAGTTCTTATGTTCCTTGCACCCCATTTCCATGTTTCCCAGCACCTGGAAGGGATGATTACATGTCCACCATGGCTGTCCACTCAGCAGTTTGTGCAGTGACCAGTCACAAATCTGCACAGATACCTTTAACCACTGCTAGTAGAAAGCTCTCGGAATAAAGTCAGCAGTAGCACCATCCTTTGGATATAAACACAGTTATTTGAAAGCAATTTGAGAAGCACTTCATGGCTACTTAGTGCAGAAACAGCAGTAGATTTCACCCTTCCCCCAGGGCCTGTAATCTTCCTACTCATGGGCTTCTGTCCAGATTTATTCTCTCCTCTGAAGTGACATCAAATAGAACCAGGAGGCAGTAGGTTATCTCTACAACAGATTTGTCAGTTGTATCTGTGGGTTCCTCTTACCCAGACAGTCAGCATCGTTGCACTCAGTGTCCACGGCGGAGTAAGACTGTTGATGGCCGTTATCCCCGAGCAGCTTGCAGACCGCCTTCCAGCACTGTGATCAGTGGGGAGGAAACTTCCGGTCCAGTTGAAGTCTGACTTCACTTTGCCCAGAACCACAGCATGTGATACCATCAGCTCAAGGGACATACTAGTTCCAATGGGCAACTGCCAGCAATTACCTTTATCCTTTAGCTTTAAGTTCTTTTACCAACCATTAACACTCAAATATTCTTATTTACACATTGCTTTGTTCACCATAGCAACATAACAGGTACCAAAACTACACTTGGAGTTTGTCTAGTGTGATGATAAACTCCTTGGCCTTAAGCAACTTATGAAGTAAAGGTTTATTTGGCTCACATAATCTGGGTGATAGTCCACCAAGGAAAGCCAAGGCAGGAACCTGGAGGCAGGAACTGAAATGGAACTGTGGAAGGGTGCTGTATACTGACATGGCTTGCTCAGCCTGTTTTCTTTTATAACCCAGGATTATCTGAGAGAGAGAGAGAGAGAGCGCATCATCAGCTTATAGGTCAATCTGAGCTGGGGACTTGTTCTAACTTATTTTCTGTGCATAGAACATGAAACTTAAGTCTAGGTAATTTGTACTGAAAGTAAATTTATTGCAATTTTGGAAACCGAGCAAAACACTGGTGAAACTGGTGAAGGTCTCCTTCCTATATTGTAACAGTGGCAGAGGACATCACTTGTAAGACTGAGCAAACACCCTAGCTCAGGTCTTTTCCTATATCCACTTATAGCACTAATCCCTCCTGGAGACCCCAATCTGAGAACCTCATCCAGCAACATCTCTTGCTTCTCGAGATCTCACTTCTTTTTTTTTATTACTTTTTTTTATTAACTTAAGTATTTCTTATTTATATTTCGAGTGATATTCCATTTCCCGGTTGATCTCACTTCTGAATACCACATTGTGATTTTGAGGATTAAGTCTCCACCTAGTGCTAGCAAGGACAGGGAGAAAAGGAAACACTTTACAACTGCCGAACACCCACCAGGTGCTGCTAACAACAGATCTATCCTGTAGTTCTGGAAAAGATGTCATGGGGACTTGGTGACTGTAGACATAATGGAAACTACTGTAGAACTCAGAGAAGAGACAAAATGATGTGGCTCAAGTCCTAGTGTGGTAGAGACAAAACGTAGGTCAGGTGATCAGATAGACCTTGTGATTATGATGAGTGCACTAAAGAGGGCTTTCCTGGTATGAGACCAGTAAGGCCATAGCAAGAGTATCCCCAAAGGCTCTTCTGAGGAGTGCCACTTGCACTGAGCTGAAGCAGCATGTTGGACAAAGGAGAGGGAGGCTAGTAAGTGGCAGAGAGTTCTGTGCCCAAGCAGAGCAGGGCTTCCTTCTGGGTCTCCTGCCAACACAGCTTAAAGTGGACAGAGGACTCCACCATCATGTCCTTCCCAGTAATCACACTCTTTAGCTTCCTGTCCAGCCCTTCCTGTGGCCATGGTAACAAGATCCAAGAGACAGCACTTGCTTCAGCTTCTTCACCACGCTTACTCCCTCCTCACATCTTTCACATCTTTATTGGGTTGTGTAATAACTTTTTATTTTTATTTTTTGAAATTACAACACAACAGATCATTCCTCCTCTCTTTCCTCACCCTCATCTTGCTCATTCTAAAATTCATAGCCTCCTTTTCTTTCTTTGATTGTTTACACACAGAGACACACACATAGACACTCACACAGAGACACACACTACTAAATACATACATACAACCTGTCTAGTCCATGTAATGTAATCTTTGTGTATATGATCTCAGGGCTTACCAATTGGGATCTCCTCCCTGGGAGAACACACACACACACACACACACACACATACACACACACACACACACACACTCACATGCACACTAGCAAGTGCACTTGATACATCAGCTTCAAATCTAACTTATTACTTGAGGAATATTGAACTAGGGGCACAAAGCCACTTTGGGTTCTCACAGAAGCTGGAAGTCTCTCTTCATGGCTGCAGGCTGGTTCCCAGCATGCCAGCAGCTCACCACATAGTGGTGTGTGGCTGCCTCAGCTGAGGCCTGCCGCTCCTGGACTGTCATGGACATCTTCTCCGTCTACACCCCCAAAAGTGTCCCTGGTATCTTCTGTTTCAAAAGTACAAGATCAATCATGTGACGATAGAATCTGCCAAATATTTGACCTTTTGGACGGAGGGAGATGGAGGAGGAATCCATGAACGTTACAAAGGGAGGGACAGACTGGAGCCAGACTGAAGGAGACAAACAGGCGAAGACTCAAGAGAACTTCCGCTGGGAGCCTATAAAAACAGTCCAGGCCTGCCATGTCACTCAGCTGGGTCTTTCACCAGCCATCCTCCAGCTAAGACACCACAGTCCATGTTAAAACAAACATCTCTGTGGCCAGGTATCATTAACCCTGCAAGACAAGCAGCATAGCTACTGCTGAGTTAATTGATTCCAGGGATCCAACCCTCCCACCCTTCTCCTCAGACCGTGATGGCCACAGCCCTGGCTGACAGGGAAAGTTCTTTCTTTTGGGTACTGTGAGAATCTGGAAGGAAAGTCCTTCATTCCTACATGTTTGATACCCTTCTCCACCAGGTCTTTTTTACGTCATCATCTGCTTGATTTTCTTCCCCTGTCTTTCTTTCCACCTCAAGTCACAGCTTTATACTGTGGCCCAATCCAGATGCTCCCTTCCAGATGCTAATCCCTGTATCTAAGCCCCCTCCACCTTTCTTCTTTCCTTTTAATCTTTGTATCTCCATATGTCTTTCCCATATTTTCCCCAGGTTTCCATCCTTTCCCCCATAGTTCCTTTCCCAGGTTTGTGACCTTGTACCACATTATGCATCACAATTGCTTAGTGCAGAGGTTCCCTGTTGATTCATTCTTCTCCCTTACCAGATAGGAGCTTGTCAAGGCCAACAACTATCCTGTTGTGTCTCCCCCAGCACACAGGGTAGACCAGAACGCCAAACTGTCAGTGGCAGATATTTGCTGGGTGGGATCATTCTTATTTAACTCTTGAATCTGGGAAATGGGGCCTCAAGTTCACAGATGGCATTTGGAAAAGACCAGCCAACAGGACTGTTGTGATCTGCAACTGATTTACCTGTAAGTTCTCAGATCTCTGTCTACCTAGGGGTCCAAGATGAAAAGTCTAGCTCAGGACGCAGAGATGCTGCTGGCCGCTCCAAGGCTATTGGTCTCCTTCCTGTAACCTCAGCACAACATTGCTTCCAACTGAAGTATATGCATGCGACCTCCTGATGAAGCAGCCTGAACAAGAAATGAAGCCGGGTCCCTTTAGAGGAAACACAGGACACTTCCTCAGGCTTCCAAGGGAGACTAGGCTAAGGAATAGAGAGCCCAAATGTAGTCTCTGCTAGCCATCTCAGGAAGGGTGGGAAGGAGGCCTGGATTGTGGAGTTCTGAGCAGAGGAGAAGGATAAATGCCTTTCTGTAAGTTGTTGGGCTTTAGGCTCATTAACTACATACCTGAAAACTCTCATTCTGAGGCACTAACCTAAATGATTGCTTTTATATGCAGGTTTAGCTTTTACCTTGATCTATTTGTTCTGTCTTACTCCTTACTGAACCAAGAGCATATGTATATAAATTCCTTCCACACCATAGTCTAGCCCAGCAAAGGTAGATGGGAGGAGACTCTGTCTCCAGCATAGGAACCACAGAGTCCCCTGGGCTCAAGTCCTCAGCTTGGTTGAAGTCCTTAGAGATGATGTCATTTTGTTTTCATTTTACAAATAGAGACTTCCTGTCCTTTTGAAGGTTAATCCAAGCATCCTGGATGTCTTATGTGCTCCACAAAAGACAGAACATTCATCAAAATTTCCAAGGTTCCCAGACTATTTAACTATATACATGTGGATGTTGGCTTAGCCTTGAAGGAAAGCACTTTAAAAAATAAATTTCAGTTGCAAATTACTAAATAAATTAAAAAAAAAAACTTTTAAGACCTAATTTGGTGAGGTGTAGAGAATATAGAACTGAAACAATACTGTTCTTTATCTTTATTTTTTTTCTTCTAACAACCAGAAGTTAAGGAACTGTGAAATGAAGTTTCAATTAACAATCATTTATGAAACACCTACCCTAGATGAATCCCCTCTGTCAAATGTTGGGGGTAAGAAATGGTCAAGAATCTCAAAGATGTCCCCTTTAGGGACGAGATCTCAATGGTCACTTATTCTCAGTACTATGACTAATTTATGAGTTCCTGCACTTGCAGCTGTCCATCATCAACAGAAGTTTTGTGACTAAGGCTGAGAACAGCATGAATGCATGGATATAAGCATAAATATTTGGTAGAAAGCCAGATGATGTTTAGTAAAACAAGTACTAGTGTCCTGGTCTCCTTCACCCAGGGTCTATGATCTTCCAAACTATGAGATTTTTACAAGGTTTACAGAACCTTGAATTTCTTTCAGAAGCATGAATTTCTTCTGTAGAACACACAGTAGGATGTAACACAAAGTAGTATGTAACTTTTATAACGGTCATGCCATAAATGTACCAGTGGGCACATCTTGCCTCTACAAGGTCAGCATTACATTTGCATTTGAATTAGTTATTATTCAATAACTAGAACAAATACCATGACCAAGGCAACTTATAGAAGGAAGAGTTTATTTGGGGCTTACAGTTCCAGAGGGATAGAAGTCCATCACTGTCATGGCAGGGAAAATAGTAGAAGTCAGGTAGACATGGTGTTAGAGCAGCAGCTGAGAGCTTACATCTCAATCCACTAGCACAGAGCAGAGAAAGTATTGAGAATCAAATGTGTCATTTGAAACTGCAAAGCCCATTCTCAGTGGCACATCTCCTCCAACAAGGCTACTTCTCCTAATCCTTTCCAAATCATCCCACCAACTGGAGACCAAGTAGTCAAATATATGACATAGAAGCCAATGGGAGCCATTCAAATTCAAAGTACTATAGCATTACAGTAGAGTTCTCAGCTGGGTAAGATCATTGATTTCTGTTCCTCAGTGGTCCACATAGTATCTTTTGACACTATGAAAGCTGGTAGTATGAAGGATGCTTCCAGATCAGTTCCAGCTTGATTTCTCAGTGTTGTATAACCAATGTGTACAGTGAATCCAGCAACAGCATCATGTAGTCATGGCAGGCAACTAAGAACAAGGCCAAAGCCTGCATTGATTTGAGGCCTCTGGGCCCTCTCTGACCAATGACTCATACAGTATCTCACACCTGGTACTAGGATTTTTATCGAATAACCTATGGCTTTTGGTAATTTTTCATCCATGCACATACCTGCCTTCAAAGTCTGTTGCTTAGATTATGTTTTAATTAGGTTATAAAAGGTTCAGGTAACAGTCCTATTGAATGTAGTGAGACACATTTTAAAAAAAAGAAAGACATTGGGGTTGGGGATTTAGCTCAGTGGTAGAGCGCTAAGGCCCTGGGTTCAGTCCTCATCTCCGGCGGGGGGGGGGGGGGGGGAGACATTAAAGTAGGGTGGTACTGGTTAGAAAAAAGAAGGAATGGGGGTGGGGATAGGAGAAGACAAAGAGATCAAAGGTGTGTGTGTGTGTGTGTGTGTGTGTGTGTGTGTGTGTGTGTGTGTAAATGAAATTGTGAAAGACTTTTAAAAAGAGAAGAGTCTCATAGACTAGGGCAGAGTGAACCACACTGAGAGTTTCATGGGCATGGGGTTAGAGTCTGGTGGGATAGCAAGGCTTTTAGACAAAAAGCTCGCTATGTAAAATAGGTCAGAAGTAGAGCATGGCGTCTTAGGGTGAGTAACTGTCAGAGAAATGTGCAGAGAAATGTGGAATTACAAGTGATCTCAGAGAAGGCTGAAAAGGCAGAGCAAAGGGATGAAAGCGTGGACAAAACAGCACTAATGGGAATCAAGTTGGAAAGTGTGGTGTTCTTAATAGGAATTACAGGCCCCATAGATCTGAATATTCAGTCACTAGAAAGTGGCACTGTTAGGAAGTGTGGCTTTATTGAAGGAAGCATGTCGCTGGAGATGGGCTTTGGGGTTTTAAATGCTCAAGTCAGGCCTAGTGTCTCTCTTTCTTCCTGCTGCCCGCTGATTAGGATGTAGACCTCTCAGCTCCCTCTCTAGCACCTGTCACATTGCTTCCCGCCATGGTGATAATAAACTACTGAGCTGTAAGCCAGCCCCAGTTAAATCCTGCCCTTTATAAGAGCTGCTGTGATCATAGTTTCTCTTTACAGCAATAGGACATTGATGAAGACAGAAAGTGTTGAACCTTCTAGACCACAGTGTTAGGAATGGATGCCCTGGGCAATGGAGGGAAGAGCTGAGAACTGATGATGGGTTTCAGATGACTTTAGACAGACCCTGCAGCTCCATAAGGGATGGGAAAGGAAATGTTAGTCACAGAGGACCAGGCATGAAGCTGCTGCTCTGGCCTGAACACATGGGTATCAGAACAAGGAGGGGCAGAGATGGAGGCAAGAAACGTAGGAAAAAGAGATGGAGTCAACATTGCACAAGGCTTCTTTAGATGGTGGTGCTTATTACTGTAGCAACATCAGCTGATACCAGCATTCACAGTATCAGCTGTACACCAAGTACAATTTCAAGTATTGTATATATGCAGACTCACTTACAGATGGGTACTGTGTATGTTATTTTACAGATAGAGAAACTGAGGCACAGAGATACATGTATATCAGATAGATTCATTTATTAAATGGTAGACCCTGAGCAGCTATGGGAGCTGCAGTGTGGCCCCCATACATGCATTGAAACTTACAAACAGCAGCTGAGGAGAAAAATGTGATTTTGGCACTGGCTAAGGCATACAAGACTGGCTGCCCATTCGCCTGGGCATGAAACAAGAAATGTTTCATGATGGGCCTAGAAAATACTTCAGAGTGTCTGTGTATGCGGATCACTCCACCCGGCAGCCTAATGATTATCTGGAGAAACAGTACAGTGAGGTTGAGGCAAGATAGCCTAGTCTGCATGCAGAGTCTGATGGGACTAGCGGGTGAAATCATTTCATGTCTGGACTGCTTTTCCTGTCTGTATATTATAGTTTGAATATAAAATATCCCCCAAAGGCTCATGTGTTCAAACCCAGGCTCACAGCAGATCAACTGTTTTAGGAGCATCTGGCTACTCTAGGTGGTAGGGGCTAGCTTGAGGGAGTAGACTGCCAAGTGTGCCAGGGGTATTTGTCCTGCACCCTTCCTGTTCTCTGCTCCTAACTGCTCCCTCACTTCCTCCCCACCAGGAAGCACTCGAATCTCCAAAAGCATGAGTTAAACTAAATCTTTTGTCTTTCAGGCTGTTCCTGATGTGGCTTTGTCTCAGCAAGGCTAAAAATGATTGATCCACGCCGTGGGAAATCCGTTTACTACTCATCAGACTGGACGAGATGACCAGGTATAGGACGAGATGGCCCTGGTACCTAATGGGACTGGATAAATATCCCACTCCCTTCTTATGCTCTGCCCATGCTTAATGTTATATTTTAAAGCATGATTTCTCTATGGTTAAGAGAAGCTGTCAGAATTACCTCCTCAAAGCCCAGAGAAAGTGAGAATATGTTTTAGAAGTAATTTAATGCTGAGTATGGCTTGCTAGTGTGAGCCAGTATGTAGGTGGCCTATTGGGTAACCAATGCCCTTCTGGCATTACCATTGGGCTCTGGGGGCTTAACTATGACCCCTGAGATGATTCAGATAACAGCTATGCATGAGGTGGATGGGTAGAAAAGATGCCAAGAGGAGGTACCTGGGAAACGGCTGCTCATCTGATTGGTGCCGAGCAAGCAGCCGTCAATGCCTGCCTTTGCCAGTGTGGGCGATGGAGAGGGAAGATCCTGTCTATGCTGTGAGCACAATGTGTGCTTTCAAATGAAGCTGAACATGACTGTGCAAAGAATGCTGCCTCGCAGACACTGCAGACATTGTTTGTAGAAGCATCCAGTTCTTAAGCCCATGGGTCATACATAGAGAAATTTGAATGTAAAATTGAATCTGAGTGGAATAGATGACATTCAAAAATCTAGATGAAATGCTCAGCTCAAAGCACCACCCACTGCAAACCTAGCAACCTTCTTGGATCCTATTGTGGAAGCTAAGGGAGGCCAGGAAACCCAAGTGTCTCAGTGGGAATCCCTTGGGTGATAGAAGTAGAGCCAGGTCTTGACCCTGGCCCTCCCTCTGCTCCTTTCCAACACATTGGGCCTGTCAGGGCAGGTCTGCTTGCCCTGGGACTCACTGTGGCCAAGGCCTTGGTGAAAAACTAGTCACCCCAGACTACCCCTTTCAGCAGCATTATTGCCCACAGGGAGTTCAAAACAGGTGTGATGTTCCCTTTGGCTGGGAATTGCCCATCACGTATCTCTTGAGAAACAAGGAGGAACAGCTGCTGCTTTGAATCGCATTCCATTAGAACTCTCTGGAAGCACTTTAGAGAGATTTCAGCTTTCCATTCCTAGGAAGCTAGAGTGCTGTGCCCTTTTTAATACATGTGGGAGACTTCAAGGACTGCTCTCACACCCGCTGTGAGTATTTACAGGGCTAGAGACAGCATAGTGGCCAGGGGATCTGGGCTAACAATTTTCAGTTCCGCATTGGAAGGTGCGTTGGTTTTTCCTAATAGTGTTTTGTGGGTTATTCCAATTAATCTGGTTATCAAAGTCCAGGTACACCCTCCCCAGTTGAGGGGAATCTTCTTGAAGCTTAGAATGGCGGTGCCTCCCGCTGTTTGATAACACTGTCCAAACTACTGTGCAGTATTGACATCTGTAACGACTGATGATTAACGACTTTTATCCTGAGGGACTTTGCTGTAAGTCCACTGAGCATGGGTATACAGCCTTGTTGCTTCTGTTTCCGACCCGCAGAAAAGAGCGACGACACAGCGTTCTTCTCAAAGCAGTTTATTCAGGAACCTTACAGCATGCAAGCAGAAATCTTTCTTTTCCTTTTTTCTCCTCCTTCCTCAACCCCCCCCCCCCCCCCGAACACACTCCCTTATATCCTCCCTCAACTCCGCCTTGTCAGTCCAGTCTGCGTAATCTCAGTTCATAGGTCCACGTCACATGGCCTGATCTTGCGTCATGGTGCGCCTGCGCAGCTCTCACAATGAACGTGGCTAGTTTCGGGTGTGTGAGGAAGTCGGGTGCTAGTCATGAGACTTTGCTGCAGTCCTGGGTGCCATCTTGGGACTGCCGCCACACCCGCTCCCCACACAGCCTTTGATCATCATGCCCTG